>NC_090436.1:694878423-695237183 GCF_031143425.1 Pleurodeles waltl | reverse complement strand
TTTTAGCGATTCCTTAAAATTGCACAGCGAATGCTTTTCATACATCTTGAAAGGCATTTTTGCATTCGCAAACGGCCGAATTTTGCGATTCGCACCGTTTGCGAATGCAAAATTGCTTGAAACATCTGGCCTTTAGTTATGTGCTCATTCAGGCAAAAAAAACATTTTTGAGGCATGCTTCCTGACAATTTATTGCAGGTAGTTTACAAAAACGGTGACATAAGAGTTGCAAGTATATGTGCAACCATTTTGCTTGTATTTTTGCTGGTTGCTTGTGCTCAGATTTACCATCAGCAAATAACTGGCAATAAAAAGGATTGTGCAGACTGAGTGAGGACTGGTTGATAATAAGACATAGGGGACAGATTTAGAAAACTGTCACCCAGGACAGCAGCACAATGAAAAATGTTGCGCTGTGTGACTAGGAGGGAGAAGGAGAGCACCATAGATATGGCACTCTCCTCCCCTCTCTCTAGCTGCTGTGTGCCACATGCACACCTTTGCGCCATAGTGCAAGGGTGTGTGCATGAGTCTATGCTTAGACATACTGTGTGTCAGGGAGGGAGTGGGAGTGCACCATATCTACAATCATATGCCACTCTCCTCCCCTTTCTGTAGCACCTGGGCTGATTTCAGCTGCTTTGTGCCACGTGCACACCTTTGAGCCATAGCACAAGGGTGTGTGTGCGAGTCTATTCTTAGACATACTTTAAAACGTTTCCTACTTTGTATGTGTGCTGCAAAGTGCAGCACGCATGCAAAGTTGGAAAAGAAAGGAGAAATGAAAACAATTGTCCTTTCAATGCCTGCTTTCAAATGGTGTTAACTTTTGGAGCAAAACCCTGTCTACTATTCTTTGTAGATATGGTTTTGTATCAAAAGGCTGGTGCTAAGCAATACAAAGCAGTGTATTACTTTTAGGGTACTTTCCAGCTCAAAAAAACTTTTGGGCTGGAAAGTAAATTAGGAAAAAACATTTTGTGTTGGTTAGCGTCACTTTTGTGACACTAACCCAGAGCAAAATGGGGCATATTTATACAAGAAAGTGTTGCATCGGTCCCAATGCGCCACCTTTCTTGCATCACCCCTGCCCCATCTAAGAACACCATGGTTGAGCCGTATTTATAAAACAGTGCACCATGGCGGTCATTAGGACAATAGCATCAAAAAGTTGGATGTTATTGTGGCGCTTTCCTGCACTAGCGTCCAAAATGTTGCAGGCCTTAAAAATGATGGAAAAATGGCACAGTGAATTGTTGTAAATTTCACTGCGCCATTTTTTGGGCCTTCCTGCATCGTAACGCCCCCCTTGCATACATTATGCCTGGCGCATGCCAACATTGCGTCACTTGGTAAATACGGAGCGGGAAAAAGGCCTCCTTAACGCCACCTTAGCATAAACAAATATATATATCAGGACTGCGCAAGGTGGTGCTAGGGCTTGTAAATAGGGACTATTGAAAAATGTCCTTATTGTTGCGTTGTAGATAGGGCGCAAAATCTGTTTCCAGTGGAGGGCAACACAAGACAGATCAGTGTGATAACCCAGTGAGACATCTACAGGTTGAATGAAACATGTCGAGGAAACTTTTGCTTTTTTTACATTACTGGATATCACCATTAATGTTTAGATAACGAAATTAGCACTTTTTGCTGTGCATTTTTAAGCATAAGGAAAAAATAATTTTAACACGTTATCGTCCGTGTTCTAATTGGTATATAATCAATGCTTGAAATTTCACACAGTCACCTCACATGTCAATCAATAACAAAACTAGATCATGTACTAAAAAAATTCGGAATAAAGTTCAGAAATAAATCATAGGTGTAAGGATACATGCACATTTTAGTTTAAAAATATCTTCTTTTCGACATGAGACACAAATGCACGGTGACATATATGTTAGATCATGTTTATTTTGAAGCTATTGCGAATGTAGTCTCTACCTATTTTGTATCCATTAATGTTTTGCTACAAGAATTTAGCAAGTACAAGAAGCCAAAGGAACATTTGCTTTTGTTCTCAGGCCATGGGTTGCATGGTTGACCAGTGATTTTGCAATAAACTTTCTTGTATTTCGGTGTCTGTCCACAGTTTTAAATTTACGATTTGGGTCCTTTCAAGGAATTCCTGTTCTCACAAAATCGCCTACTGGGTATGTGCAAGCCTTTCCAGGGTTGTGCTTAACCTCGCGTGATCCTGCTGAACAGACATTTGCAGTTAGAATTTGCCACTTCTTTGTAAAAAAAAAAAAGACAGAGATGGGAGTAAGTTACATAAACATAAGAGTGACTGACCTCTGTGGCCCGCAGCCATAAACCCCAAACAATTAGTGTGTCGGATTTATTGACATGTCATGCTTGCAACGCCAAATCTTTTCTGCTTGGCTAGCTACCATAAAAAACGCTACAGGATACTTTCAGCAAACAGAGACAGCTTTCAAAACTCGTTTCAATGCGATTTTTGCAATATCTTGGGATAGACATATCAGCAGGCCTTGTGTTTGCCAGTGGAAAGTCATATATAAATATAATATAATCATATAAAAAATAAGCTCACTACATTTCGAAAATACCAAAGCTGCCTTCATTGCAAAATGTGCGTGATGCTGTATTTAGTTAAATTAGGTCAATTTGTGTTGTGCTTTCCCACCATTTGTATAGTCCCGAAATACTTTCCGAATCTGTAACCCGGTTGGGTTGTGGGACCTGATTATTGCGTCTTATATTCTTGAAAAGTGAGACATTATGGACAGTAGCTCACATCGTTGGAGCATGTTCATGTATTATGTAGTGGTGGATTAAAATGTATAGAAACCACTTTTAACCTGTTATGTATCTGTGTGGAGCACGGTGTGCACTAAGGGCATTACTATTTGTTTCCCTTTGCTAGAATTAACAGCTGTCCTTTGCTGGACTTCAGTTTGTTTGTTGTGGTTCTATGCATTTTCGGCGCTTATGTGGCTTTGATGCTATTCTTTTTGTATGTGGATGTGGCATATTAAAATTCACTTATTCAGGGTGGTCATCTGTAGATGAACGAGAATGTAGTTGTGTCAGAGTAACCTCAATGCATGTACTTTTGAGACTGCATATGTTTAGCCAACTGTGTGACTTACAGCAATATTTTGTGAGATATGGTGCCACAGCTGTGTCTAATCTTTACTACCATTGGAGAGTGATATGTAAGTATTAAACTCGATCTGCCACCCTTGGATCAGCAGGTTTGGGAGTTTACCCCATATCTGCTCATCCTAGGTATGTGGATGGAGCAGTGACATAACAAAACTTGAGAGGGCCACTCTGCAGAGTAAATGAAGGGGCCCCTCTCTGTACTTAAGCAGGAGCTCTTAGGCCAGAGCACTGTAGAGAGGCCCCCCTGGAGCTCGGTCCCTCCACCGCAAGGGTTCCAGAAAGTCCACCAAGTCATCAGGAAAAAAGTCAAAAAGAGAAGAATGGTGTGTGGGCCTTTTCGATTATGGCACTAGATTGCAGCCTTCACATGACAGTTATTTAGCTCCCTAAAGGGGAAGGTTGGTAGATTCACTGCCTTCCTCACTGCCCAAGGCAACAGAAACCCCACAAGCCCACTAGACATTTGAGATTGGTGTAAAAAATAGAACAGTATAAGGTGGCATCAATCTAGGCATCCGGTCCCAACACTGGGAACGATATAGATTTTCTGCCACTCTGGGAAAGCATAATTGGGGCTTTATCCCATCTCTACTGTCAAATATACACCCAAAAGAATCAAACTTTCCTCCTACTTGCCATGGGGATGACTGCAGTATTTGAGTGCTGGACCCTAGGAGTCAGAAAGACAGGCTCCAAAGGTGGAGGGTTTGGCCCTATGTCAGAGGTGACCAAACCCCTCCCCAAAACACCCTGGGCCCGAATTACACATTGGGCACACTGTCCCTCTCGGCACCATGGTATACATATAATGAAATGTGCCTAGGTCTATCTCTTTGTTGAGAAGGCTATCTGGGTTGTTTTCAATGGGCCTCCTGTCACTTTGCAGGATTAGCGTCAATATTTTTGGCGCTAATCCTTCAAAGCGCCAAACTAGCATCAAAATGTATAATGCTAGTTCCCTAACGTGCGCCATGGTGCACAGTATCATAAATACGGCTCACACATGGTGGCATTAAGAGGGTGCAAGAAAAGTGCGTATCATTACATGATGCCCCACTTTTCATAAATTTGCCCCCCTAGTGTTCTAGTGTTGTAATATGCTTTCTGCCCTCAGCAGGGGGAAGAATGAGGTAAATTCCCAAGCCTGACCCCTGGGAGGCTTAAAGAATGTTGGAGATTTCCCTACCCCGTTTTTGTTTTAAATGTATCCAAGGTATCCTCTGGGTCTCTGCTCTTCTGGGAAGGACAGATTAGTACACATTTCCCAATCTGCTTGCCAAGTAGGCTAAAAGTCTGTTGGGGCTTTTAGCTTTGGAGGTACGACCAAAGGTAAGGACAGCCAAGCCCATTCATTTCTTTTAACCTTTCCCTGGTACCTATTGAGTTTCTTACCCCTCCACTCCAGGGTAGGACAGATTAGGAGTAAATCCCCAACCTCCCCTCAGAGGTGCGGCATGACGAAATGGGAATATGCACAATAAAAAGAAGAAATTGTCAATGTTTGGCTGCCCTTCCCCTCCTTCTTGAAAACTCCCTATTGTCAAATTAGTGAATGCCTGCCTAGGGATCACCTTTCTGTGGTGATCCCCAGTAGGAATATACAAGCAATAAGTATCATTAGAAAGGGGAGATTCTTCCAGTTGTAGTGACACCCTCCTGGTGTGATTGGTGCTTGGGACTGAGCTGCTCCCAGAGCACCAAACACAGTGAAAGTAAAAGGGGACTAAAATATATTTTTATTGTCAATTTCTACAGTGATGACATCAGCACACTCAGCGCTGGTCATCATTCATCAAAAACAAAAAGCCTCAGGTTATTAGAAAAACTCCTACCCAGCAGCCAGAACTTAAGATGTTAAGAAGGAATCCCTCTGGGGCGACCACCAGGGAGATTTTCTGCCTTTGGAGGATGAGACGTTCATGTCCTCTGCAGTGACAAGGTAGTGTGGAGGAAGTGAACGTTTTTTTTCCTCACAATAAAGAGATTAAATTCTACAGGTGTTATCATCATTTAATATTGTGCATTTAGTTAGATTGGGTCCAAATTGCAAGGTGAGATTTGCCAGATATGTTTGTGATTGCCAACAAACATGTACGTTTGTTTTCATTCAGATACTGAAATACCATGTTTTTTTGTTCTAGACATGGTTGGAAAGCTACACAAGTGACCCCTTTCCATAATGGGAAGGAGAGGGATTCACCACGACATTGCCAGGAGATCAGGAAAATTTATTTTTTCACAGACAAATAAATATGTTTTCTACATACAAAAAGAAAAAATAACCCTAAACCAGTTATATGAGTTTTAAAGTTGGATAACTTTAATTTTAAAGTGCCTTGTATCGGACACAGAAGTAGAAATATTTAACTAACAATTCATTCTGCATAGGGCCTAATTGCAAGTCATACAGAGAGGTATGCCCATGTGGGATACTGGTGCACCTGATCAAGAATGGCTTTGTGTTCCTGCACTCAGTTTTCCCATTGAAGGAACACCAGACACGATTTTACCAGCCAGAAATTCTGGCTTGTAAAATTGCATGAGATTCTGGCTGCAATAGCACCCAACACTTGTTCGCTGGTCACTCAAAGCTTTAAATTTGGTAAGAGGAGAGCATTCTCCTCACCAAATCCATTTTTACCTTTCCATACCGTACCCTCTTAACACCCCTTCCCACCATGAAGAGAAACTACTGCTACCCTTCAACACCTCCTTAGAGCAGGTGGTTAATGAAAGAGTTAAGCCCTTTGGAAATGTGCATGGTTATTTTGTATCTGCACAGCTATTCTGTACTCTGAGGGGAATCACTTGTAATAGTCAGAATTCCATGCAGCAGTACAAGCCAATAATGGTAATTTCAGCCACTGGGAATCTCCACATGGAATTCCACCTAACTCGCAAATAGGGCTTAGTGATTTCTTAAAAAGTGGTATTTCTACCAGTGCACATTGTGAAACCAAATAGGAGACTGACTTCTGATGCAATGCCATGAAATCCTAGCTATTACTCTAAACTGAATAGTGGATCTTTGCGCTAGAAGCCAATGGATCGACACAACAATGCGTTGAGAGGATGTCAATAAGGAGTAAGGAAATCATCAACAGTAATCAATGTATTCAAAGATCTGGACCTCAAACAATAACCACACCAGTTTATTAATAAGAATTATACATTTATTTCCCTAGATTAACAATGCCAATGTCACGAAAATAACTCTCAAACATAAGTGGTAAGCATATAAAATCAATAATGGCTGATTAGATCATCTTATATTTCTGAGTTTAATCAAAGCAAGCAAGCAAATAATCTCAAGTATCATAACACTGATTAATAACACTAAAATTGTCACCAAAGGAAAAGTATACATCAATGCAAACGATCAAAGAATGTCAACACAAATCATGAGCATGTGAAGATAAATTCCCTCACTAACCACAAATTAGCATTAACATGTTGGACTTCATGTAAAATAATTTAGAAACACAAATTTAGAAAAATCACACTAGCTTGGGTTATTAAAAATACATTATTATTATTATTATTATTATTATTATTATTATTATTATTATTATTATTATTATTATTATTATTATTATTATTATGCAGCAATTAAACTGTAAGTTGCAGCTGGTACCTGCAAAGCAAAAGAGACACATAAAGCAATGCAATTTAATACATTACCCATAGAACAACAACACGCAGTCTACTTCAGCAAGGGGACATCATCAGTAAGTCCTCGGAGAATCGGGCCTATTGACAGCTAAACCCACATTGCTAATATGATTCGAATCACCATTTAGATGAGTAAGAGCAAGAAGAATGAACAAATGAATATCAAAGAATTCCCCCCAGAAGAGTCCTACCCAGCTTGTTATAGTAAACTTCAAAATGTTTATGATTGGTCAGTACATGGGGTGGTTTACGATTCAACCAATGGTTGTTTTATTTGATAACCTAAAATACAATGACGTCAACAGTAACCAGGGCATGGGGCCATGGCTCCACATTAGAGCTGCAGCATTCTGGACCTCAGCATCATCTCCTCAATTCGGGTTGGGTCCGCTAATCTGGGTCTCAAGTTCTCTCTTCCTTCTCATGGCTCCTGGTGCTCACTGTATTGCCTCTCCGGTGGTATTGCAGCTCCTCCTGCCATCCCACTGCTCCTGGCCATTAGCGGCCCCATTGTGACACCTTACAGCTAAGTTTCTCCTCCCTCAGAAGTGCTCCTGTCATGCAGCTCTCCTGTCATTCGCATCTGCTCCCATGTGGCTTCTTCTTTTCACTCCACGCTCATTCCTCCGATAGTGACATGCCCCTCATATCCGAGCTCCCAGAGGCATGGCCAGCCCCACAACTAGAAAGCTGCCTGTGACTTCCTTCAGACAACCAATGATGGCCATGAGGGGGTCTCCTCCCGACTCTATGGCCCCCTGGCCACAGGGCACTAATAAAGACACCGCACTGCATCATGTGTACAAAAATCCACCATATTGCTCTTAATTATAAAGTCAGTCATCTAATATAATACTCTGCTTATTACAGACACTATCACATCATACAGCAACACACCATGTCTACAGGTGTTATCATCATTTAATTTTGTGTCAGTCTCCTCTGACCTGCTGGTCAGCCTATCTTTCCCCCCACTGTGCAACTCCACCTCTTCTGCCTGGAACGAGTCCCGGTGGCCCACCGCTCCCCTGGACCATGCTTGCAATCTGGGCATCATTGTGTACTTGTCTCTATCCATGACCCGCCGTCGTCATGCTTCCACACACTCTGACTCCTTCTAAAGATTTTCAATTGGATCCCTCCAATATGAGGAAGACAGTCACCCACACACTCGTCGCTAGCAATCTGGACTACAAAGAATCCAGAATGCAGCAGCCGTACTCATCCTGGACACAGCCACATCTCCTCCCACTTCAGAGACCTACACTGGCTGCCAGTCAACAAGCGCATTAACAGACAAACTCCTGGTCCACACCTACAAGGCACTACACAACATAGGACCAGCATACCTCAACCACTGACTCGCCTTCTACATACCCAGCAGACAACTCCATTCTTCCCAGCTGGCCCTCACAGCTGTTTCCAAGATCCGGAAAAGCACAGCAGGTGGAAGATCCTTCTCTTACCTCACAGCCTGGACATAGAACATGCTACCTCTCAAACTCAGACAGACAGCATCACTGAAGCTGTTCAGGAAGGACCTCAAGACCTGGCTCTTCAATTGAGCAGCATGCCCGAAAACAGCACCTTGAGACCCTATGGTTGATTAGCCGTGCTTTAGACATCACTGTTTGATTTGATTGATTGATACTATATTAAAGGGACTTTGTCCTGAAGTACTGAATTGAAGTGACATCAGTTGACCATTTTATACTCTAGAGATACAATCCTAATCCACCACACTGCTCTTACCACATTAAAGAGACAACAATCCACCATACCTTACTGCATAATGGGAATCCTCAGCAACAACTCTGCTTTCCTTACTAGAGATACCATCCCACCATTCAGCACTGCACTTTGGGAACACTAACCCCTTCATTCCAGGGTTATCAACCTACCACATCTTATTGTATCCTAATGACACTACCCCAGTGCAACCAAAATACATTAAAGGAGTGAGAGCTACTAGAGGTAATCAAATGAAAATCTTCATGCATAGTTACATCGAAAATGTTTTTAAAATATGTCCTATTCTGTACGAAGAGGTTATAGAAACTAGTGCCATAATCGTGCATAAAAGCCAACAGAGCTACCCTGTTTTCTCATACGATCTAATCTGAATCAGGAAATAAAGGCCCTGCGTGGTGGTACCTTCCGCTTCATCATCATCTGTGTTCATTGCAACATTTTTCAAAGGATTGCCCTTTCCACAACCCTAACTACATCTACAGGAAGAACCAGAAGCAGGGGATTTTGCAAAAAAAGCCTTTTGGGGGGGGCAGAGGTGTGAGGGGGAACACGTTAAAGCACTTGTATTCACAAGAAACAAACATATTTGATGATTAGTATTTGAAGGCTTTGCTACAATCCCTCTTAAAAAGACCGCACTTAATTTTGACATATACAAAGAATACATCTTTGTATAAGAAACTTTTTGTTGGGAAGACTGCTTACCCTCTACCATAGAAGCCAGATGCAGTTGGAAAATAAACAAGCATTTGCAATGCAATGGGCCACGCGTTTGCGCGAGTTAGAGCTATTAGCGTTGTAAACTCTTAACCGGACTTTTCTTGCCACATAAACTGAAAATAAAAATATAAACAGTTTCACATAACCGAGCCCACGGCTGCGAAGCAAACATACAAAAGGAAACAGAAGTTAGTTTGCAGTGAAACGTATCAGCAAAAGTGCAATTATCCATGTTACAGACAAAAGTGCAATTATCCATGTAACCGACAAAAGTGCAAATTTTCAATGCAACAGGATCGATGTCATACAAAGTGCATGGCTATTGCCCAAAGAGATTGCGCTACCTACAAAACAAAGAGAAAAAGTAGTGCGGAAACCATGCGGAAAACATGGAGCTTCGTATGTTTTCAGCAGTTGGCCAGAACGCTCCAGGAGGGCTAAACATCGGAAAAGATATGACGTACGCATGCCTTTCACTAATCAAATCAAGCGCAAGCCCACAAACCAACCAAACTGATGGGCGTGGTTACAAGCTGTAGAGAGATAACAACAAGGACAGAGCACTTTGCGTGCTCGACCCTAAAAAAGAGCTTTACAACAAAAGACTACAGCGGACAGTGCCTACTACACTAGATAAAATACTATACTCCCTCTAGAATACATACCAATTGAAGAAAACAATGCCCTTCGAACGTGTGTAGCTCTTACTTCAAATGTATGCCCAGAAGCTCGTAAGAACATACGTAAGAAAATAAAACAAAATTAGCTCATTTCTTCCTTTTCCACATTCGGCTTTCACCAGTATTCAACAAAAGAATGAAATGTTGGCTTTGTCAGTTTATCAAGAGTCATTTCCAAATTAACTCCATCCCACAGCCAGGGAAGAGATGCTATCTAAAGCCACTGTCACTCCTGTCTGTTCTCTTTGTGCTATTCCATTGACAGGCATTTTGAAACAGCTTTGTTAAAAAGAAACACAATACATACAATACAACTGTATTAAGTTATATACTGATGATGTGCTTACCCTGAAACTCGAATCAATGTTTGTTTTTCTTCTCTAAAAGGTCAGGGATGTTATTTGTAGGAAAGCCAAAATATTATTCCTCTCTCTCTGTCAAGGATAACTTGCCAAATCTGTGAGAATGTTGCTCTTTGCTGCTGATAAAAAGCGATAAGGTACATCCCTAGCTGCCTCTGTACTGAATGATTAACCTTTGATCCAGCCTCCCTGCCCCGTTGTTGTGAGAGACGGCCCTTGCGTCTGCAGTCTGCAGGAATGTTTAAGCTTTTACAACAAGGGACATTTAGTCTGAAGCAATCAGCTTTGTATTGGCAAGGTCTGTCTGTGTTTGTGGCCTCTGTTTCTTGAAATAGGCAGGGAGAGGTTCGTGTTAGTTCTTCAATGCAGAAAGATTGGTAAAGGAAAATCTATGAAAAGCAAGATTTTTGTATTTTTTTATACTGTAACTAAAAACACTTTAAATCTAAGTGAGCGTGGGGTAAACAGTTAACAACTGCAGACCTTAGTGTCACAAAACAATTGGCTTGCTTCATCAGCTACTTCAAAGGGCATGATAACATTTCCTTTAAGAGAGACATCTTATAAATCAATATATAAGAAACAATGGCTTCACAAGTCGTGTGCAAGTCAGGCTTCTCCTTCCATTCCCTAGTCACTCCCTACTCCCTACAAGGTCTCCCAACTCAATAAATCCATTAGATCGATCTTCTTCATAATGCATGAACACATATAAATGCAAACTCCTTACAAGTAAACACAAACAAAGACATACAAACACCCGCACCAATGCGATACACACCCAGTGCAAAACTAAAATCTGTACTGTAATGTAAACCTGAAGACCGGGCCTGAATGTACCAGCTCCCAGCAAAGGGGAAAGGCCAATCCAACGCTATGTAAATCTCTGTTAACTTAATGCAGCATAAACAACTAGTTCAGTGCATGTGCTGGCTAGTGCAGCCTGTGCCGAGTGGTGTAAATGGGGAGAAATGACTGGTTCAGTGCATGAATGACCAATCAGTCAGTGCTGTTTTGAGTTTCTACTTATACATGCGACTTAGCCAGAACTTCTGTATGTGGGCTGCTCTCTTCTTTATGATACGATGGAGAGACATCAAAAAGAGGAAATAGTATTTCCGTTTGTTGGAGTGAACAGAAAATGTCACTTGGTGAGATTGAGCCACCAAGTGTTGTGGTAGTTAGGATATAAACTAAGTGATCATCTTGCTGAAAATTCTGCCACGTGATTACAACAGAGCCTTTTTTATATACGTTCTGTTTTTTTCTGAAATGTATTTGTTCCAAAGTGCCCAAGGGCACCAATAGAGAGGTACCTTTGTGATGCAACTGTTCTCTAAAATCTCACCCACAAGTAAAATCAGAAGAACAGTGCAGAAGCCAGTTAGAACGTTAAAGATCAATGTATGTAAACCTGACGGCCATCTTAGTATAGCTGTTGTTTCAAGAAATGATGCTAGTTTCTAATTCCACAAATTGGAAGCTGATCACAAGAATCCTGCACTCCACTGCATATGTCTTCCTTCGCCATCTATTCACCCACTCCTCACTCGTAGTGCAGTCTTTGGTAGCATGTTCTGCTCTGGTCTCCCAACAAAAACATACATTTTCAAGGATGACTTTAGCTCGAGTGCAAGTAAACTTAACAGTGCTGCAATTACAATTAAAAGTAAGGATATAGTATAGTGAAATAACTATACATGGAATAAATAGCAAATTATATTCCCATCAAATTGGTAGGACTGGTTAAGGTATTTTGACAGCTGCGGGTGGTAGGTGTCACACTATGCCATTGTTCACACTGTGTACTCTTTGGAAGATACACCCTCATTCCCATGCATTCTAGCACCTGAATCCGTTGATGGCACCCACGCTATTCTTTGCATGGGAGCCCACAGAATTCTGCATGGTGGAGGAGCAGTGTTGCTAGCACTGAGTATGGAACAAAGGGCCAGATGTAGGAAAGGATTTGCGAGTCGCAAACGGCAAAAACTGCTGTTTGCGAGTCGCAAATCGCATTTTCCTATGCAGAAATGCATTTTGCGAGTCGGGACCGACTTGCAAAATGCATTTCCGAATCGCAAATAGGAAGGGGTGTTCCCTTCCTATTTGCGATTCGCAGTGGTATGCAATACCATTTGCGACCACATATGGTGTTGCAGTTACCATCCACTTGAAGTGGATGGTAACCCACTCGCAAATTGGAAGGGGTCCCCATGGGACCCCTTCCCCTTTGTGAATGGACCACAAATTATTTTTTCAGGGTAGGTAGTGGTCCAAGGGACCACTACCTGCCATGAAAAAATACAGAAACTAAAGGTTTCGGATTTTTTTTCAAGTGCAGCTCGTTTTCCTTTAAGGAAAACGGGCTACACTTAAAAAAAAAAAAAAACTGCTTTATTTAAAAGCAGTCATGAACATGGAGGTCTGCTGACTACAGCAGGCCTCCATGTTTGCGAATGCCCATAGTCGGTATGGGGCCGCAATTTGCGACCCACCTCATTAATATTAATGAGGTGGGTCTTTGCGACCCCATACCGACTCGCAGACGGTGTCTGAGACACCGTTCTGCATTGCAAATTGCGACTTGCAATTTGCGAGTCGCTCCGACTCGCAAATTGCAAGTCACAATTTGCAATAATGCTACATCTTGCCCAAAATGAGGAAAGTTTGCAGAGAAATGGTATTGTCAAAGGGGAATTCCCAGCCTCAGCTATAATTAGCAATAATTCTATTAATTTCTTTTTGTATAGCACTTCATACCATATGTATAGCGTCTCATGGGGCCATATGCATCATTATTCTAAATTGCAATAACGTAATTGTGATTCTCAGCGAATCGCAATTAGGTAATCGCTTTTTGAATGTATGAAACTCCATGAGTTTCATTTAGCATTTCCTAGTGGGTCGCAAGTCGACCTACCTCATTAATATTAATGAGGCAGGTTGTAATTTTCAACCCATTAGGAAAAGCAAAAGTCACAGGGATCGTGGCTTTCTGCACTCCATAGACCACAATGTCTGCGATTCCTTTTAAAGAAATCAATCTTTTTTTTTAAAATGCTACCTGCTTGCCTTAAAGGAAAACGGGATGCATTTAAAAAAGAAAAATACAACGTTTTCTTTTCATCTTTTAAGGGTAGGCAGTAGTCCGCAAAACCACTGCCTGCTCTTAACAAATGTTTTCGCTACCATTCACAAAGGGGAGGGGGACACCCCTTACTGTTTGCAAATGGGTTACCACCTACTTGAATTAGGAGTTAAAATTAAAATGTTTTGCAACCACATTTCAGTCACAAAGCATTCCTACATTCCTTTGCTATTCAGTATTAGGAAGGGACACCCTTGGCATGCCCCTTACAAATACCGAATCGCTATGTATGCGCAATTCCAAATTGCGATTCGGTAACATGTTACCACATTGCAAAGTGAAACTCATACATGCCAAAATGCATTTTTGTGGTTGCAAATTGCCTAATCTGGTTGTTTGCAACCACAAAAATGCATGATACATATAGCCCTAAGTGCTGTAATTATTAAGAGATGTAATTACCCAATGTAATATTACTCAACAAACCAACCATGGAAGGATGGAAGACAGAGTTGCTCTTGAAGAGATTCAGCCTGTTACCTGTAGTTCATCTCAGATGTCAGCAGCAAGCTTCAACTCACTAGACAATTCACATCTTTTCCTCAAGTCGACCTCCAAAAACCAAAGCAAGATATTAAGTCAACCCGTAAGACTGGACCTAGCAGAACGGAAATGTGCTATTTTAAACCTGGTTGGTGGGTGAGAGTCCAGGATCATATGGGACCCTGCATTTAGGAGAAAGTTAAGATGAAGGGCGTGCATCATTGAATAAATCCCAAAATGATGATGATCTCAGTATAGATTAATTAGACTAATGTGCTTTTGTTGTATGATAGGCATGTTTTAGATATCTGACCAGCAAAGACTTGAAGGACCAGCTGATGAATAATATCTTGAAGAATGCAAGAGAGAATATGTGGATTTTTGGGGTTTCCTGAATTTGACAGATACATTGTCTAGTTTCAGGTGGAGTAGTAGTAGAGCATTCAACTGGGAGACATTGTAAACATAAAAAATACACCCTCAATCCTCAATCTAGTGAGTCATGTAGTCAAAAGCAATTCTCCAAATCCAAGTGTGAAGAAGATAAACCTGTTACATGATGCACTGCAGGTTCTAACACAGAACAATTAAGAGATACAAAACTCCTTACTTCACCACTCACACCAGTAAAGTACTCAATCAAACACAGGAGATAGACAATATTTTCTATGAACATATAGGCCCTCATTATGACCCTGGTGGTCAGTGATAAAGTGGCAGTAACACCGCCAACAGATTAGCGGTAACTACCACCAAATTATGACCATGGCAGCCGTGGTATATTCGCCAGGGCGGAAACAACAGCTGTAGCCACCGCCTACAGCCAGGCGGAAGTCAATGTATGACATGCCAAACCACCACCTTTTCAGGTGCGGTACCTATGACATCAAAAGCCTGGTGGAAACAGAGCTCAGAAGGGAAAGGACTCACCATTGGAGACACAGGGAACAACCACGCCGCCATGAAACCTGATCTGCATGTCTTCCAGATGATCTTCTACTTTCTGCTCCACCATGAATACCAACGCCGGCGAAGACGACAACGGTGTGTACAGCAGCCTAGCACAAAAGGGAGGGGGGAGGAAAGAGAGAGTGACACACACATGCACAACACACACCCCCCACACACACTATACACACAAGCAGATGCAATACAAAAAAAATGTTTACCCCATCACTTGGCTGAATAATGCAAGGACAAAACAATTTCGAAAAAGTGAATGTAACACAGTATGAAAAATAAGTTAGGCAAGATAATAGATATATACATATGTACAGAAAAAGAGACACAGCCCAGTCCACAATGTTCATAGGCCACATGGCCACAGGCCAAAGTCCAAGGCCACACATGTCACCCGCTTTAACACAGAGAGAACACTGCAGGAGCATAAGTTGGTAAATAGACAGGCACCTCAGGAGAATGGGGGGCGGGGAGCACCTTAGCCAGGAGATGTTACGAGACCACTTGCTCTGGAGGGGGCAACATGCTCTGTGCTTGATCCTTGGGAGTGATGGGCATCATGTGGGTGTCTTACCCACTGGTTTTGCAGGGGCAACATGCCCTGTGCTTGATCCTGGGGAGTCATGGGCCACAGTCTCTCAGGTGGGTGTCTTAGCCACTGGTTCTGGAGGGGGCAACATGCCCTGTGCTTGATACTAGGGAGTGACGGGCCACAGTCTCTCAAGTGGGTGTCATACCCACTGATTATTTTTGGGGGGGCAACATGGCCTGTGCTTGATCCTGGGGAGTGCAAGGCCAGAGTTTCTCAGCTGGGTGTCATACCCACTGGTTCTGGAGGGGGCAACATGCCCTGTGCTTGATCCTGGGGAATGCAAGGCACAGTCTCTCAGGTGGGTGTCAAACCCACTGGCTTTGGTGGGGGAAGGCTGCACAGCAACCCATGGAGGCAGGATTACATACCATCCGCTGGCATTGATGGCTGCACAGTGGTGGTGTCGCTGGTGGGGGGAGGCTCCTGCCCATCCCCTGCAAGCTTGGATGGCTGCACAGTGGTGGTGCTGCTGCTGGTGGGGGGAGGCTCCTGCCCATCCCCTGCAAACTCAGACAGCTGCACAACCATGGTGGTGGGTGCTCCGTCACAGTTTCTGGCCCAGGCGCTTTTTCTTCCTGCCTGCTGGTGCACGCTCCTTGGTCTTCCTGGCTGCTGCGGCAGGCTCTTTTCCCTTCTTGACTGCTGGTGCAGGCTCCTTGGTCTTCCTGCCTGGTGAAGGCTCCTTCACCTTCAGGACAGGTGGCCTGGATCCCTTTCAACCACGAGTGGGTGTAGTGATGACTGGGCCTGTGGACTGTGTGGCTGAGGTGCTTGGCTGGGTTCTTCCTACCCTGCCCATACATGCAGGACGGGGTGGGGAGTGGTAGGGAAGAGGTAAATGGTGGGTAGGAACAGTTTATTAGGGACATTGGGGTGGGAAAAGGGAGAAGGAATGGGAGTGAAAGATGAGGGTGTGGTTGTTGGAGGTGTCTGTCTGCTGCTTTTGGGCTGTATGCTGTTGTGAGGTGGATGGCTGTTGGGTGTCTGAGTGCTTGCGTTTGTGTACTTAAGGAGGGGGCACAGACACAGTGGAAGAGGACACAGGGGACGTGTGCATGGCTTTTGTGGAGGTGTCTGCCAGTGAGGTGTGGGTTCTGTTTGGTGTGGTGATGCTGGTTTTGGATGATGATGTAGTGCTTGCAGGTGTAAGTGTGGACAGAACTGTGTGGGAGGTGGTGGTGGAGGAGGAGGGGGAGACAGTGGAAATAGTGGAAGTTGGTGTCTCTGCAACTGGATGGTGTTTGTGTGAGTGCCTGTAGGATGAAGTGTGGCGCTTGTGTTTGCCTGAGACACTCTTGGGTGTTGTCTTTTGTGCATGCTCGTCTGCCTGTGTGCTTGGGATGGGTTGGGGTTGAGGAGACTGGGACTGGGAAGTGGAAGTTGGAGGGGGGAGGGTAGAAACAGGGACAATGGTTGCTATCAGAGAGGAGGCCAGAGCCTGAATCGATCTCTGTTGCGCCACCAATCCAGTGTGAATGCCCTCCAGGAATGCATTAGATTGTTGCATCTGGGCTACAAGCCCCTGGATGGCATTCACAATGGTTGACTGCCCTATAGAGATGGATCTGAGGAGGTCAACAGCCTCCTCACTCAGGGCGGCACGGCTAACTGGGGCAGGGCCTGAGGTGCCTGGGGCGAAGGAGATGCCCACCCTCCTGGGTGAGCGGACACGGGCAACTCGATGCGGGGCTGCTGGGAGGGCAGTGCTGGTACGGGGATGGCAGATGTACCTGTAGCTGGGGTGGTCACAGAAGTGTCCGCCACCACCAGGGAGCTTCCATCTGAGGAGGTATCTGTGTCAGAACTGTACCCTCCAGTCTCCGCCATGGTGCTCCCCTCGCCCTCCATCCCACTGGTGCCCTCAGCGTTGGTGGACTCTGCCTCCTGTGTCCTGTGGGATGCAGCTCCCTCCGTCGCCAGTGTCTCTGCTCCTCCGCCAGATGATGCTAATGCACATAAGGACAGGATGACAAAATAAAAACGGGGGGAAGAGACAAAGGATACACTTGGTCAAAGGCTGCACCAACACCGCCGTTGGCATACACAGCACTCTCACACACAGGGAACAGGCCTACGCAATATGCCATAGCACTACCAGAGAAATAGTTGTCTGCCAAGGCATGGGGAGGGGCACACACTGCCAAATGTAGCACACCTGGGACCCATGCAACCATGACCAGTAGTGGATGCCTACGAGCTAGGTAGCAAAACTTTCCTTTCTGAACCCTAGCGACCAGGGGACCTACGCTGCAATGCCAGGCCTGGCCTAGGGGCACCCACTGACACACATCCCCCACCCACCTACCACCCTACCATTAATATGGTGATTAATGGGCACTGTACTCACCCCCTTGTTGCTGCTGTGATGCCCTCAAGCTCCCATCCAGCTCTGAATAGGCCACCACCAGTATGCAGGCCATCAGGGGGGTCAGGGTTCGACGGGCACCCCTTCCTAATTGGGAGGCCATCCCCAGCTGGGCCTCCGCCATCTTCTGTACCTAGCGTCTCAGGTCCTCCCACGGTTTGCGACAGTGGGTGCTCTGCCTACCGTAGACCCCCCAGGGTCCACATCCCCTTGGCCATGGCACGCCATATACCCTTCTTTTGATGGGCACTGACCTGGAGAGGCAATACACATAGGAAAATAGATTTAGACAACAGTTCTGCCTGTTAAACATATGGCCCACAATATCCGTTTCCATCACCATTTACATACACATGGTACAGCGCAGAACCTGTACGCCACCTAGAGGACATCCACCCTCCCTCTTACACGAGGCCTTCACACACAGCACTCCATGCATTCATGCCACATGCATCGTACCCACAATGTACTCATCTGTTGGTCTGGAGGCCCATACAGCAGTCCGTACTGAGGTAGGACCCCATCCACCAGTCTCTCCAACTCCTCTGATGTGAAGGCTGGGACCTACACTGCATGTGCTGCTGTGACCTGTGTCTGCTGTGACCTGTGTCTGGAACCGACCATGACCTGGTAGGTTCCAGACACAGGTCACAGCAGCACATGCAGTGTAGGTCCTCTCCTGTGGAAGGTCAGGTAGCAAGTGAGGAATCAGATAGAAAAAGGCGGTCACGTCAGCGGCGATGCATACCGTCACCGCCGGCGTAGATCACCATTGGTCACTGTAACCCATAGGGCCCAATTATAACTAATGAAGAGTTGCACAGCTGTTTCCGGACCGCATCCTGCAATTGTGCAGAGCGTCAGCGGAATCACCTCACTTCCACCTGTCCCTCCACACAGGAAAGGCGGACGCCATTTAAGGGGGGGCAGGCCCTGGAAAATTGCTGCGCCACTGTTGATTTTAGGACATACTGGACAAATTGCATTGACCCATCACAGGTTAACAGGATGCAAAGTTCTAGTACTGCAAAAAAATGGTGGTTGGTGCTTAGTATTCGCACATCTGAACACAAAGGAGAAATGTCCAATAGTGAATACAGTGAGTCCTCGAATGGGTGCCAACCTGGTAGAAATACCCAACCACCAAGGGTATAAATTGCACCAGATCAAAGGAAGGGGAACTTCTTTTGAGCCGTGCTGAAAAGTCAATTTCAATACAAAGATACCAGGGCACTCCGGAAAGTAGTCCACAACAAATGAGAGTCCGATGTTCCAGAAGGTAGTTTTCACACGGCAATATACTTTAATTCCTTCTGTAAAAACATAAAACATATTTATGCAGAATGCAGCCAACACATGTTTCGTCCAACAGGACTTTTTCAAGGCTGTAAAAATAGAAAACAATTTTTTTTGTGTATGATAACACAATAGAAAAAACAGGGTAGCACGCAAGAAAAAAACATAGAGCAAAATTATCAAAGAAGATTTAGAGATACTCTCATGCAGAGTGAAAGAAAGATATTCTGCTAAGTTTTGCCAACAGATAGTGCAAGAATGGAACCAAAAGTAGTGAGAATTTGTGAAGAAACTAGCTATAACCAGAAATATTCTTGGAGCAAAATATTTTATCTTTATAGGGAAGACTCAGAGTAAGACTCCGAAAGCGGAATTGAAGAAAGGATAGAAACCAGGTAGCTCGGTGTAAGGTGAGAAAGACATGCGGAGATCCCCACGTGGTAGCGAGGAATACCCTCGCCCATAATTATAAATAAACTAAATATGTGCAAATGGCCAAACATAGCCATACATGTAGCAGAAGGCTATACCTGTGGTGGAGATTAACTAAATTAGGTAATATGTGAACATTTCCTAGCCCTTAAAGAGGGAGGTGA
Organism: Pleurodeles waltl; assembly: GCF_031143425.1. NCBI lineage: Eukaryota > Metazoa > Chordata > Amphibia > Caudata > Salamandridae > Pleurodeles > Pleurodeles waltl. The sequence goes on along the minus strand of NC_090436.1, from coordinate 695,217,419 downwards.
GTATAGTGTATAACATACCAAAATTTTAAAAAATGGGACGTATCCAAGTATGAGCAAGAGGATGAATGAATTCCAGAAGTAAACGGTAGTGTTTCCTAATCATAGGATTCTTGAGTTTGGGAAGACATTAAGGCCTTGGAGGCAGCACTCAATGGATCTACGTATAATGAGCAGTGAGGGGCCCTGATAAGCCCATTGACCTATAAGCAAAACATTTGGAAATGCACCGTAGGTTAGACCCAATTTTGTACTTAGCAACATGAAAATGCATAAGGCGTAAGATCAGAAATTAACACACTAGTCCAAACGAAATGACAGTCCAAAAGAGAGGGACCCCATGGGAATATATCATAACTAAAAATCGAAAGGTCCAAGAGAGCTGTGTATAAGTGAAGACTAAAAAGATCTATATTAAAAAAAAAAATATATATATATATAGTAGTAATGGCTGCGACACTTGTATAAAGCACAGACAACGAATGAATGTCTCTATGTAGACTGCGAGGGGCATTAACGGCATATCAGCATGTAGAAGTCCCAACACAAACGATATGCATTGGCAGCCGAAGTAGTTAAGTGGTTTAAAAATAAATACGGTGTCAAAAATAATAATACACAAATGGAAGTACGACACAAACGAAGCTGTCTCGAGCATAACACTCACCTGTACTCTCGAGGTCCCTGAGAGTCGGTAACCAATGTCGGCGTGTGTGCGCTGTGATCAGAAGGAACACAGCTCCCCGCCATTTGCATCGTATATATTAACGATGAACATCGAAAAAGGACTAAACGGAAGGCAAAATAGCCTGTAGCTGAAACTCCGGGAAATAATGGGGGCCATCTTTGAAAGTAAAAAAAGAGGCTTTTATGCCTATAGCGTAAGTGCTGTGTGGAAATACAAAGTGGGTCAAGGGGGGACAATGGGAAGAAAAATCTTTTGTTAATAAATGTGTCGCACTGTGACAAGTCGTGGAAAATATAAAAGACAAAAGTCACCCACTAAGGGAGAGGCCGCATGATATAGATAGTATAGAGCTGTGACCAAAAGAGCACCGAGCTTGAAGGAACAGGGTGTGGTAAATATGTAGACGGAGGTGAGAAAAAAAGAGACTGGACGGTAAGTCATAAAGAAGGGGGAAAAAATAGACAGGCATAAAAACAAAGTCTCAAAACTATATGTTATCTACCTACATAATATAACAGTGCTTATATCAATGAGGTATGACCCCTACATGTAACTCACTACTGTAGGAACATTATGTAAGACAGTTCAAAAGACACAGGTCAAACGTATACAGAAAGACACATACTGGTGTGTATACCAATATATGTGTATATACATTTGTAGGTTACATTATACAGTCTAGAAATAGAATTAAATGGAGCCCAAGCCTGTAAAATGTAAAATCATAGGAACATGTGTAAGTCCTTATGAATGTTCAGGCCATTTTCCACGGCACTCAGTTTAATTATCCACCTGCTCTCAAGGCGTCTGAGGGACAGAGTCCTGTTGCCCCCTCTCGGTTGTTTGCTTACTGAGTCAATCCCATGTACTGTGATGCCCAGAATCTTTTTTTGTCCATGTGTCTCATTGTAGTGTACAGCAAAAGGAGAATTTGTGTTGGATGAGCGGATGGCGGAGGCCTAATAGTGCTCCCAACATAAATGAGACCACAAGTACATACAATGCAGTACACAACAAAATTTGTATTACAGTTGATGAAATGTTTGATCTTATGTGTATTGTAGTGGAAGCATACCATCTTGTCCTTAATGTAGCCACAGATATTGCAATGGTCACATTTGAAAGAGCCTGGTGGAGGTTTGGGTAACCAAGTGTCATTGTTAGCCGGGGGTATGAAACTGTGGCATAAATGGTCGCGTAAGGTTTGTCCTCTCTTATAGATGATGCTTGGTCTGGTTGTCAAGCCATTCTTAAGTGTGTTGTCGTTCAACAATATAGACCAATGTTTATGCATGATTTTGAAGATCTGAGTACTTAATGCACTGTGTGTCATAATGATAGACAGTTGTTTGTGGGTCTTATCTTTTTTAGGACTAATGAGAAGGTCAGAGCGTTTAGTTCTCTTAATCCTATTGCTGGCCTCTTGCAGGGTATAGGGATGGTAGTCCCTATGTGTGAATCGTAATTCCATATTGTGCAATTCTTTCAAAAACACCCCGTCTTCACTACAGTTCCGACGAATCCTTGTACTCTCCCCAAAAGGGATTGCTTTTATCTGAGACTTGGGAAGTGAGCTCATAGCATGTAAAATAGCATTACATGCTGTGGATTTTCTGAACAGTTTGGTGCAAATTTTATTATGATCAATATAGCGTGTGAGATCAAGGAAGTTTATGGAGGACAGACTAGATTCGTGCGTGAACCTGATGTTGAAAGTATTCGCATTAAGATGTTGAATGAAAAGCATCAAGGAGTGTGCATCACCAGACCAGAACAGAAGGATATCATCAATGTATCTCCCCCAATACAAAATATGTTGCGTTAGTGAGGGTGGACAAAATTGCCACAGATGTGTTTTTTCCAGGTATCCCATATACAAGTTGGCAAAAGATGGAGAGAATTTGGCCCCCATGGCCACTCCTTGTATTTGACGATACCAACAACCATTGTGGATGAAGATGTTATTATCCAAAACCGTACAAATAAAATCTAGCAACATGTTAGAATGATCAAGTAATGTGGCATCCCTGGTATCAAGATAGTGTTGGATAGCTATCAGTCCCTCAGTTCTAGGGATGCTGGTATACAAAGAGGTGACATCCAAGGTTACTAGAAAATGCCCCTCTGTCCATTCAAAATCGGTGATCTTACATAGAAGATCTTTAGTGTCCCTGATGTAGGAGGGTAAGTTATGCACGAAGGGCTGAAGAAAAATATCAATATACTCATGTAGTTTCTCCGTAGGGGAACCTATGCCGGAAATAATGGGTCTGCCCGGGGGGAAAGTGCCTGGTTTGTGTATCTTAGGCAAGATATAAATGCAAGGTGATGTAGGTGTGGTGTTGTAAAGGTACCTGAACTCCATATCTGAGATAAGATCACGGTCCAGCCATGTCTGAAGTTTCTGTTGTATACAACTATTGACCTCCCTCATTGGATTATGGGTAAGTTTCTGATAAGCAGTACTGTCTGAGAGTTGACGGTCCAGTTCAGAAATATAGTCCACTTTATTCATGATGACAATGTTCCCCCCTTTATCGGCTTCTTTGATGACAATGTCTTTCAGTGTTTTGAGAGAGTGTAGTGCCTGTTTTCCCTTTTTGTTGATATTGTGCAGAGAAATTGTCTTATGTCCCGAATGGTATTGTTCTTCCATGGAATAGAGGTCATTGGTGACCTTGTTGTAGAAAGAGTCAATTGCATAATCCCTAGGTATAACAGGTGTAAATTTCGAAGTAGTTTTCAAACCACTGGGAACCCTAGCGTTAGGGGCTAGTTCCAGGTCCGAAAAAATCTCTGAGAGTGATGGGAGAGAGCCCTCAGTTTGGTCAATGGACAGCAAAGTTTGGACGTCCTTAACATCTTTGATGGACATGGAGCAGGAAGTGGTGCACAGAGCAGTAGCAACTGGAAGAGGGGTGTTATTGTCTTGGAAATATTTGAAAAGTTTACATTTACGTATAAACTTGAAAAGACTAATGTGTAGTTGCGTGACGTCAGGTAAAGCAGTAGGTACAAAGCCCAGACCTTTTTTAATTTTTTATGTTTATTTGTTCATGATTCAAAATAACTGCTGAGATATTAACAATCGAGATCTCATTAGGGATGTGTGTCAAAAAAACGAAGCCTCCCGTCACTGTTGCAAGTTGCGTGTTGTTGAACATGTGGTGCATTATTTTTTGGCCCTTCCGGTATCTCTCCAGTTCTAATAAAAAAGGCGATCTATGGGAGATACTAGAGGAGGGTAGTGGTAAAAGGTCTCTCGTAGCTTCACTTGCGCTGCTGGAAATACTGGAGAGATCTGTGTCACTAGTTGTAGTGTTAGAGAAGGTAAGATCTTTTGGTATGGGCTCCTTGTCTTTGTCCGACTTGAAATTGTCATATTTGCATGCAAAGGTAAAGACCCTACCATTTTTATAGTCATTGTCATCTCTCCTAAGTTTACGAAGTTTCTTGTCTTTTATATATAGTTGGTGTTTCTGTAAGACATCCTTAAGAATATTGAAGTTTTTCACTTTAGTCTCAGGCGAATCGATGTCATTGATCTCTTTCTCCAACAGAACAATGTCCTGTAAGAGTTTGTCTCTTTTGGCCTTGGCATCTCTAATAAGAATGTCCATCATGCCAAATGATGAAGCTATAAGGAGTTGTTCCCATTCTTTAAGTAAATCAGGACTGAGATCGTCAAAGGAGGGAAACAAGATGACCCTTAACCCCCTAGGGATTTGTTTGTTATCCATATATCTTTGCAGCATAGTATAATCCCACCACTGTGAGAGCTCCTGTTTCTTTAGTCACTCAAGTTTGATAAACTTCATTCTTAAGCCTTCCTGAGATGGACTGTGTGCGTTAGGCGGTACATTACGGGTACCTGCCTGGAATAATTCTTCCAAGAGAGTATCTCTGTTATCGTCAAAGGTAGCCATAGGTCACATGCAAAGTTGCAAACAAAAAAACAATGGTAGTACAAAAGAAATACAACTTAACAGCCGGCGTAGATCACCATTGGTCACTGTAACCCATAGGGCCCAATTATAACCAATGAGGAGTTGCACAGCTGTTCCCGACCGCCTCCCGCAATGGCGCACAACGTCAGCGGAATTACCTCACTTCCACCTGTCCCGCCACACAGGAAAGGCGGACGCCATTTAAGGGGGAGCAGGCCCTGGAAAATTGCTGTGTCACTGGTGATTTTAGGACATACTGGAGAAATCACATTGACCCATCAAAGGTTAACAGGATGCAAAGTTCTGTTGTAGCTCCATTGTTCAGTTTGTGACCGGCTCCTCACTCTTTTGTCCCTTAGATTCCTACCGCTGTGGATGAATAGGAGATGGAGACATACCCCCGTGTACAGACCCCTGGTGGACTTGGCAACACTGGAGGACAGGCACATTACCCTCACTTATAGACTTGACAGGGCCACAATCACAGAGCTGTGTGCCCAATTGGAGCCTGACCTGATATCTGCTCTCCGTCACCCCACTGGGATCCCCCTTCTTGTGCAAGTGCTATCAGTGCTCCATTTCCTGGCAACTGATTCTTTCCAAGACAGTGGGCTTGGCAGCAGGAATGTCATAGCCAATGTTCTCAAACATGCTGACAAGAGTGTTGTCTGCCCTGTTTAAACATGTGCAGCTACATTGTTTTCCCCCGGGTTGAAGATTTGGCCACAGTGAAGGCTGAGTTCTATGCAATGGGACATATCCCCAACATAATTGGGGAGATTGATGGAACACATATTGCATTTATCCCCTCCCGCCAGAATGAACAGGTGTTCAGAAATCAACAGTTTCCACTCTATGAATGTACAGATGGTGTGCCTTGCGGACCAGTACATCTCACACGTTAATGCTAATTATCCTGGGTCGGTGCATGATGCTTTTGTCCTGAGGAATAGCAGCATCCCAAATGTGATGGCCTAACTACAGAGGCACAGGGTGTGGCTAATAGGTTCCCAAACAGTGGATGTTGGTGTATGGGTATGTGTGGGCCATATGGGATAGTGTGTGGCTAAATGTTGTCCCTCAATATTTCAGGTGACTCTGGTTACACCAACTTATCATGGCTGCTGACCCCTGTGAGGAATGCCAGGACAAGGGCAGAATAACGTTATAATGAGGCCCATGGGCAAATCAGAAGGATAATTGAAAGGACCTTTGGCCTCCTGAAGGCCATGTTTCCTGTGCCTCCATCTGACAAGTGGACCCCTGTCCTACTCACCCAAGAAGGTCTGCCAGATAGTGGTGGCATGCTGCATCTTGCATAACCAGACCCTCAGACGCCATGTCCCATTCCTGCAGGAGGAGGAGGCTGGAGATGCCTGTGTGCCAACAGTGGATCCTGTGGACAGTGAGGATAAGGAGGATGAGGATGAGGACAACAGAACATCTGTGAGCAGACACTACTTCCAATGACACACAGGTAGGACAGTGTAACTTCACATTTCAATGAAATTTGTTTGGATTTCTGTGGCACTGGCATGCTGATATTTCCCACTTCCATGCCCACTTACTGTTCCGTCTGCCAATTTATTTTGCAGATGTTGGTGACATTGCATATACTTCTGGTGTGATCACTGCAGCAGCTACAGGCCATTAATCTATGCTCACTTTCTGTACAGTAGAATTTCAATGTTTGTACCTGCTTCAATGAATACATAATTGATATACATGACATACTCCAAACTTCTCTTTCTTCCATTGAAGTGTTAAAATATAGAGGGGCAAGTACAGTGGGATGGGGTGATGATGTAGGAAAGTCCAGGGTATTGTTCCAGTCTGTTTGTAGCACAGGTGCATTATCCATGGGGACATAGGAAGGGGAGCAATGGCAGTCCAAGGTGGGCAGGGTGACTGAGTAGGACACAAGGGGGACAATCAGGAGAGTCTCATTTCCTGGCGGGGGTCTTGGCAAGTGTCTCTGGCTTCTGTCTGGATCGTAGGGAATGTTTGTGGGGTGGTTCACCTTCTGCAGGGGGAGGGATGCTGTTGGCCTGTGAGTCCTGTGGAGGGGCCTCCTGTCCACTAGCGATAACGGAGGTGGAAGGCTGTTCAGATGTCTGGCTAGTGGCAGGGGCCCGCTGTTGTGAGAGTGCCTCCCTCATAATATTGGCCATGTCTGCCAGCACCCCTGCAATGGAGCTCAGGGTATTGTTGATGGCCTGCAGGTCCTCCCTGATCCCCTGGTACTATCCCTCCTGCAGCCGCCTGTTCTTCTGCACATTGTCCAGGATCTGGCCCATTGTGTCCTGGGAATGTTGATAGGCTCCCAGGATCTCTGCAAGTGCCTCCTGGAAAGTCAGTTCCCTGGGCCTGTCCTCCTCCTGATGCACAGCATTTCTCCCAGTTTCCCTGTTGGCCTGTGCCTCTGTCCCCTGAACCATGTGCCCAATGCCACTGACCCCAGGTCCCTGATTGTCTTGGGTATGAGGTGTGGCCTGGGGTCCCTATAGAGGTGGACACACTGCTGATTGACGAGTGCTGGGGACAGAGGTGTGGGTACCCTTGGTGGGTGCTGTGGTGGTGTTTCTTGATGGGGGAGGCTCTGTAGTGGTGTGTGACTGGGCCTGGGCAACCAGCAGTCCAGAGGTCCCTGATGGGCCAGGTAGGTCATCCAGATCCTGAAGACCAGAGTTGCTGTCATCACTGTGGGCCTCTTCAGTTGGGGGACTGGATATTGCTGGCAACTCTTCTCTGCTGACATTGGCTGGAGTACCTGTGGGGATGTAAATGATGTCTTATGGTTTCTGTGTCTGACATATTGTACATCCATGGCTTGCCCTCTTTGGTTGCATTTGCCCTGGCAGCTTTCACTTGTGTACGTTGGTGTATGGTGGGATGATTAGTTCTCTATAGTGTGCATGCTTTAGTGATAAGTGTCCATGCAGGGCTGTGAGTGGTGTCCATGCATTGGTAGAGCATGCAGGGCTTGACATTGGGATGAATAAGATATGATTGTGGGGTGCGTGGGATGAAGTGGAGTGATGGGAGTGAGGGTGGGGGTATGTGATGGCATGCAGGTAGGGGGTAGTAGTAGTAGAGAGTTGACTTACCAGAGTCCAGTCCTCCTCCTACTCCGGACAGGCCCTCAGGATGAAGGATTGCCAAGACTTGCTCCTCCCATGCTGTTAGTTGTGGGGGAGGAGGTGGGGGTCCACCGCCAGTCCTCTGTACAGCGAGCTGGTGTCTTGCTGCAATGGAACGTACCTTCCCCCGTAGGTCGTTCCACCTATTCCTGATGTCACCCCTAGTTTTGGGGTGCTGTCCCACGGCATTGACCCTGTACACGATTCTCCGTCATAGCTCCATCTTCTGTATCTATCGATATCTGCTGCACCTGTGCTCCAAATAACTGTGGCTCTACCCTGATAATTTCCTCCACCATGACCCTTAGCTCCTCCACTGTGAATCGGGGGTGTCTTTGTGGTGCCATGGGTGTTGTGTGAGGTGTGTAGGTGAGGGTGTGTTGGGTAATGTGATGAGGTGTGTAATGTGGGGTGCGTGAGTGGTGTATTGGTGTCAACAGTGTGTGGCTCTAGTTGTGTCAGTGGTCTTGATGTCTCTTTGCTGGCAATGGTTTGAAATGGTAAAGGGTTGTGGGTACTGTGGGTGTGTGTTTTATAGTGGTGTGGGTGTGTGAGTGTGGTGTGTGTATGGGTGTCAGGTGTGTGCTGTTTGAATTGTCCAATGTGGTGTTGTTTTGTTTGTGTGTCCATTGTGAGCGCAGCAGTATGTACCGCCAATGGTTTACCGCTGTTGAATGGCCACCCTGGTGATTCGTGGGTCATAATGTGATGGGTATAGTTCTGTTGGCGTAACGGTGTGGGTTTTGATACCGCCAGTTTATCACTGACCTTTGGGCTGGCCGATTTGTGTATGTGGCTGAATATTGACAGATTAGTGTGTAATAATATGGTGAACGGATATCTGCGGCGGTAAGTTGCCGGCAGTCAGCATGGTGGTAAGTGGGATTTACCGCCAATGTCATAACGAGAACCATAATCCTGAAGTTCGAAGTAACCAAAATTGCAAGAATTTTTGCGTCAGTTACCAACCCTTCGTTTCCACCATTGTTCCCACTGATCTCTCTACCAATTCAACACAATGTGGGTCATTTTCACCCTGGCGGTCCGAGACCGCCAGGGCTAAAATGACGGAAGCACCGCCAACAGGCTGGTGGTGCTTCCTGGCCTATTACGACCGCGGCGGAAGCGCCGCGGTCGCACTGCCGGGGCCGGCGGTATTCCGCCACTTTTGCCCCGGCGGTGATTATCCGCCTGGGCAGCGCTGCTTGAAGCGCTGCCCTGGGGTTTACGAGTCCCCGACCGCCAGGTCTTCACTAGCAGACAGTGAAAAGCGCGACGGGTGCAACTGCACCCGTCGCACGGCCGCAACACCGCCGGCTCCATTTGGAGCCGACTTCCATGTTGTGGCCCACATCCCCGCCGGCCCAGCAGGGATGTCCAAATGGGCACCACGGGAGTGCTGCTGCATTAGCGGCCGCCCGGCGGCGCTGCCCGCCAAAGTTGTAATGACCCCCAATATCTTATCCACATTCAAACACTGGAGACCGCAGACCAAATTACTTTGTTGTTAGACCTCTCAGCCTTGGGCGATCTTCTCCCAAATCTTTTTGCCTTCATCCTCCTATTTTTCTGAATTTGTTTTGGCTGGCATTAGGACATTGTGCGTTTTACCGGTGCTAACCAGTACGAAAGTGTTTGTGTCCACTCCTCTAAACATAGTAAAGTTGGCTTACACCTGATTGACATATTTTTTTTACTTATGAGTTCCTAGTTCAGTGGTATTCCATGTACGCAGGGCTTCTTAATTAAAAGTTACTAGTGGGTGTCTACACTTATTGTGCCACCCACTGAAGTAGCCCTTTAAAACCTGTCCTGCCAATGCAGCCTGAATGCAGTATTAATCTGACAATTTGACTTGGCAAAATATTACCTTTGCCAAGCCTTAATCCCACATTTTATTACATAAATGTAATGCCTAAGGTAGGCCCTAGGTAGTCCATTGGGCCTGGTGTATTGTAATTAAAAGGTTAGACATGTACTTTTAAGTTTTACATTTCCTGGTAGTGAAAATGCACTAATTTGTATATCACCACTGTGAGGCCTACCTGTCCCATAGGATAACATTAGGGTGCCTTCGTACATTTACTAAGTGTTAACCTTTGATTGGGAACGGATAGAGATTACATACTTGGTGTCTGAGAAAGTGTACTTTAAAATCTCCTTTAATGGTAAAGTCAGATTTTAAGTTACAATTTTGAAATTGCCACTTTTAGAAAGTTCCTATTTTCCTGCCCTACCTATTTTCTGCCTGCCTGTTGTTTCGGGTCAAATGACTGGGAGTACTTGACAGTTGGACTTTCTTTATTCCTCCCAGACAGTCACACTAACACATTAGAGGGATCTGGTATTCCAGTATGGACCATCACTGGCATGATCAGGGGGTGGGCAGAGCAGGATACAGCCCCACTTATGAGTCAATAGGCTGTGTCCTGCCTTCACAAAAAAGGACTTCACACTACCTCTTTTCTTATGTAGTCAGGCGAGAGCCAAGGCAGGGAAGGCCGTAAACTCCAAACACTTCAAAGGGAATTCTCTAGAAACCTCCTACTTCAAAGAAGGAACAAGGGATAAAAATTGGACTCTCTGATCCACTCTTCAGTTCACTTTCGGGACTTGCAGAAGGACTCTCAGAGGACTGCCTGCTGGTATTGTCACGGTTTCGGGCGGGTCTGATCAGGACTTTGGTTGGGACACGTCTTGAGGTCACCGAAAATCCTAAAGAGGTAGTATACTGGGGCAGAAGAGCAGCTAAAGGCATACACGGAAAGGACAGCTGTGGACAGGCACAAGAAAGTAAAAGCAGAGCAACCCTTGTGTGAACAAACAGGAAACAGATTACTAATGGACAAACACACTGGGGTTCTACACGGATTAAGGCACAGAACCTCCCACAGTGACATTGAATGTCAAAGCCTCTGTGCAGTTTGCTCTTACAGATAGTCACCATGCCAGCCCCATAGAAAGGAGGCAGCAGAAGTGATTCTGTCTCTGGACCCCAGAGCACAAACAAGGATAGTACTTACATACACAAGACACGCTCTTGTGGGTCCAGCCGGAAACACAGTGGCGATTCCTGAGAAAACAGCAGTAGCACACTGTCACTGTTAGGCACGAAAGACAATGTATAGCACTAGACAAGGATGGGGGCTGGAATTGCCTCCTGGAAACCAGGAGCCAACCCCAGTACAAAGGAGGACACTTATACACTGGTGAAGACTGATAGAACACTTACAAGACACAAACAACCAAGAAGAAACGGAAACAGAAGGGAACAAACTAAGAGGCAGAGGAAAGAACTGGGAACAGGCTCAGGTTGAAGCAAAGGCAGGACTAGGACTTGAAAACAGGGTGCAAACGTCTGGCTGGCACAAACAGAGATAGGACTGGGAAACTGAGATCAGGCTCTGGCTGGAACAGCCAAGGACAGGGCTGGAATACAGGGAGTAGGAATGAGCAGTAAAAAAGACTGGGAAACAGAGAGCAGGTTCAGGCTGAAACAAGGCAGGAGCAGGGCAGAGAAACAGGGAGCAGCCTCTGGAAGAAAGAAACAGGTACAAGGCTAAGAGATAGGGAGCAGACTCTGGCTGGAACAATCAGGAGCAGGGCAGAGAAACAGGAAACAGGATCAAGCTGGAACAGAACAAGAACAAAACTGGAACACCATCCGATAAGGGGTCGGTAACACAAAGGAATCGAACTCCAATGCACAACGGGGATCTTGAGGAAATGGCTGCTTATAAGCAGTTCCAAGCTGCGCTGCACAGGAGCGGTCTCAGGTGTGTGTAGTTTCAGACACTTGCAAGTCCTGGAGGAGAGTATCCGGTAAAAAGGAGCAACTGGACTTCTCCCATAGAAAACAATGAGAAACAGAATCCAGGCAAATGTAGTACTACACAAGTATACCATGGCCAAAAGAGAAACAAACTGGAGTCAGCAAGGGACTCTAGATAACTGTTCAAGGTGATTCCCAGGCTTCCGACAGTCCCGTACTGCGCCTCCTAGAGATGGGACGACCGAGTCGTAACAGGTGTGGCCTTATATGTTCATCAGAAGACTGCTTTACTGCACCTAGAAGGACTGCTCTGCTGATTGAAGTCTGTGTTGAACCTTCAGAGGCCTACCCTGATGCATGAGCCCAGCTCTGAATCTTGAACCTAGAACTACCAGAGTGATTCCAGGGGCTAGTTCACTGGCCACCTGAGCAGACGTTTTGTTGAGTGAGTCCTGTCCCTCCAAGTGGTACCTCTCTAGCCCTGGATTCTTGGAAGTGGTGTTATAGGTGCCCAGATAGCTAAAATCCAAACATTTCTGGCTAAAAAGTGCTCTAACAACTGAGAGGAGCAAAGGACCTAGCTGTTTGTCGATTTTCCCAAGGTGCATCACTGTTTGATCTGACTTTGCTTCAGCTCTCGTTATGTTCTTCTCCTCATCAGCAAATCCTGTTCAGCTGTCCTTCACAGAAGGTGTATTTGGCCTTGTGGAGCCCTTGTCTTCCAAAAAAGAGACTAAGGGCCTGATTTAATACTCAGCACACGGGTTACTCCGTCACAATGGTTACGGATATCCTGTCCAGTGAAATCTAAGTCAAATTATATGCTATGGGATTTCGATTTCAGCAGACAGGACATTCATCACTGTTGTGATGGAGGAATGCCACTGCCAAGGTCTAAACCAGGCCCTAAGTCCCAACATTAAACTCTACCACAACTTTGTCCGGTGGCTCCCTGACGATGACACTTCTTCCACTGGCACCGCCTGAAACCTTGCCTCACTGAACTGTACCTTCTAAGACTATTTTTGTTTAAATTTCTTCTAAGTTTGATGGTAAGCTACGACCAGGCCCGATCAACTTCTTGTATCTGACCCGTGCTTCATTGTGGTCAGCCATATTTTTTTACTTTGACCTGGCCTCAGAAGACTAGATGCCCGGGGTTGGCGCTTTGATTTTTTAGGCACTAGTTTTTAGTTACAACTTTTAAAAAATCACATCTCTGGTTCTACTGATTGGATATATAACATTTTGGTGTCAAATATTTGATTAAAATTTACTATATTTTTCTAAGTTGGTGTGGGATTTTTCTTGTGTGGTGTTTTCACTTTATTATTGTTTGCGTGGTGCAAAAACATTTTCAACATTGCCTCCAAGTTAAGTCTAGCCGCTCTTGTGCCAAGCTGCAAAAGGACTACGCACATGTTAATTTAGCTACTTTTGTGGGTCATTCTGATAGGGATTGTTGGTTACTTGTGCAGGGTTAACACACCACTCGACCAACAACCCAATTTCTCACACTTGTTTACCAACCTAAATTGTCAAATTCACCCATAGTTTCAAAGTCAGCTCTTGCTTCAAATAGTTTCTCTCTTCCTTCTTGAGAAACACAACTAACATTATTGATAACTCTCTCCAAGTATGATATCTGCTTGGTCCTTAAAAATCACACATCTTGCTACAGGCACTGACGACAGAGCTTAACATCTTATCAACGAGTTTTTCGCACAACAGACGAACCGAGCACTGCCAATAAGGGATTAGTTTGGAGGCTTATCAGGGCTTCCTCGCCTCTTTCTTCGACTACTGGAGGAATTATACTCAGCTTGCCTGATCCAGCACATTCTCTCTAACCTACCTACATACCAACCACGGTCGCATTTGCCCTGGCCGGACTGGCCCAGCCTTGATAAAGTCACTTGTGTGACGAAACACGTGTTGGCTGTTTCCCTGCAAAAACGAAAAACTCACCTATGACAAACGCTGTCTAAAGGATTAAAGACTTTGAGCAACACCAACTTGGAATCAGTGTTTTCTTCTCCGCTTCTGGATCCACATTACCTAGGGATACATTCTCCCATCGATCTTACTGGACTGTACTCCTCTGAGTGCCTGGTCAATTTGTAGCAATCATCTTATCAAACAACTTCCCAATCGCCAACCTCTCGTTTCCCAGAAAGAATGTTGAAACAAAGATGACCAAACAGTTCATACACCAAATTTGAGAAAGTTTCACTTCACCATGATTGTCTGTTTAAATCCAGACCCCCTAGAGGCATAGGAAGAGGAATAAACACTATCCCACATGTGGGAGCAAAGCCTTCTTTCTCTGGTATCAGATAAGAACACAGCCCTTTTACTCCTTAATCACTATGCTACCTATAACACTGGCATATTTACAGTTCTGGTGGAAAGACTGAGCAGTGGGCCAAAATATCTGAAAATGCTGTGTTCTGTATCAGACCTTTTTTTTATCAACAGCAGTCAAAAAGCTAGGACCTGGTTATGCAAATCATTTACATGCTCTTTGCGCAGTGGTATCTCCATTGATCATACTTTTCTTGCTTGCTGTTCAACCTGTATGTTTAAACCCTGCCTCACTCACTCAACTAAAATGAAGTCAAATTCCAAATGTACATGAATGATAACCAAGTGTGCTTTCAGCTAGACAATCACCAAGTGATATTAATATTGCTGCATGTCTGAATCATGCAAGTTACTGGATGAGAAAGAGCACTCTATTTCTATATGGAGATGAAACTTAGAACTTTGCATAGGATACAATGAGCTCAGCGCTCTACCTTTCAACTGACTCCAAGGTCCAGGAGCCCTGTTTGAGAGCCCTATCTTTTTAAGCCCAAAAAGCCAATAACCTAGGGAACCCAGGGATGATCTTTGACTCTAAAATATAGGTATTCCCCAATTCAACCCAAAGTCATTAACCTCAGTTTACCATTCTCTACAAAATCTTTCTACATCTAAATTACTTTCTACAAGTAATTTAGTCACGTCAAGCAGTCCAGATGTGACTAAACTGCAGCAAATGTGACCACACTGAGGAGATAATCCTGATGGTCCTCTGCTGGCTTTGAGTACAAGTGAGGAGGGATAATTTTCAAGGTCTACCATACTATCCACAAGCCTTAGATGGGGCAATGACCAAGAATATCTGCAGAAAAAATCCACCTAATTACTGTAGGTCATCTTCTGATTCCTTGATCAATCACCAGACATTCAGGAAGCCAAATCACAGAGGAAAAGGCTTGGAAACACAGTGTTATTACATGTGCCGTAAAATGAGGAATGCTCTGATTCCCATCCTCATATCTAAACCCAACTACCTACACGTCAGAAAACCCGTGAAGACAGAACTATTCAGATTAACCTTTTATCAGACCTCTTCACTGTTCAAGGATCACAACTGAATAACATCAAATAGCTGTTATCAATATGAGAGGACACCAACATCCCTTGCCTGTCACTTATCCATATTCTTTATTTTGTCAGTTGTACTTGCTTTCAAAAGTAGGCAAGAGGACACATACAGTGATTTATAAAACTCTTAATAAATACTTATGTAGTGTGTATTTTGTAGGATTAGTAAAGACTTCAACAAAAGGAGTCAAGGAACAAAACATACAATGCATTATGCATTTCGATTACTGTGGAGTTGTTTCCTTCACCACAAATATGCAAGGCGAATGGGGTAGATGAAAAGCACTATGGTATCTCAAAACGTGGTTGTTTGTTATAAGTTAATGAATGTTCATTAGTCTGCCACATATTTGTAAGTATTTTAGCAATATATATTTCACAATGTGTTCTAACTATGTATTAAATAGTTATAGCAGCATTCTTTGTGACAGGTCCATTTAGGACAGCACATCTAAGTTACCAAAACTGGTAACAATTCATTTATTGAATCACTAAAGTGCAACATTCAGTTTGAGATCACCTTGGAGTTCATTCGATACCATGATGATTACTGAGAAAGAAGTAGATCTTCAGAACTGGACTGCAAAGCTCCACACAGGTACAGTAAATATGATAAAAAGCCTTGAGGATGACCCAAGGAACATGCATTAGCTTTGGCATTCCAACAAGCTGAATCTAGAATAACCACAGTGATGTGTGGTAAAGTCTCAATGGGACTGAATTTAGTCTTAGGCTGTTTGTAAGAAGTGTGTGCTCAGATCTTTTTAAAACTACAGGGAATCTTTTTCAGTTGTCAGTGTGCCCATAGCTTATATAACAATGAGAATATGTGCACATGCAGCAGTCTAAATCAAAACCACTGGTATCTGTTTGGGCAATTGTCGAGGAAGCTGAAACTGGATGACATCCCGCTCATGGAAGTCTAGTAAGACTACTTTCTTTTACAAGAAGTCAGTGGAGAGAATAATATTGAACCTGATATGATCATGGTATCCCAGATTGAACATATCATCCTGATTTTAGACCTCTAAAATGTTTTACAAATATTTTTGGAAGTTACAAGCAAAAGAGTGATAGTAGTGCAGCCTCAAGGAGAATGCAAGATTAACTGAAGCTGTTTTGTGTGAAAAAATCAGCAAAGTTGAGTTTTTGTGTACGGTGAAGCTCACAATCAAACATGACTCCTATTTACATGTGAAGAAGTTAGGAGCAATGCAATTGAGCATTAATCATCTGATACAGAGAGGATCTGAATAATCCTGTTCCCATGCACCCTGTGTTGCAAATAGCATAGTAAGTTGGGATCAATAATTCAACAGAAGAACTGTGACTTTGATTACATTGGGATCTACCTTCTTTTGTCATGGGAAATCTCCAAGACCAGTGTTTGGCTGTAAACTCTATGTTAAAAACCATGTTGACTTTGTAATGTAAACCACATAGAGTCCTAATATTTGTTTATCTTTTGAAAAGAAGATAGCAAATATTTAAAAAATATATGATCTCTTCCAATAAACAGTTGTAACTGCCCATCTCTGTCCAGTATGGATTAATTCAACATTTATATAACTACTGCAAAACAGAATTGAAAAGCTAGCACAGGACAGAATGTCCTTTGCTAGGACCAGATGCAAGAATAAAGCTTATCATGTAATTGTGGGTGAGAGTCCAGGATCATCTGAGGCCCCACATTTATGAGAACGGTATGATGAAGAGCATGCATTATTGAATAAATCCCAAAATTAAAATGATCTCAGTTTAGATTAATTTGACTAGAGTGCTTTTGTTGTATGATAAGCATGTTTTAGATGTCTGACCATCAAATACTTCATGGACCAGCTGATGAGTAGTGTGCTGAAGAAGAACTGGATTTTCCAACTGCCAGAGAGAATAGAAGAGTCTTTTGGGTTTCCTGAATCTGACATAGACATTTTCCAGTGTCAGATGGAGTAATATTAGAGCATTCAACTGGGAGACTTTGTAAACATGAAAAATACACCCATAAAGCTTTGTCAGTCTAGTCAGTCATGTAATCAAAAGACATCTGTTAGAAGACCTGAGGGATCTGATCAGTGGCTATGGGGATTGGCAATGTTGAAAGGTAGCATATTTTATATTAGGCAGAGGGTTTGAAACATTGCTATTTCTTTTACTGGGAACTAATTCAGGGATTTCAGGCTCAGTGTGATGTAATCATGTAGTTTAAAAGGAAATAAGAAGTTGCATCATTTTGTACTCTGTGTAGTCGAGAGAGATATGATAGGCAGTCGTGTGTATAAAATGCTGTGCAAAAGTTGGGACATAACCACAGTGAGGATTAGGAGGATATTCTGCGTGTATATGGATATGTGTGTATGGATATCATCAGTGTATATGTGCTATTTTGGTACTTATATAACAAAGAACTAGCTTGAGAGCAATGGAGCACTACTCAGTGGGATAGTGCTCAGGCATATTATGACTATGTGCTAGCCTTGTCCTGGACTTCAAGATGCAAGTTACCAATTATATATAGATACTGAATATGATCAGTAATAGTATCTGTGCTACTGGTTCCCAACATTAATGTTCAGTGATGTCATAAAGGAAGAAGCCTAGCTTAACTTTCTTGGTAGGCTTGCTCAAAAACGAAGTGAACTAGGCTAGCATACCTTTGTTAGCACCTGCATGAAACTGTCAAATGATCGAGCACCACTTCCCTGTCATTGGTTTTGAAAGCCAGCTAGAGATCCAGGAGGATTAGAAACCAATCCAGGCTATGATCACATATTTCTAGGAGCATCTCCCTAATGATCATGAGAGTTCTTTAATTTCTAGACGCAATGCTGATTGTAGAGTGTTTAGCCAATTTTTGATGGGAAGAATGCTGCAATGTCACCACTGTTTCCAGTACTTTTGACATTCAACAAAGTCTCAAAATGAGCCAGTAACTGGTTAGAATTTGACAGTGAAGTTATTTTTCATAGTAGGGTGATAATGGCATGCTTGAATTTGTCAGGGACTTTGCCTGAAGACAGTGCGGTATTAATGAAGGTGGGGACAATGGGAGCTAGAATAGGAAGGATTATGTTTGAGATCTGGAGATCTGGATTGGGTCAGCTAAAGACTGAGGTTGGTTTTGTTGACTTTTGGGGCTTTGCCCTTGCAATTCAACTGGTAGTGCATTTCTTTCTTGCTTCCAAGGTTGGTTATATGAACATTTGTATTGGTCAGTTGTTAAAGAAACTTGGTGACTTTGTCATCCAGATAATCAAGGATCTGAGGTGGTTTTCATTGGCTGATCATTTGTGGCAAAGACAGTTCTTGATATCTGGATTGATGGTCTTCCAAAAATGAAGAAATTTATCTTTTAGGGGAGTTAAAGAAAAGTACACAGATGAAGGAGGAAACTGGTCTTGTGACCCATTTTACTAGTAAACATTCAATGGAGTGATAAGCTGAACAATGCATTGTCCTGCAAGCACTTTATTGCAGTGAATGAGGGTGGTACTTGCCTGGGAGATTATCCTTAATCAATGAAAGTACTATGATGCGTTCAAGTACTATGTTCAGTGGAATATTCTTTACAATTGTGTGATGAACACTAGAGAAGTTTGAATTTATCATTTATAGAATGTCATTTAACCAAATGATTTGTGGCTACTCATCATGTTCTCTTTATTTCTAGCGAGTCTCTATTAGTTGGTGAAATGTATTCCTCTGGTAGTGGTACCATGCCTCACAGAATCCTTCGCAGTTCCATCTTTATCCCTACTTTGTTTAATTTGAAACTTGTGCCACCCACTGAGTTCACGGTTCAAGGGACGAAGAGTCATTATAAACCAATATGAGGACAACAACCAAATCTAAATAAAACCTTCCTCCATTAACCATAATGTCACTGTATGTTAAAACTTCACTAGTGGTGTACAACCTCAGGGTACTCAGTCTCCAAAATATTGTATCCCTTCTTCCTACCATGAAAATAACAGAGTTCCCCCTTCCCTCTCTTCAACAGTGATATCATTAGGCTCCATTCTGGACTCCTTTCTTTCAATCATGCTGACATTAAAAAAAGACTCACAGCCACAAAATCCCAACACCATTCTGTCAAAAGAAAAGCATTCTTGTCAACTACCAATTTAAGAATGGCTATCCATGCTCTGGTTGTTCCAAATTGAGAGGCCTTTGACAATTCCATAAATGGCTGAGTAACAAAATCCTTGATAAACCCACTCACTGCCTTGCTACACTCCAAAGGAAGACTTCATTCTACAAGCATTGCTAAATATTATCTCACACCTTTTCAGCCATCATGGGCAACTAATTGAAACAAGAATAAAAAAAAACTCAATGCCTAACTTACATGTCTGTACACTCGAGGCAATATCCTTACTTGACTAATCTGCTCAACATGGCACATGGATAAATAGAAGTACTAAAGATGAACTCAACATACACAGGAGTATCTGAATTCACAACAGCACAAACTCAAAACGTATATTTTTACAGTGGCTACATTTTTTAAGTGGGTGCAATAATTTTTTGATCTCTCTTCCAGCAGTTCTTAAAACCAAATCTCTTACATCAATCAGACTTAAATTCTCATAGGTTCCAGTTGTAGTGGAACTAAAGAATATTAGTGTCTTTGATTACTCTTCCCTAACCCTAAAGGTTTTCGTGCTCTAGCTTCCTATATATCTAAAAAGGGATTATGAGAAGAAGTTTAATGAAATTATGTATATACTTATGATATCATCATCATTCGATCTTTATTTGGTTTATGTCAAAATAAGACATAAAAGCACCATATCATATGATCATAAAGTTATAAAACAACATGAATCTACAATCATTCACACTATGTTGCGTCACAAGAAAATTCATATCAATGGCAAAATCTCTGCTTCCAAGTGTGAATAAATCACATAATAGCATATCCATATATGTCAAACCTTTCTTACACAAATGACATTAATTAGAAGCTTTACTACAATGTTAAACTGTTAACATATTTCTGAACAATCAACTATTAAAATGTCTTCAGATAATCAAAAACATCTCTGTGAAAATAATAATTTAAAAATTATTCTGAAAAACAGGAGGAATTTATAATAAAGTACTACTTGCAAAGATGATGTATAACTCAGTTGATTTCTAGGAAATGTATATATATACCAGTTCCTGGGACAGGCAAAACATTATAGATTTTTTAGAAACACCTGGTAACCTTATTGATATTCAAATACAATTCTATGTTTTTTATGCACTCAAGCAGAATTATCATTTTTATTTTTTTGCATTTGCTCATCCATCAACAATACAATTTTTTCAAAAATCATTAAAACAACACTGCACTTGCTTATTACTTCATATTAACCACTTGCACAACCCTAACTATTTACTCATTCATCACGCATCCTTCAATGTTTAAAATTATATCTATTATTACACTCCACTTATATTGAACACTTGGCACAGTTCGCAATACCACTGCACACCACAGATTTCAATTTGTTTTAGAAGAGAGAGTTCACAGATATAACACATCTAGAACCCCATCGTTTTTGTTACATTGTACATCAACAAGAACCTTATTAATCTGAGACATTTATGTGTAATAACACTTTAATTATGAACACACTTCTCCATTTACTTTCCTTTGTTATATTATTCTTAACATCACTTTCACTTTTCTTGGTATTATACTTTTCTTTCATGCTATTACTTTACACATTACTCCGTTCTTCTACTTTCTTCATCTCCTTTGATATTATTCTCTAGATTACTCTCTCTTCCTCTCCTATGATGTTACTCTTTCAATTACTCTCTACACCTGTTTTGGTAAACACTTGCCTTCTTCAGGAGAGCCATCTCATTGTTTAAATCTGTAAAACAATATATATGTCATACTGCTGAGCAGAACTAATACCAAACTAAATCAAAAATACTATCAGCCACCTTGTCCAAAATCTCCACCAATGAAAGAATAGTCACCCCTTGCATGCTAAACAACTGATCTTGTACTTCCTTCACAAAGACCACAGGGTGAATACTGAACACACATTGTGCCCATGCAGTGAGGCAAAAATACCTAGAGAGAAGAGAAATGTCTCCCACAACTGTGTTTCATATAAAGATACCATACTTTACACAAACAGTCTACTTCACAGCACTAAAGTGGAAACATGTGTCTTGTAAAGAGAATATGCATTATGGATACTTAAACCTCAATATTGTACCTGTGTGACACCTAGGAAATTTCACTGGAGTATGCTCACATGCTTTAGCCAACTTACTGCGGTGCTCAATCCTTTATCCAGTTTACTACTGTGGCTATAAAATGGGTCTTCAAGTCCAAGTGCACAGTTACATAGTCATGAATGAAAGAGAGAAGACCCTTTAAAATCCTTATAGGTAGGATAGTATATGACGTTTGTCCTGAAACCAAGTTGTAAAAAATATATATTATTTCCTACCTTTAAAGTAGGTTATCAATAACTGTCCCCAATAGACTGATGGTCTATCAAAGAAAGTTAAAATAGAGGAGATTACTCCAGAACAAGACAAATCCAGTGAGCAAATATCATTTCTCTCACTGGTGCATTTATGGCACATTCTTCACTGAACTAAATTAATTTATCACCAATTTATGAAGAAAGAAAATTCAAAAACAATATATTTATTTTTTGCGTCTTCAAACATGCCCTGATGCTGCATACAAATAGACCCGGCCACTCTGTACCCTTGTATTAGCGTCCTAAAAAATGCCCACATACCAATATCGATTAGACCTTATCTTCGCACACATGTGCTATCAGCCTAAATACTTCACTACATGAGAGGAAGTCAGAACAGCTTTAATCAATCGTGTTACATGCGATTGACTCTATCTAAACCTATGGCCTAAATATGGCCTACATTGTAGACCCTGAATTGTTGGTGAACTGGCTGCTGGCGCAAAAGTTAATCACACCAGGAATTACCTGATAAAACACTTAAAACCTAAACATTGCCTCTTTCAGTAGTAATAATAAGTCTTCTCCTAAATAGAACTTCCAAAGGTAAACCTTTCTACTCTTACCTAAATCTTTCATCGTCCTGCTGCATACTGAAGCCCATCCTCATGTTTCACAAAACCAGAGCAAGTAGCACCTGCATTTAAAAGCTATCTCCTACATCTGACATAATGTCTTTAGTAAAGTAGTGTGGCACACTATGCGTGCTCTGAGCTGCCACTTTGTACTATAATTGTACATAGATGGCTTATCAAGGCAGCCATATTGGGTGAGAAAGAGGGATGACACACATCACAGTGTAAGGGCTTTTGTTTATTTGCCCTATATATGCTTTTCACACATGTAAACAGCTCTTCATAGCAGCCATGTTGGATGAGGGTATTACCCGCTTATGTATTGCCAGAGTATCCTCAACCCCAAATCTAGATATAAGCCATATTAAATGGAGGTCTTATTGACCTCTAAAACAGATGTGTCCGTTCTAGCACAATGAAATTCCATACCATGTTCTACTATGCATCAGCAAACAGATAACCACATAAAATCTGCTGCCCTTTCTAAAACCAGAGCCACCTAACAAAACTGACTATGCTGTCAATGATAATTAGTATTGTCCGTTACTATTACTGATATAACGATACAAAATAACCTAGAAAAAAACCATAGATGCAGCGATAACAAAACTCCCTGAATAGAATTACTCTGATCACACTATACTTTATCTGATGCCATCTCTAGCGTAGGGACATAGAAATGATTTAGAGAAAGGCGATAGATATACTGCTCGTGGCCTGATTTGACCCATAGTACTCATTTAAAAGGACACAAGATAGCAATTCACTTGGGATCCTAGCTGTTATATCTGATTACATTTTCCCATGGGTTTCACTATTAAGACCTCGTGCTTGGGTATCGAGTGTGAAGATCCAATGTACCTCCCTTCAATTCATTAGTTAATTGACATCGACTCCCTCTTCGGATATTATCATGTCCAAAAATAGCCGTTTAATCTCATCAGGGTGATGTAAATGGTCTAAATAGTGTTTCACTATGGGGTAATTTTGAAATGTTTTGATAGCTGATCTATGTTCTGTCAGGCGCATGGCCAATGACCTAACAGTTTCCCCCACGTATCCAAGTTCACATGGGCATATAATTAGATACACAGTATTCTTGGTCTTACAGTTCATCATTATTGTGAGGTGTATCGCCTATTTGTTGAAAGAGAAATTATCAATTTTAATAGCTCTGTAACATGCCTTGCATGAAGAGCACTTGAATTTCCCTTTGATGAGGGTATTTCTGTCAATAAATTTTTCGCACTAAAGATGACGATTTTTGAAGGTGCAATCTCACTATGAGATCTTTTAATTTTTTATTACGTCTATGTGCATACATAGGTTTTGGGAGGTAGAGATCAGATTCAATATATTCCAGGTTTAGTTAATGATTTGTCAACTCCTTTATTCATGAATGTCTGGTAATACAGACAAGTTTATCTTCTTTTTGTTTCACTTGATTCTGGAGTAGGTGGTCCTTGTCATGAAATCTTGCTCGTTTGTAGGCTTTGCTAAAAAGGCACCTAGGAAATCCTCTAGCCCAGAATTTCTCTTTCATGACTATGGTTTTCTGACAATAGCCTGCTAAATTTGTGCAGTTTCTTTGCAATCTTAGAAATTGCCCAAACGGTATACTTTGTTTTTTAATTCCGAGGGTGGAAACTCTCAAAATGTAGTAAAGTATTCCAAGCAGTAAGTCTGTCATACAGGTCCACCTCTAATACTCGAGCACAAAAAACTCATGCATCTGCTGACTCCTAGATTTAGCCATGCAATTAATTTTGCAAGATGTTCTGGGGCTCCTACCTATATAAGGAAAATGTTGTTGATGAATCATGACCAATGTGTAACAGATTTAAAGAATGGAGCTATGTCATAGTGAATATATCTGTCTTCAAATTTTGCAATACATATATATATTGTCTATACTTGGTGCTTATGAGACCCCATGTTTACACGTTTTGTTTGTTTGAATAGTTGCCCTCCAATTTCAAAGGTATTCTCATGGAGCACAATCTGAAGACACTAACGCCCTCATTACAACCCTGACGGATGGTGTTAAAGCGGCGGTAATACCGCCAACAGGCCAGCGGTAAAATGAATGGGATCACGACCACTTCGGAAACTGCCAGCACATACAGCCACTTTAATACTCCGACTGCCACAGCGGTAGCAACAAACGCCGCGGCGGTAACCGCCAATGTACTGTCTACCCCATGCCCATAGCGATGTCCTGGGTAATGCAAGGCCACAGTCTCTCAAGTGGGTTTTTTGCCCACTGCTTGGTCCTGGGGAGTGCAAGGCCACAGTCTCTCAAGTGGGTGGTTTGTCCACTGCTTGGTCCTGGGGAGTGCAAGGCCACAGTCTCTCAAGTGGGTGGTTTGCCCACTGCTTGGTCCTGGGGAGTGCAAAGCCACAGTCTCTCAAGTGGGCGGTTTGCCCACTGCTTGGTCCTGGGGAGTGCAAAGCCACAGTCTCTCACTCTCAAGTGGGTGGTTGCCCACTGCTTGGTCCTGGGGAGTGCAAAGCCACAGTCTCTGAAGTGCGTCATTTGCAAACTGCTTAGTCCTGAGGAGTGCAAAGCCACAGTCTCTCAAGTGGGTGGTTTGCCCAGTGCTTGGTCCTGGGGAGTGCAAAGCCACAGTCTCTCAAGTGGATGCATATCTCCACTGGTTCTTGAGGGGGCTTTGTGCCCAGTGTGCTTCATGCTGCCAAGGATAGGGTGAGTGGATGCCTTCTTCCACTGGTTCTGGAGGGGGCTTAGTGCCTAGTGTGCTTCATCCTGCCAAGGACAAGGTGAGTGGATGCATATCTCCACTGGTTCTGGAGGGGGCTTTGTGCCCAGTGTGCTACATCCTGCCAAGGATAGGGTGAGTGGATTCATATCTCCACTGGTTCTGGAGGGGGCTTTGTGCCCAGTGATGCAACACTTGGGGTGTGGCAGTTCACAGTCCCTCACCTGGGTGTCTGAGGCACAAGATTTGCAGGGACCAGGTTGCATGATAGTCCATGGAGGCAGGGCTACACTCCATCCGACAAGGGCTACAGCTGCAAACTGGTGGTAGTGCTGGTTCTGGTGGGGGTGCTGCCAGTGGTGGAGAGAGGATCCAGCCCTTCTCCTGCAGCCTCAGACGGCTGCCCACTGGGGCTGCTGCTGCTGGTACTGGTCCTACTGTCAGCGGTGAAGGTGGCGGTGCTTGCGGCGGTGCTTGCAGCGGGGCCTGCGACGGTGCTAGCGACGGTGCAGGTGGCAGTGCTGGCTGTGGTGCTGGTGCTGCCAGTGGTGGAGGGAGGCTGCAGCTCTTCTCCTGCAGCCTCGGACGGCTGCCCACTGGGGCTGATGCTGCTGATAGTAGTGGTGCTTGTGGCGGTGCAGCTGGCGGTGCTTGTGGTGGTGCTTGCAGCGGTGCTTGCGGCGGTGCTTGCGGCGGTGCTAGCGGCGGGGCTGCTGGCGGTGATGGCCACGGTACAGGTGGTGGTGCTGGCGGTTGTGCTGGTAGCCACCAGGCCTTCACCTGCAGCCTTGGACGGCTGAAGTGCCTTGCCTGGTGTTTTGTGCCCCTTCCTCACCTTGGTAGATGGTGGTGTGAGCTTGGGTCTGGCAGCTGGAGTCTTTGAGGTGGCCTTGCTGGGTAGTTGTGGCTCCTTCCCCATGCTGGATGCTGTCCCCCTCTTCACCTTGCCAGGTGGCCGAATGGTTTTGGCCTTGGAAGGGGTTGGTGGCACACTGGCTGGGCTGACAGGTGCCCCTTTTGAGCCTCTGATATCTGCAGGAACCACAGCGAACGTCGACTTGGAGGCTGAGGTGCGGGGCTGGGTTCTGGCCACGCTTGCCCGAGGGGAAGGATGTGGGGAGAGGTAGGGAAGAGGTCAAAGTTGGCCAGGAAAACGTTCTTAGGGACACTGGGGCGGGAAGAGGGAGAGGGTTTGGGAGTGGAGGAAGAGCGAGTGGTTGTAGGAGGTGTCTGTCTGCTGAGTGTGGGTGCAGGTGCATGGGCTGGATGCTGTTGTGAGGTGGATGGCTGTTGGGTGGGTGGGTGCTTGCGTTTGTGTACTTTGAAAGGGGGGGTCACAGACACATTGGGAGAGGACACATGCGATGTGTACATGGATGTGGGGGTGGTGACTGCCAGTGAAGGGTGTGTTGTGATGGGCGTGCTGGTGATGGAGGTAGTGGATGAGGATGGAATGCATGCAGGTGTGAGTGGAGATGCTACTGGGAGGGAGGTGGACAACAAGGAGGAGGAGGACACAGTGGAGGCAGTGGATGTTGGTGTGTCTGCATGGGGATGGTGCTTGCCTGTGAGATGAAGTGTGGTGCTTGTGTTTGCCTGAGCCACTTTTGTGTGTTGATTTGGGTGAGTGCTGGTCTGAAGGTGTGCTTGGGATAGGTTGAGGGGATTGGGACTGGGTGGAGGAAGTTGGAGGAGGGAGGCTAGAGACAGGGACAATGGCTGCCATCAGTGCTGAGGCCAGAGCCTGAAATGCTCTCTGTTGGGCTGCCACGCCTGAGTGAATGCCCTCCAGGTATGCATTTGTTTGTTCTCAGGAGGTCAATAGCCTCCTCACTGAGGGCAGCAGGGCCTGAGGTGCCTAGGGTGAAGGAGATGCCCACCCTCCTGGGCGCGTCAGTCGTCGATCACCTACCTCATTTCCACTTGTCCCTCCTCACAGGTCAGGCAGCCGCCATTTCAGGGGGACACAGGCCATGGCACCTAACTGAGTCACAGCAGACATTGGCACAGCAACTGACTCTCGGATTCACATACAGGTTCTGTAAAGGAAAAGATGCATCATTATTTCAGTTAATGTTTTTATTATGACCCTCTGCTCACCGTTTTCCTCCCCAGGTTTCAACCGCCGAGGATGAATATGAGATGGCAACATCCTCCGGTGTACAGACCCCTGGTGGACCTTGCGACTATGGAGGACAGGCACATTATCCTAACATACAGACTTGATCCGGCCACAATCCAAGAACTGTGTGCCCAATTGGAGCCAGACCTGATGTCAGCTATCCGCCAGTCCATAGGTACCCCCCCTCTAGTGCAGGTCCTGTCAGTGTTCCATTTCCTGGCAAGTGGTTCCTTCCAAACAAAAGTGGCCATGGCATCAGGGATGTCTCAGCCAATGTTCTCCAACGTGTTGACCAGAGTGTTGTCAGCCCTGCTGGAACACATGTGCAGCTACATCGTATTTCCCCAGGTGAAGGATTTTGCCACAGTGAAAGCTGACTTTTATGCCCTGCGACGTATCCCCAACAGAATTGGTGCCATTGATGGTACCTATATAGCATTTGTCTGCCCCCGAAAAATGAACAAGTGTTCAGGA
The DNA here is from genome assembly GCF_031143425.1 of Pleurodeles waltl. Taxonomy (NCBI): domain Eukaryota; kingdom Metazoa; phylum Chordata; class Amphibia; order Caudata; family Salamandridae; genus Pleurodeles; species Pleurodeles waltl. The sequence continues at coordinate 695,190,055 of NC_090436.1, read as the reverse complement.
ATAGAAAAAGCTATCACTCTCTGAATGTGCAGATGGTGTGTTTGGCAGACCAGTACATCTCTCATGTCAATGTCAAGTATCCTGGCTCTGTCCATGATGCCTTTATCTTGAGGAATAGCAGCATCCCATATGTGATGGGCCAACTCCAGAGGCACCGATTATGGCTAATAGGTGAGCCCAAGGTCCACACCCATTATAAGTTGGTGTCTGGATATAGGGTTGTACCTAAGGGTTAGTGTGTGGCTAACAGGTATCCCTCGATATTTGCAGGTGACTCTGGTTACCCTAACCTCTCGTGGCTACTGACCCCAGTGAGGAATGCCAGGACAAGGGCAGAGGAATGTTACAATGAGGCACATGGGTGAACAAGGAGGATAATTGAAAGAACCTTTGGCTTCCTGAAGGCCAGGTTCCGGTTCCTCCATCTGACATGTGGATCCCTGTACTACTCACCTAAGAAGATGTGCCAGATCACCGTTGCATGTTGCATGTTGCACAACCTGGTCTTGAGACACCCGGTGCCTTTTCTGCAGGAGCATGAGCCTGGGGATGGTCTTGAGGCAGCGGTGGATCCTGTGGACAGTGATGAAGAGGAGGCAGAGGAAGAAGATGTGGGCAACAGAAGTAATATAATACAGCAGTACTTCCAGTGACACACAGGTAAGACACTGTAACTTCACTTTACATTTCAGTTTTCTGTTCGACATTGTACCTGGCAGCCTGATTTCCGTATGTCTATGGTCACTTACTGTACCCTTTTGCATCTCTATTTTTAGATCTCTGTGGCCCACTCTGGCTCCTGGTATGTTTACTACTACCCAGTAAAGGTCAGACCAATGTACAAAATAACTGTACAAATGACTTGCAATGTTTTCAGAATGTTGTACCAATACATATTTCAATCATTTGACAGACTCAAGATTTGTATTTGTTCCAAGGGTGTTTATTTAAGTGCTCATATGTAGAGGGGGATGTGCAATGGGCTGGGTTGATGGTGGAGGAATGTCCACTTCGAGTCCAGTCTCTTGGTATCACAAGTGCATTGTCCAATGGGGCATAGGAAGGGGAGTGATGGCAGTTCAAGGTGGACAGGGTAATAGAGTGGGACAGAAGGGTGACAATCAGCATAGTCCCATTTCCTGGCGGGGGTCTTGGCAATGTTCTCTGGCTTCTGCCTGGATCGCAGGGACCGTTTGTGGGGTGGTTCTCCTTCTGTAGGGGGTGGGGTGCTGGTGGCCTGTTGGTCCTGTGGCGGGCCTCCTGTCCACTAGTGCTGGAGGAGGTGGAGGGCTCTTCTTCAGTGTGGCTAGTGTCAGGGACCCGTTGGTGTGCCTCTGCCTTCCTCATGGTCTTGCCCATGTCTGCCAGCACCCCTACATGGTGACCAGGATGGTGCAGATGTTTTTGAGGTTCTTCCTTATCCCCAGGTACTGTCCCTCCTGCAGCCGCTAGGTCTCCTGCAACCTGTACAGTATCTGGCCCATGGTCTCCTGGGAATGGTGGTATGCTCCCAGGATGTTGGAGAGTGCCTCCTGGAGAGTCGATTCCCTGGCCCTGTCCTCCACCCTGTCACACAGCAGTCCTCCCAGTTTGCCTGTTGTCCTGTGCCTCTGTCCCCTGAACCGTGTGCCCACTGCCACTGACCCAAAGTCCCTGATCGTCCTGTGTTGCTGGGGTTGCCTGGGGTCCCTGTAGTGGTGGACACACTGCTGATTGACGTGTCCTGGGGACAGTAGCATGGGCCCGCTGGGTGGGTGCTGTGCTTGTGTTTCCTGAGGGGGGAGCCTCTGTGGTGAGTTGGGACTGTGGCAGGGTAACAAACTGTCCAGAGGTCCCTGATGGGCCAGGTTGGTCATCGTGATCTAGGCATGCAGAGCTGCTGTCATCACTGTGAGCCTTCTTTGGGGGGTACTGGATGTTGCTGGCAACTCCTCTCCGGTGACATTGAGTAGGGGTCCTGTGGGGATGAAAATGCAGTGTTATTGTATCTGCGTGTTCCATCTTCTGCGTGGGTGTGTTTTCCTGTATGGTTGGGATAGCCCTGGCAGCTTAGGCTTGTGTGTGTGGTGATTTTGTGGGCTATGTGATTCTCTCTAATGGGCATGCTCTGGTGATGGGTGTACATGCAGGTATGTGATGGGGGTGGATTGGTGTTACATGCAGGGCTTGGTTCTGGATGGGTGGATTGTGATAGTGGGGTTTATGTGAGGTGGTGGAGCGATGGGGGTGAGGGTAGGCATAGGAGTTTGTGATGGCATGCAGGTAGAGTGGGGTATATATTAGTAATTATATGACTTACCAGAGTCCAGTCCTCCTGCTACTCCTGCGAGGCCCTCAGGATGCATTATTGCCAAGACTTGCTCCTCCCATGTTGTTAGTTGTGGGGAGGAGGTGGGGGTCCGCCGCCAGTTCTCTGTACAGCTACAGTGTGTAGTTTGAATTGTCCAATGTGGTGTAGTTTTGTAAGTGTGTGTGTATTCTGAGCACGGCGGTGTTTACCGCCAATGGTTTACCGCGGTTAAAAGACCGCTGCAGTGATTCGTGGGTCCTGATACTGTGGGCGTATTCCTGTTGGCGTAACGGTGTGGGTTTTGGTACCGCCAATTTATCACTGATCTTTGGTCTGGCAGACTTGTGTGGTTGTCTGTATTGTGGCGGATTTCTCAGTGTGGGTCATAATACCTGTAGCGCAATACCGCCGTGGTCACAGTATGTTGGTGGCCATCAGCACGGCGGTAGGCAGCATTTACCGCCAGGGTTGTACTGAGGGCCTAATTGATTAAATCTTTTGAGGCTTCAAATCTCTTCTGATCTAGTACATTAATGGGGGGGTACTGAGTGGAGAGGCATAATATATAATTGAGCTATCAGCAGTTATCGGCAGCCGACAGGCAAACATACAAATATAGACACAGCAAGTCACACACCGGTAAGCACCCAATGCTCAGCACCCTTCAGAGAGTCAGAAAGGACTTGTCACCATCAGGCAGACATTAAAGTACACAGCTAAAGACCTTTTTTTAAAAATACTTTAAGCACAACACTGCCATAGCAGCTCTCAGGGGGTCTCATGCTTTGTTCAGTCCAGCACAAAGCATCAAGAAACACGCTCCAACATTTCAAGCACTATAATCTGCCAAAGTCCAACTCAAGCAAGCCTTGTAGGGTTTGAAGCAGCCTGTGGGGTTCTCTAGGCAGCCCTGCGGGTGGAGAGAGGATCTGGAGGGGCGGCAGAAGTGGTCTGTGTAGCACAGATGTGGCTTGTGGCACTTTAGCATCTCTCTGGAGTCCCCCTGAACAAGCTTACAAAGCAGACCATGAAGCGCATTACTAGACATACCTCGTGCTGTTGGTAAGGCTCTAAAGGCCATAAAATTGAAGAGCCTGACTCCATTAACAGGAAGACAAAGGCTAGGCCTCAACAAGGCAGTTCAGTTTGAGGTTTTTTTAAGGGAGTCAGAGGGGCTGTATGAAGCTTTGATTTCACAAGCATCTCCTATGGTGTTGGTTTCTGCCAGCATCAGAATGATAAGACTGCAGGAGTATGGGACTTCACAGACTTTAAGAGCTTTATTGTCATCTACGGTTATGGAACAAAGAGGTTCCATCATTAATGACCAGTCACGACTCTCGGATACTACTACTGATCTCCCTTTGCCATCAAATCTGCCTTCCATTTTTACTGCTGAACATTCGAAAGAGAAGCCCTCATATCCCCTATTTTCAATGAGCAATTCTGAAGGGGCTGAGAAAAAAGAAGATCATATCAGTATACAGTGAGTCATCAAGTAATCTGTATATCATGAGTCCAGCATTAGGTCGATCCTTTGGAGAGGGATCTGTTATTTCTTTCCCCAGGATTGACATTGGATAGTGAAGTTAACCCTATGGAGCCATTTTCAGACTCGTCTATCACTATAGCAGTGAAGCCAGCTATCTTAACTACATTGAAGCCACAGGAAAATTTATTGGAAAAGCCATCCGTAAAAGCATGATCAACCAAATTCTCAAAGAGTTACGTGATTTGAAAATATCATAGGAAGAGGTGCACAGAAAGACCAACGAACAGCAGGCACAACTAAATGCTAATGTGTTACATCTTTTGTCTTGTGTCTCCCAAGTGGGACTGAGTGTTTCTCATCTGGAAGAGATGCTAACAACAAATGGACAACTGCTACATCAAAGACTCAGGCAGAGCATGAGGAACTCCAATCAAAACTCAACAAAGCAGAAAACAGATCTAGCCACTCAAACTTAAGGTTTGTAGGAATACCTGAAGATTATGAAGCAACATCTAGGGTGACTAATGTGATCTCAGGTCTTATATACAAGCATATCCTTCCTGATAAGGCCGCAGCAAAAGCAAATGTTACCATCAAGCGGGCTCACAGGGTTCCAGCATCAAGATCCTCAAACTTGAAATGCCTGAGTACTATGGTAGTAAACTTTGGGGATTTTAGGATCAAGGAGCAGATCTTGTCACACGCTATAAGAACTAAACCTTTCAGCTCTGAGAGCAATTTCTCCTTTCAGGTTTTTTCTGATATTTCTATAGTAGTTGTGAAGGGTTGGTGAGAATTCATTGGCCTTATAGACGATTTAAAGAGGCTCAGGGCTCCGGCTGGCATAGTACAGCTTTCAAAAGTTAAGGTGCTCTATAAGGGACAGGTCCACATCTTCCAAAGTGTTCAGCAGGCGAGGGACTTCCTGTTGTCACTCAAGTGTAACAACACAAATAAAAATCACTGAAAATAAGTTTGCAGGCCTATGACAAATGTTGTGCATGTAATGAGTATTTAATTTTGTTTGGGAGGGGTTATAGTGAGTGCAGTGCAATGCTCCCTTTGTGAAACTCATTCTTTTTCAGGCCTATCTGCTGTTTTTCTGGGATACAGGTTTCAGGAGTGTTGTGCAAGTGCACTCCAGCTAAGGGGTTTGTGTGGGTGGTGAGTTGAGGGATACAGGGGTGGTAGGTGTGTTATTGGGTGGCGAGGCTATGACGGGTTGGGCTTCTTTTGGTGTATGGTGGGATGGGACGCGGTGGGGGTGGCATCTCGATTGGATGGGGAGAAAAAGTGCAGGTGAGGAGTAAGGTCAATATCTTTTTCCTTTTTTACCTTTGTGGTACCTTCAAGCAGGCTTCCCAGCTTCTGGCTGGGATCAGGGGGAGAGCTTTTTCCAACTATGATGTTACTAATAGACCCGTCAAATGGTAGTGGGTCAGTTAGGTAAAGTGTCTAAACTGTTTTATTCTAGAGTTTTAAAAGTTGCTTCATGTAATGCAAATGGGCTCAACAACCCAAATAAGTATAGAGCCATACTTCAGTAGTTAAGGTCCTCTCCAATTCAAGTAATTATATTTCAGGAAAGACATTTTAAACAAGAACATTCCCCAAGAACTTCCGGGTTTATATCTCACTCTTTTTTTGCATCAGCCAATGCAGCCGTATGGGGGTTTGCGGTGATGCTAACTTGTGACTTTAAGGGAGAAGTCCATCAGGTATTCCAAGACCACCCATGCCAGATTTATAGTTATCAGTGTCAAAATAGAGACTCAATATGTCCATTTTACAAGCTTTTATGGCCCTATTGAGGATCAGACCACTGCTGTGCGTGGACTTTATGATCTTTTGATCACCCTTCAAAGCCTCTTGATAGTCGGAGGAGATTTGAACATAATACAAGATATTAAGCTTGATGTATTTCACAAAAATAAGTCACAGAACAAACCAAGAGCCTCACGCGTCTTGGTAAAATGTATTCACAATTTGGCTCTTCAGAACCCTTGAGACTCGATCATCCAAGGGCCCAAGATTTTACTTGTTTTTCAAAAAGGTTTAATTCAGCCTTAAGGATTGTTTTTTTTTTTTTTAGTTTCTCACCAGTGGGATAGGGGTGGCTCAAGCATACTATACAACCCCTTTTCAGACCATTCGGTTCAAGTGATCCAATTGTCTCTGTCAATGGGACAGATGGAGTGGCTCAGGTGGTCTCTGCTTAAGTCTTTATTGACAGATGAGGACAGGATTGCAGTTTTAAGGCTAACAGTTCTGGACTTTTTGTCGAGAAATGCAGAATCTGCTTCAATTTTCACAATATGGGAGTCATGTAAGGTGTTCATTAGAGGGGAAGCCATCTCCTAAAATGCACAACTAACTAGGCTAAAGAAAGAAAACACAGCTATGCTCCAGCAAGAGCTCAATCAAACTATGTGTTCTCACCAGAGCCTATTTGATTAAGCCTCAGGGGCCCAAATTAGGGAAGCTAGATCTAACCTGCAAATCCCCTTCTTATCCCAGGAGGCAGTCAACCATAGTACATGCTTTCATCAATAGTACAAAGAAAACAAGCATGTGGGGAGGTTCTTGGCTTGGTCCATGAAAAAGAGACAAATGCATCAACTGTTAAAGCCATATTTAACGAGGCTCAGGGGCTTACTGTTACACGCTCCAATGAAGTAGGTAATGTCTTCGTATCATATTGTACCAAAGTTCATACACCAACAATAGTGATTCATGAGCACCACATAAATTAATACCTAGACAGAGCCCCTCTATCCAGTCTCAATGATGAGCTTCAGGCAGCTCTAGTACGCCAATTAGTGGAAATTGAGGCCATAAAAAAAATCTCCTAATGGGAAGGCTTGTGGTGAAGACGGACCCCCTCCAGAGTTATATAAGGCGCTCACAGAGCAGATTGTTGAGACCCTAGTTGCATTATTCAGTGCAATTCTCATGGGCCAGGAAGTTCCTAGTTCTTTAACTAGGGCAGTGATCGTTAGTTTTCATAAGAAAGGCAAGCCGTGGGAAAAACCTGATTCTTATCGTTTGATTAGCCTCCTTAAAAATGATTACAAGTTATTTACAAAAACATGGACTGCTCCAATCACCCCACTAGTCCAGAGACTGGTCCATGGAGACCAGTGCGTTTTTCTGCCTTGTTGGACTATATCTACCAGTACTAATTTTCTACTCCAGCCCATCAACTACTTTTTGAAAAATAAAATCAAGGACACAATAGTCATGCTCAATGCTGAGAAAGGATTCAATCTAGTGCAATGGGAAGTTATTTTTGAAATTCTGTGTAGGTTTAATTTCCCCCATGAATTTGTGAAGCTACTTTTAAATCTCTATCAAGGTGCTGAAGCCAGGGTTTTAGTCAATTCACATCTCGCTGGCAGAGAAATTATATGCCATGGGAGTCTCCAGGGATGTCCTTTATCACCAGTGCTTTCTGCATTATTTATTGAATCATTAGCTGCCATCTTGAGACAAGATGCATCTTTTAAGGCCCCTCTGCAAGGAGTTCCTAAACTCAAACTATTTGCAGATGATATTATGTTGTACCTTGCTTCAGAATCTCAGAATATTGCATGAGTCTTTAGTAAGATCAAGGCATTCTCTGACCCGGAAGGTTATAGAATCAATCATTCCAAGTCTGAGGCACTTCTTTTTAATAGCTGTGAATCAATCTTGCCATGTGAAATGCAGGCCAATTTCTGGGTTTCACACCTCATCAGATATCTGGGTATTTATGTCTCTCACAGTATGTCAGACCTCTACCTGCTAAATTACCTTACCACCCTTAAGAAAGCCCAAGTTCTTTTAAATAATTGGCAAAAAATTCCATTGACCGTAATTGGTCGTACAGCTTTGTTTAACAGGTTGATATTGTCACTGTTTCTATTTATTTTTACGATCAAAGTCCCCCAGAAATTCTTTAAAGAGATCAATCTGATGCTTCGTCAGTTTATTTGGTCAATGAATATCCTTATACTAAACTGGAATCACTCCAACTGACTATTGAAGATGGTGGTCTATCTTTACCGCTTTTTAAGAAATATTATAAGGCTGCGTTTCTGGACTGGATGGCTAGTACGGGGAGGGCAGCTCATTCTGGTAGTAATTTTTACCACAAGCAGGTGCTGTCTGAGGATAACCTGCAAGGGTCACACTTTCTCAAAATTCCATGCCTAACCAAACATACTAGATATAAACTCCCTCACTCCCCATGGTCTTGAGGCGTTGAACTTCAACAGGCTTATCATTTAACTGATTTCATCCTTCAATTTCACTTCAGGAGTCTGAGGCATTTGGCCTCCAGATGCCTTTGCAAAAATGTTAGCAGATTGAGCAAATTGGGGCTTTATTAGGCTTGATGGGTTTTTTTTGGCAGACAGTGTTAAGACATGGGAGCAACTGAATCCAACTATTCCAGATTTGTTAATCTTTTCCTTCCTTCAGATCACCCATTGTATTCACTCAATGCTCCCATCATCCCATAATTAAACTGAGGCACTTGCTGCCACCATCACCCAAGTTCTTTTTGTGTGGAGCAGTTGTGGGTGGGGTGGGGAACTGGTATTGTATTCTCCAGCAAGAGTTTCATGAAAAACTCCTTCCTTTGAATTTAAATAGGATAACATCAGCTACTGGCTGTATAATAGAGTCTCAGCTTTGGAAGCAGCATAACATACTTTCTCACGACAACTATGCAGATGACTCACAAATACTACTTAAATTAGAATGCCCCAAAAACATTGAAAACTACGAAATCTTCAGTTGCCTCAGAGCTGTTGATCAGTGGATGACCTGGAGCCATCTCAAACTAAATACCTCCAAAACAGAAATACTCATATGTGGTGACTGGAAAAGTTATGACCCTCTGTGCGTCTGGCCTGACGATCTCGGACCACCTCCTCAATTATCCAAGGAAGTTAAAAAGCCTTGGAATCACCATGGATTCCAAGTTAACTATGAATGTCCAAGCGAACAAGCTTCATCACCTTGAAGACTCTACGACGCATCTTCCCCCATTTTGGATTTCCACACAAGGTGCAAGCTACTATCTCGCTTATACTATCCAAACTGGATTATGCCAATGGCCTCTACCATGGATCATCTCTATCTATTATGAAAAAACTACAACGTATTCAGAACTCCGCAGCCAGGCTACTATTACATGTAAAGCCGCAAGCCCACATCTCTTCTGCCTTGAGAGCACTACACTGGTTACCCGTTGCCAGAAGATGCACTTTCAAGCTGCTTTGTATCACCCACAAAGCTATACATGGAACAGGACCGCTTTTTATCAAAAACAAAATAACCAAATACATCCAACAAAGAAACTTCCACTCAAGATTGGCACCCCGCCTTAGAACACCACCATACAAGAAAAAAACTATAGGTGGTACATCCTTCTCTGTTCAAGCAGCCAAACTATGGAATTCATTACCCCCAACTATAAGAGCCACAGATAACTTTCTTGTTTTCAGAAAACTAGTCAAGAGTTGGCTCTTTCCTTCATAACCACCATATTCAAACAACTATGGACTGCAAATGCCTATGTTGATAAATATTTTTTCTGATTATGTGTCTATTTCTAGTTATGTATAGTTCTTTAGAAAATATGTATCGCTACTATGTCATAACAATAAAATACACACACACTCTTTAAACCTGTTTGACTAAGTATATTTACCCATGGTTCTAATTATGTATTGTATGTACATATATGTGTGCATGTGTGTGTGTATTCATGCATGTTTGTATGTGTGTGTGTATGTGTGTATGTATATATATATATATATATATATATGTATGTATGTGTGTATGTTGTTCTGTGCTTGGCATGTTCGTGGGTCATTGCATGGCTCCTGGGTGGGTTGTTATACTAGTTATCTATGAATCCCTGCTCTAATCTTATCACACTTATCTACCCATCTTCATATGTCATGTCTCTATCAATCTATCCTCCATTCCCATTCTGACTCATCCCAAATCCATTCTACTACTTTCATCTCATAAATAACTCTGCCTAACCTCTTCCCTCCGCTTCCACATCTAACTCACCAAACCTCACTCTACTACCATGACCTCCCAAACAACCCTACTACATTCTCGCTCATTTATCTCACCCTGTTACTATGATCTCCCTAACCCTTCCCTCCTCCATCCCCCTTTACTCATCCCAAGCTTTTGGTATGAGTAAATGAGGGATATACTCCCAATTAACACATCTGGATTTCTTTCCTCCTCTACCCCTCCATTACTCCAGTCAATCTAACTAACAAACTCTCATATCCGCAGCTCAAATTAACTCATAATAATTGTATTGTATTGTATTGTAATCGTATTTATATAGCGCTTACTACCCCTGACGAGGCGTCGAAGCGCTTTTCGATGAGTAGCACGCTACTCCGGTACCCAACAAGAATTAGTGATGGATTAGTATAATTTAATAAGGAGTACAGTTTTAGTATTATTATGAGTTAATTTGAGTTGCGGATATGAGAGTTTGTTAGTTAGATTGACTGGAGTAATGGAGGGGTGGAGGAGGAAAGAAATCCAGAAGTGTTAATTGGGAGTTTATCCTTCATTTGCTCAATCCAAAGGCTTGAGATGAATAAAAGGGGGGCGGAGGGGAAAGAGGATGTGGAAGGGTTAGGGAGAGCATAGTAGCAGGGTGAGATGAATGCAGGAGAATTTAGTAGGGTTGTGTGGGAGGTCACAGAGGTAGAGTGAGGTTTGGTGAGTTAGATGTGGGGGTGGAGGGATGAGCTTAGGCAGAGATATTTAGGAGATGGAAGTGGTCGAAGGGATTTGGGATGAGTCCGAGTGAGAATGGAGGATAGTTTGATAGAGACATGACATAAGAGCGATGAGTAGATAAGTGTGATAAAAAGAGAGCAGAAATTCATAGAAACATGCCAGGCACAGAAACAACATATACACATATATATATATATATATATTTATACACACACACACACATGACTATACACACACATCTGCACATACAATACATAATTAGAAACATGGGTAAAAAATACTTAGTCGTCCATCCATCATCCTGGTAAAAAGGCGGGAACTCCCCCACCTACCTCGAGGGTGGACGGGGCGTGGCCCAGCGGGCGGAGCCCACAGGTGCTCCACAAAGGGAGAAACCCTCCACTCTGTGTCTCCAGCAGAGGAAGACAGAAACCGCGCGTCCCAGTCAGACACAGACCACGCTCCAGCACATCATCAGCTCACCTCCAGGAAGGATTCCAGATCCCCTCCGCCATGGGATCTCTGAGCGCACAGCCCCGCCCCGCCCCATCCCTGCTAAGCCCAAGAGCCAGGGTGGGCCGTCCTTTCCAGAAGGTGAGCTTCAACCGCGGCATCTGCCGCGTCCACATTGTACACTAGGGTACGTGATGGGCCATGGGGGCAAAACGTCTTCAGCAACCTTGTGTGCCCCCGGCAATGTCATTGCCACTAGTGCGTCCCCGCGGAGATGTCCTAGCGCCCCTGCGCATCAACGACGCACCACGCGAGTCGGCGGCAAACGCAGTGGGGTCGCCTTGGAAAGCTGTCCATCATTCTGGCAAGAGGTGGGAATTCCCCTACCTATTTCGAGGGTTGACGGGGCGTGGCTCAGCGGGCGGAGCTTACAGGTGCTTCATAAAGGGGGAACCTTCTACTCTGTGTCTCCAGGAGAGGAAGATAGAAACCGCGCGTCACAGTCAGATACAGATTACGCTCCAGTACATCATCAGTTCACCTCCAGGAAGGATTCTGGATCTTCCTCTGCTATGGGATCTCTGAGCGCACAGCCTTGCTTTATCTTTGCCAAGCCCGAGAGTTAGGGTGGCTTGTCCTTTCCAGAAGCTGAGCTTCGACTGCGGCACCTGCTACGTTTATATTGGTAAGTGCTTCCTTTGAGGTTTAGTTTCTGTAAAATGAGCATCGTGGCCTACACAAACCGGAGTATTTTCTACGAGTATGTCAGTAAGCGTTACCTAGCATGTTTTATATACCCTGTTTATATTGTACAATAGGGGTACGTGATGGGCCACGGGGTAAACGTCTCCAGCAACCTTGTGTGCCTTTGGCAATGTTATTGTTACTAGTGCGTCTTTGTGGAGATGTCCTCGTGCTTCTGCGCATCAACAACACACCACCGGAATCGGCGGTAAAACGCAGTGGGGTCGTTTTGGAAAGCTGTCCGTCATCCTGGCAAGAGGCGTGAATTCCCTCCCTACTTCGAGGGTGGACGGGGCGTGGCTCAGCGGGCGGAGCTTACAGGTGCTTCATAAAGGGAGAACCTTCTACTCTGTGCCTCCAGGAGAGGAAGATAGAACCCGCGCGTCCCAGTCAGATACAGATTACGCTCTAGTACATCATCAGTTCACCTCCAGGAAGGATTCTGGATCTTTTTTTGCTATGGGATCTCTGAGCGCACAGCCTTGCTTTATCTTTGCCAAGCCCGAGAGTTTGGGTGGCTTGTCCTTTCCAGAAGCTGAGCTTCAACTGGGGCACCTGCTACGTTTATATTGGTAAGTGTTTCCTGTTGAGGTTTAGTTTCTGTAAAAATGAGCATCGTGACCGAACCAACCGGAGTATTTTCTACGAGTATGTCAGTAAGCGTTACCTAGCATGTTTTATACGCCCCGTTTATATTGTACACTAGGGGTACCTGACGGGCCGCGGGGTAATTGTCTCAAGCAACCTTGTGTGCCTTTGGCAATGTTATTGTTACTAGTGTGTCTCTGTGGAGATGTCCTCGTGCTTCTGTGCATCAACAACGCACCACCGGAATCGGCGGTAAACGCAGTGGGGTCGTTTTGGAAAGCTGTCCGTCATCCTGGTAAAAAGCGGGAATTCCTTTACCTACATTCGAGGGTGGACGGGGCGTGGCTCAGCGGGCGGAGCTTACAGGTGCTTCATAAAGGGAGACCTTCTACTCTGTGTCTCCAGGAGAGGAAGATAGAACCCGCGCGTCACAGTCAGATACAGATTACGCTCTAGTACATCATCAGTTCACCTCCAGGAAGGATTCTGGATCTTTTTTTGCTATGGGATCTCTGAGCGCACAGCCTTGCTTTATCTTTGCCAAGCCCGAGAGTTAGGGTGGCTTGTCCTTTCCAGAAGCTGAGCTTCAACTGGGGCACCTGCTACGTTTATATTGGTAAGTGTTTCCTGTTGAGGTTTAGTTTCTGTAAAAATGAGCATCGTGACCGAACCAACCGGAGTATTTTCTACGAGTATGTACTAAAACTGCACTCGTATTTCCCGATACTAATACATCACTAATTCTTGTTGGGTTCTGGAGTAGCGTACTACTCGCCGAAAAGTGCTTTGACGCCTTGTCAGGGGTAGTAAGTGCTATATAAATACTATTACAATACAATACAATAAAGCCTTAAGGGGTGAGAATTTCAAGAGAATGACTTTCTATACAAAATGGATGCTTTATTGTACACCCCTTTGAGTTAAAAATATATTTCCGTCACTTCCACTGGAATGTTTTAGATGTCATCATGGTGTGGGAGACTGGCTACATGTCTGTTTCCTTTGTCCTGCTTTAACTGGTTTCTAAGAAAAGGTGTTCAAGTGGGTAAACAACCAACTTTAGGTACTCCTAGTTTCAGACCTACTGGGGGCCATGTTAGGAATTCCTAGCTGCTTAGATTGTCTAAGATCTAAGTAGTTAGGAGTGTGTTATTACTCTGGAATTTCAAAGCTTGCTGCTCCTCTTTGTCTAAATTTGGTGGGGGATGAGGGACATAGCTTGTGGTTTGTTTAAGGCGTTTTAAAACTGTACACTCAAACATGGCTTCATCAGGACCTACGTGTGCCAGGGTAGGGATAAACGAACAGGGTAATCCTAACCCTGGAAGGTTAGTTTGAAGGTTTCCGCTGGATTCCATATCAGCAAATTATTTTCTTCAATACATTTTTCAAAAAAACGAAATGATGTCTTGAAAAAGTTCAAACCTATTGACATCAGAGTGTGGAATATATGACAACCCATTAGTCAGCAGAAATTGTGAAGCGTGATCAAGGTGAGTAACCAAGAGATTAAAAATAGGAAATCTATGGTGTGCAATGGTTTTCAGAACCATACCAAGTGTTCAGTATAAGTGGTGTGTAATAATAGATATAGGGGGTTCATTCCAACCCTGGCGGTCGGTGTTAAAGCGCCGGCCAAACCGCCAACAGGCTGGCGGTAAAAAAAATTCAATTCCGACCTTGGCGGAAACCGCCAACAGAGACCGCCACTTTAACACACCACCCGCCACGGCGGGACAAACAAACAGTGCGGCGGTCACCGCCAACAGACAGGTGGGAGACAATGTACCGCCCACCCTATCACAACCCACCAATCCGCCACCTTTTCTGGGGCGGTAGCCCCGCCGATAAAAACACGGCGGAAACAGACATTTCAAATGGAAAACGCTCACCTCCATACACCCCACGAGGAATCTGGACAGCATGGAACCCGAACTCCACATCCTACTAGCCATTGTCTTCCTGCTCCTCTACCAGGAGCACGAACGCCGACGCAGAAGACAACGGTGAGTACTGCACCTACGACACAGGGGAGGGGGGAGGAGAAAATATTACGGGGACACACATACGCGACACACCCACCCCCACCCTCACCCACTACAACACACACAACAATGCATAGAAACGCATCACAGTTACCCCCCTAAACCCCCTGGAAGAATGCAAAGGCAAAAGGAAATGATTATAAATATAGAATTATATTGTAAGACTGAGTATAAAATATATCACACATCTATAACTTTATATACATAAATTCTCCAGTCCGATATGTCTATCAGCCATTGTTCGTGGGCCACTGGGCCAAAACACATGGGCAAAGCCCACACAGGATACCTGCCTCCAACGGAGAGAACACTGCAGGGGCATCAGATAGGAAAACTACAGGCACCTCAGGGGGAAGGGAAGGGGGGGCACCTCAGCCAGATGAGTCCACAATGCCAGATCCACATGGGGCCTCCATGGCCACTGTGCCATCCTGGGGAGTGCCAAGCCACAGTCTCTCAAGTCTCTACAGTGGGTGGGTTGCCCACTGTGCCATCCTGGGGAGTGCAAAGCCACAGTCTCTCAAGTCTCTACAGTGGGTGGGTTGCCCACTGTGCCATCCTAGGGAGTGCAAAGCCACAGTCTCTCAAGTCTATACAGTGGGTGGGTTGCCCACTGTGCCATCCTGGGGAGTGCAAAGCCACAGTCTCTCAAGTCTCTACAGTGGGTGGGTTGCCCACTGTGCCATCCTGGGGAGTGCAAAGCCACAGTCTCTCAAGTGGATAACAGTCTCCACTGGTACTGGAGGGGGACTAGTGCCCAGAGTGCTTCGTGCAGCCCTGCCTGACACAGATGCGGGCCTGCCCCTTCCGCCAATGGGCCAGCGGTTCTTGAGATGAAGGGCCCTGTTCAGCGATGCTTGAGATGGAGGGCCCTGTTCAGCGGTGCTTGAGACTGCGGTGCCCTGTTCAGCGGTGCTTGAGACGGCGGTGCCCAGTGGAGCAGTGCTTGAGATGAAGGGCCCTGTTCAGCGGTGCTTGAGACGGCGGTGCCCAGCGGAGCAGTGCTTGAGATGAAGGGCCCTGTTCAGCGGTGCTTGAGACGGCGGTGCCCTGCGGAGCAGTGCTTGAGATGAAGGGCCCTGTTCAGCGGTGCTTGAGACGGCGGTGCCCAGCGGAGCCATGCTTGAGATGAAGCGCCCTGTTCAGCAGTGCTTGAGACGGCGGTGCCCTGCGGAGCAGTGCTTGAGATGAAGGGCCCTGTTCAGCGGTGCTTGAGACGGCGGTGCCCAGCGGAGCTGTGCTTGAGATGAAGGGCCCTGTTCAGCGGTGCTTGAGACGGCGGTGCCCTGTTCAGCGGTGCTTGAGACGGCGGTGCCCAGCGGAGCAGTACTTGAGATGAAGGGCCCTGTTCAGCAGTGCTTGAGACGGCGGTGCCCAGCGGAGCAGTGCTTGAGATGAAGGGCCCTGTTCAGCGGTGCTTGAGACGGCGGTGCCCTGTTCAGCGGTGCTTGAGACGGCGGTGCCCAGCGGAGCAGTGCTTGAGATGAAGGGCCCTGTTCAGCGGTGCTTGAGACGGCAATGCCCTGTTCAGCGGTGCTTGAGACGGCGGTGCCCTGTTCAGCGGTGCTTGAAACGGCGGTGCCCAGCGGAGCAGTGCTTGAGATGAAGGGCCCTGTTCAGCGGTGCTTGAGACGGCGGTGCCCAGTGGAGCAGTGCTTGAGATGAAGGGCCCTGTTCAGCGGTGCTTGAGACGGCGGTGCCCTGTTCAGCGGTGCTTGAGACGGAGGTGCCCAGCGGAGCAGTGCTTGAGATGAAGGGCCCTGTTCTGCGGTGCTTGAGACGGCGGTGCCCTGTTCAGCGGTGCTTGAGACGGCGGTGCCCAGCGGAGCAGTGCTTGAGATGAAGGGGCCTGTTCAGCGGTGCTTGAGACGGCGGTGCCCAGCGGAGCAGTGCTTGAGGTGAAGGGCCCTGTTCAGCGGTGCTTGAGACAGCGGTGCCCAGCGGAGCGTTGCTTAAGATGAAGGGCCCTGTTCAGCAGTGCTTGAGACGGCGGTGCCCTGTTCAGCGGTGCTTGAGACGGCGGTGCCCAGCGGAGCAGTGCTTGAGATGAAGGGCCCTGTTCAGCGGTGCTTGAGACGGCGGTGCCCAGTGGAGCAGTGCTTGAGATGAAGGGCCCTGTTCAGCGGTGCTTGAGACAGCGGTGCCCAGCGGAGCGGTGCTTGAGATGAGTGTCCTGGTCAGCAGATCCGGCCCAGGCATGGATGTCACTCGCCCCCTGACATGTGGCTGGCGGGCCTTCCTGCCCATCTGTCTGGTGGCTTTCGGGGCCCTCCTGGGCTGCAGTACCGGGCCTGTGGGTGTCCTCCTGCACACCTGGGACGTGGCTTGCGGGGCCCTCCTGGGCTGCAGTACCGGGCCTGTGGGTGTCCTCCTGCACACCTGAGACGTGGCTTGCGGGGCCCTCCTGGGCTGCAGTACCGGGCCTGTGGGTGTCCTCCTGCACACCTGGGATGGGGCTGGTGGGGCCCTCCTGGCCAACTGGCCTGCTGCCTGACTTGTCGGGCGTGCTGGCCTTCCCACCCTTCCCTGTACGCTTGTGGCCCTTTCCCACCTTTGGCGGTGTGCCAGGTGGCACCTGACTTCCTGCCGGAGCCAATGTAGGGATTATGGTCCCTGGGGTCTTTGGTCTCTCGCGCCGGGCACTGGCAATCTTCAGATGCTTTTGCGGGGGTGGTCTGGCCGTGCCTTGGCTCCTAGCTGAACTGGATGCCCTTGAGGGTGGGGGACTCCACAGTCCATGGACAACAGTCTTTACAGGTCCCGGTTTTGTGGTGGCTGAGGTGCTGATTGGAGTCTTATGAGATGGACGGGGTGGGGGCGTTGTAGGAAAGAGGTCAAGTTTGGAAAAGAAAAGCAATTTGGCAAGAGAGGGACGGGTAGGTGTAGTGGGTATGGGAGTGGAGGAAGAGGATGTGGTTGTAGGAGTGTGAAGTGTGGTGTCTTTGGGTGCAGGTGCTTGGGCTGGAAGCTGTCGTGAGGTGGATGGCTGTTGGGTGGGTGGCTGCATGCGTTTGTGTCGTTTGGAAGAGGGGGTGACAGACACACTTGGAGAGGACACAGGGGACGTGTAAATGGTAGTGGGGGTGGTGACTGCACGTGTGCGGAGTGTTCTGGTGGGTGTGCTGGTGATGGACGTAGTGGCTGAAGATGTTGTGCATGCAAGTGTGAGTGGAGACGTCACAGGAAGGGAGGAGGGAGACGAGGAGGAGGGGGACACAGTGGAGGCAGTGGCTGTTGGTATGTCAGCATGTGGATGTTGCTTGTGTGAATGCTTGTGTGATGTGTGGTGCTTATGTCTGGATGAGCTTCCCTTGGGTGTTGAGGTGTGTGCAGGCTGGTCTGATGGTGTGTCTGGGATAGGCAGAGGTACAGGGGATTGGGTCTGGGTGGAGGGAGTTGGAGAGGGGAGGCTAGAGACAGGGACAATTGCTGCAGTCAGTGCTGAGGCCAGAGCGTTGAACGATCGCTGATGGGCAGCCTGACCCGAATGAATGCCCTCCAGGTATGCATTACTCTGGTGCACCTCCCTTTGTACACCCTGGATGGCATTCAAAAGGGTAGACTGCCCAACAATGATGGTCCTCAGGAGGTCAATGACCTCCTCACTGAGGGCAGCAGGGGCGACAGGGGCAGGGCCTGAGGTGCCTGGGGCGAAGGAGATCCCCACCTTCCTGGGTGAGCGGGCACGGGGCAAACTCCGAGGGGCTGCTGGGAGGGCGGTGCTGGTGCGCTGGGTGGCGGCTGTACCTGTTGTTGCGGGGGGCACGGATGTTGCCGCTACCACAAGTGAGCTCCCTTCAGAGGACGAGTCGCTGTCACTGACATCAGCACGAGTCCCCGCTGTGGAGCTCCCCTCGCCCTCCGTCCCACTGGTGTATTCTGACTCCGTTGCATGGCCCTCCAGGGCCATGTGGGATTCAGCTCCCTCGTGCTCCGATGCCACTTCTCCTCCGCCTGATGATGCTAATGCACACATGAACAGGAAGACCACAAAAAAAGGGGGGGGAGAAATAAAGACATGTTGAGTGCATGGATTACCGCTACCGTTGGCGGACAAGACAGACACAGAAGCCCCCTGCACTACGCCGCGCACTTGGGTTCCACTACGCAATCCGTGGGACATGGCCTACAAGCCTATGGACGACAACTGCACACATAGATGACAAAGGGCCATGGATACCTGTACTTGGCACCCTACAGAGGTGGGGGGCGGGGCACAGGGCCATGCCTTACGGAGGGGCCTAGCCTACAGAAATCGCCCTGACCTAGGGATACCCACAGCCCTCCTCCCCCACCCAGACACCTCCACTGCGCGCAAAGTCAGCAGAATGTATTTGTACTCACCCCATTGTGTCTGCTGTGATGTCCTCACGCGCCCATCCAAATCGGGGTAGGCCACCGCCAGGATCCGGGACATCAGGGGGGTCAAATTACGACTGGCACCCCTCCTACGTTGGGAGGCCATCCCCAGCTGAGCCTCCGCCGTCTTCCTGCTCCAGCGTCGGATGTCCTCCCACCTCTTCCGGCAGTGGGTGCCCCGTCTGTTGTGGACCCCCAGGGTCCGGACGTCCTTGGCGATGGCACGCCAAATCGCGACTTTCTGGTGGGCGCTGACCTATGTGACATGTACAGGGAGAGAAAAATTGTCATCACCTTCTGCATGCTCGATGTGAGTGGCCCCCCATCCCCACCCTTGCCATGTGGCACATGCTCTCATCTGTCGTTTGATGCATGCCTCAATCGCTCCCCTCCCCACCATCTTTCATCCACCCCACTCAACCCAGGCATTGCCCACTAAGCATGGTCCCAGTGTACTTACCTGTTGGTCTGGAGGACCGTAGAGTAGCGCATACTGGGGGAGGACCCCATCCACAAGTTTCTCCAACTCCTCCGCAGTGAAGGCAGGGGCCCTTTCCCCAGTCGCATGAGCCATTGTCTCTTCCAGACCGAGGTCACAGCAGCACTTGCAGTGTAGGTCCTCTCCTGTCGAAGATCAGGTATCAAGTGATTAAGCAGATAGAAAATGGCAGTCACGCCCGCGGCGGTGCGTACCGCGACCGCCGCCGCACATCGTCATTGGCTCCTGAAACCCATAGGGTTCAATGTTAACCAATGCGGCTTTGCGCCGCGGTCTTCGATCGCCTACCCCGGCGGTGTGCCACGCCAGCGCATTGACCTCACATCCCACTGTCGCACTTCACAGGTCAGGCAGCCGCCATTTCAAGGGCCCACATGGCCTAATTACCAACTGCGTCACACATACCTAGGCCTTGCACCAACACTCATACAAGCCATTCAATGCATTGGGAATCGTGTTATGTGCAAGCTGTGGTTACGTACCTGTGGGTTGCTTGACTCTGTGCTCGCTGTTGTCCTTCATAGGCACCGTCCGCTGGGACATGCGAGGAGATGGAGGAATCTTCCCGTGTACAGACCGCTGGTGGACCTGTCGACAATGGAGGAACGACATGTCATACTGACATACAGGCTTGACCGAGCCACTATACAGGAACTGTGTGCCCAGCTGGAGCCAGACCTGATGTCACCCATCCGCCAACCCACAGGGATCCACCCTCTAGTGCAGGTGCTGTCAGTACTCCATTTCCTAGCAAGTGGGTCATTTCAAACAACAGTGGCCATATCATCAGGGATGTCCCAGCCTATGTTTTCCAAGGTGTTGTCCAGAGTGTTGTCTGCCCTGCTCAAACACATGCGGAGCTACATCGTTTTCCCTCAGGTTGGGGATTTGCCTACAGTGAAGGGTGATTTCTATGCCCTTGGACATATCCCCAACATCATTGGTGCCATTGATGGGACACATGTTGCTTTGGTCCCCCCCAGCAGGAGTGAACAGGTGTACAGGAACCGGAAGAGTTATCATTCCATGAATGTACAGATGGTGTGTTTGGCTGACCAGTACATCTCCCATGTTAATGCCAAGTTCCCTGGGTCAGTGCATGACGCGTACATCCTACGGAATAGCAGCATCCCGTATGTGATGGGTCAACTCCAGAGGCACCGGGTGTGGCTATTAGGGGACTCTGGTTACCCCAACCTGTCATGGCTACTGACCCCAGTGAGGAATCCCAGGACAAGTGCAGAGGAACGGTACAATGAGGCCCATGGGCGGACTAGGAGGGTGATCGAGCGAACCTTTGGCCTCCTGAAGGCCAGGTTCAGGTGCCTCCATATGACAGGTGGATTCCTAATGTACTCACCAAAGAAGGTGTGCCAGATCATCGTGGCCTGCTGTATGCTTCACAACCTGGCTTTGCGCCGCCAGGTGCCTTTTCTGCAGGAGAATGGTCCAGATGGTGGTGTTGTAGCAGCTGTGGAGCCTGTGGAGAGTGAAGAGGAGGAAGCAGAAGAGGACGACATAGAGAACAGGAACACAGTAATACAGCAGTATTTTCAGTGACACACAGATAAGAGTACACACCGGCATATTACATTTACTTAAAGACTCCTACCTCTCTACTGTCTGACTTTTTCCCCCAGTGTATGGTAACTGTGTTGTGACTTTCCCTTCCGTTTTAAGAGCTGTGGGCCCCACTGCGTGACATCTGCTTTGTTTCCCCATGGACTACAGCTGTGTGACAGCAGTTTGTTGGCATCACAATGTGAATGAACATTTTGGCACGATCATGTCTAATACATTTGTTCTAAATCACAGCCAGACTCCAGATTGTTTTGTGCAATAAGTGTTTTTATTCAAGTGCTCTAAATTGGATGGGTGGTTGCAAATCGGTGAGGGGTGATGGTGGAGGATTGTCCATGGCAGAGTCCAGACTATCAGTATCACAGGTGCATTGTCCAAATGCCTGTGGGAAGTGGAGCAGGGGCAGTTTAAGGTTGGACAGGGTGACAATGTGGGACAATGGGATGACAATCAGGGCGGTATCCTTTGCTGCCAGGGGTCTTGACATCTTACTCTGTCTTCTTCCTGGATCTCAGGGCCCGCTTGCAGGGTGGTTCTCCTTCTGCAGGGGCTGGGGTTCTGGTGGCCTGTTGGTCTTGTGTCGGGGCCTCCTGTCCACTAGCGCCGGCGGAGGTGGTAGGCAGTTCTTGGTGCATGCTAGTGTCAGGGGCCCTTTGAGGTGCCACAGTGTCCCGCAATGTGGTGACTACCTCATTCAGGGCCACTACGATGGTACCCATGGCGGAACTTATGTTTCTTAGTTCCTCCCTGAACCCCATATACTGTTGCTCCTGCAGAAGCTGGATCTCCTGAAACCTGGCCAGGACCGTCGCCATCGTCTCCTGGGAGCGGTGGTATGCTCCCATGATGGAGGAGAGGGCCTCGTGGAGAGTGGGTTCCCTGGGCCTGCCCCCCCGTCGCGCAGCAGCCCTCCCAGTTCCCCTGTTTCCCTGGGCCTCTGTCCCCTGGACCGTGTGCCCACTACCACTGCCCCCAGGTCCCTGTTGTTGTTGGGGTGTTGGGTTAGCCAGGGTTCCCTGTAGTGGTGGACATACCGCTGATTGACGTGTCCTGGGGACAGAGGTATGGGCCCGCTGGGTGGGTGCTGTGCTGGTGTTCCCAGAGGGGGGAAGGTCTGCTGTGGCCTGTGGCTGTGTGAGGGGAACCGACTGTCCCGAGGCGCCGATGGACCGGGCTAGTCATCTAGATCCAGGGAGACAGAGCTGCTGTCCTCACTGTGGGCCTCTTCTGGGGGTGGAGTGGACATTTGTGGACCCTCCTGCGCGGTGACGTGGCGTTCAGGTCCTGCAGGGGTATAAAAGTATGGTTATTGCTTCTGTGTGTGGCATAGCGTGCAATGGGTGGGTGCCCGTGTACCCCAGTGCTGGCATTCCTTTGTGGGGGCTGTTGTGACGGTGTTTGGGGGGGGTTGTATGTGTATGTGCAGTGGGCATGCTTAGGTGATGGATGTCCATGCTTTGTGGACACTTGCAGAGCTAGGTGTTGGGATGGGTGGGTTGTGATGGTGAGACATTTGCAAGGAGTAGGTGTGATGGGGGTGGGCGTGAGGGTGGGGGTATGAGTTGGCATGCAGGTGGGGTGGGGGGAAGAAGTAGTGAAGATTTGACTTACCAGAGTCCATTCCTCCGCCTACTCCTGCGAGGCCCTCAGGATGCAGGATGTTCAAGACTTGCTCCTCCCATGTTGTAAATTCTGGGGGAGGAGGTGGGGGTCCGCCGCCAGTCTTCTGCACTGCGATGTTGTGCCTGGATACCATGGAACGCACCTTCCCCCGTAGGTCGTTCCACCTCTTCCTGATGTCGTCCCTATTTTTTATGTGCTGTCCCACAGCGTTGACCCTGTCCACTATTCTGCTCCATAGCTCCATCTTCCTAGCAATGGTGGTGTGCTGCACCTGTGTCCCGAACAGCTGTGGCTCTACTTGTACAATTTCCTCCACCATGACCCTGAGTTAATCATCAGAGAACCTGGGGTGTCTTTGCGGTGCCATGGGGTGGTGTGGGTGATGTGTAGGGTGGATTGTGTGGTGCTAAGTGTGGTGATGGGTATTGTTGTGTTGTGTGAAGTGCGTGCAAATATTGCTGGGTGACAGTGAATTGGGCGTCTGGGTGCTCGGATGTCTTTTCTCGGTGTGTGTTCAAGAATCTCTAGGAGTGGAGGTTTGTGGGTGATGTGGGTGTGTATTTTATATTGTAATGGGTGTGTGGGAGTGGTGTGTGTATGTGTATCAGGTGTGTGTATTTTGAATTGTCCAATGTGGTTGTATTTTGTAAGTGTGTATATTTTGAGCGGATTCGTTTGTCGTGATAGTGTGGGCATATTTCTGTTGGCGTGACGGGGGAGGTTTGGTCATCGCCAGTTTCTCGCTGCCCTTTGGTGTGGCGGACTTTTGTGGATGTCAGTATTTTGGCAGTTTGCCTGTTGTGGGTCAGAATGACCGTGGCGGTTTATCGCGGCCGCAGCGGTGTTATGGCGGTCTTCTGAACGGCGGTAAGCGCCTTTTACCGCCGAGGTTGGAATGACCCCCATAATTTTAAACATTGAAGGATGTGTGATGAATGGGTTGATAATTAGGGTTATGCAAGTGGTTAACATGAAATAATAAGGAAGTACATTGTTGTTTTAATGATTTCAGATTTTTTTTTATTGTTGATGGATGAACAAATGCAAAACAATAAAAATGATAATACTGATTGAGTGTATAAAAAAAGAAAAACTCATACTTGAATATCAATAAGGTTGTCGGTGTTTCTAAAAAATCAAAAATGTATAAATATGTTGACACATGGGGATTTAAAATTCATAGAACCTCAACAACCTCAAATAGGATAATGAGGGATGCTAAAATGACATTGAGCACAAATGCACCCCTATTATATATACATTTAAAATTACAAAAGCTAAGCATCTCACATTTCCAAATGTGTTAGTGTTTTCCTTGCATGTAGAACTTTAACAAAGAACCTTGCTACAGCATAACATACAGTGCCATCTTTTATATCCATCAAATACTGAAATTCCCCCTTAAGTATTGTTTCCTATAAACAAATTAAAATATATAAAAAAGTGCTAAGTGCTAAGTGCTAAGTGCAGTGTGCACTGAGTAGATCTGTTGTCAAATGGACATTTCAAATTATTAGGACACCAAGCCCCCTTATTCAGGAATGCAACAAGAAAATGGATTACAGAGAAATGAAATAGGGTTAGAAGATGTCTGTGATGCACATTCAAGACCAAACTAATATAAGATTGAGACACTGAATATTTATGATATAATATATAACTCATCATAATACTTTTAGTCTGGTCTCTTAAATGCCTTTTCTGTGCCCTCAATCCAAAGATATAGGGCCTGATTTAGAGTCCAGCGGACAGTTACTCCATCACAACGGTGTTGGATAGCCCATCCATAGAACTATAAGTTCCATAGGATATAAAGGAATTTATATTTCAGCTGGCGGGCTATCTGTCACTATTGTGATGGAGTAACCCATCAGCCGAAATCTAAATCAGGTCCGTAATCTTTTAAATCCCTTTTCGAGAACCATACTATATTTTCTGGGATCTTCCAGGTTTCCTATCTGAATTATCAAGACCCTTAATAATATTTCATCCATAGGCTTTCCAAGGAATTTGCAGTGCCTAGTCCAACGCTAAACAGTCTCTGAGGATTATTTTGTTAAACAGTCTCAGTTTTAGACCAGATGCAATGCCATAAAAGCAATTGTTTAGCCTCTAATATATCCATTAAAAAGTGAAGTCCTAATTCCAGGTGTATAACAGTCTCTGGGACTGAATGTGGTACTGCAAGGAGTCTTCTCAGAAACATATTCACTTGCCTTTGTAATATTATATTGTTGCTCCCCCCGTATTCCTGCACCATTTGTGGCAACAGCAACTGTTTTAGCACTATAGAGGGTCAACATTTCTTTAGTCGGCTTTGTACCTAATTTTGTCACAAATCTAAAAATCCTTTCATAATATCTTAGCATGTTGGTGGGGATAATTTCTCTATGATTATTTCAACCACCATCCACTGAAAATTGTAGGCCTAACTAACTGAAATTGTCTATACTTAAAATCTTACAACCAATTATATAAAAGGGACAAGTCTTCCATCTAATTTGACCACAGCACATAGTAAAGGATTTTCCTTCATTAATCCTTAAATCTATCCTGAATAATCCTTAAATCAATCTTTTCCATAAATTTAGGGAAGGTCTTAATGCAAACTGATTGGGGTTAGGTATAGTAGAACTGTGTCACCTGCATGCAAAAGAATCAGTACAGGCTATGGACCAACTATAGAAGTATCAGTACAGAGAGATTGCAATTTTCCATCAGTACCATTAATATATGTAGGGAAAGAAGACTTAGTGCTAAAACACATCCTTGACATACTTCTCATCCTATCCTAAATGGTTATGTGACTTGCCCCAGAGACCCATACCACACTCTTGACAATAATTTACCATACATATCGGCCAGCAGTGAAATTATGCCCCTCAGAGCCCTCAATGAATCCATGCACTTCCACAATTTATTGTGGTTTACCAAATCAAAAGCACAAATAAGGTCAATGAAACATTTATATAAGCTATCTTTCTTAACCTTTGTGTACTTCTGCACCAAAAGGTTCAGGTTGAGGCACTGTTCCCAAGTCCCCATCCCTCTCCTAAAACCATGTTGTGTACTAGTCAAAATAATTTTACCTTCAGGCCACTGTTCTAATCTTTCCAAGATGACCCTTCCCAGTAATTTGGCTAATGAATCAAGCAGAGATATGGGCTTGTAACACTTTTAGTCACTTTTTAAGCCTTTCTTAAAGATTAGAATGATTAATGATTCTGACCAGGATGATAGTATATAATTAGCACGAGTAACATTTAGGACCTTAGTTGGCAAGGGTGTCCATAGGGCAGAGAGATATTTAAGGTATCCACAGGGACACAGTTGGGGCCAGGTGCCTTTTCCACTGGATGTCTGTCTAATGCTTTAGTCACATCCTCAAAGATGAACACTATGGATTGAAGGAACCATAACTTGTATAGCTGGTTTTAAAGATGGTGGGAAACTGAGTCAAAATGATACTGACAAGTTGCTGCCGGAATCCAGCAATCAAGATGAGGTACAGAATTGTTTCAAAACAGAGGGGCATTTATTGTCTTCCAGAATAATGTATTATCCTTGCTCTCTGCAGCCTGAATTAATGTAGCCCAGGCCTCGTCTTTTAGCTCTTTTTTCCTATTCTTGAATGCCCTTTTCCATCAGATTCTACAATCCTGAATAGCAGCAGGATCCCTAGGATGGTAATGAAACAACTTAATAAGATCACTCCAAGCATAAGTGAATTTCTGATTAAACCAACCTTTAACCCCATGTCCTTTACCCTTAATGTCACTAGTCAGCAGTTGGTGCCAGTGACATCGCATCAATGGGGGTTGTATCTGTGTAAATCAGGCTGCATGTGTGCAACAGAGGAAATTACAAAAAGGCCTAATCATTCTATCAGCCTGCTTTTCGTTTTTTAGGTTGCCCCATTTATAGCTAAAGACACTTATGAGGTACAAACCAGATTTTAATACCGTACTGTCTGCATTCTTTTCAGGTTTAACACCCCGGGCCAGTGAACCACTGTCTGTCATTCAAGAGTTCACTCTAGACCAGGATAAAGCCTTCAGAAAAAAATCACTCCTGCAAGCCCAGGTGGTTAAGAGCAGCCTGGTCTCTCTCGTCTGTCTGGGCAGACAGCTCCAGTGAGTCATACTCGGCCCACACCTACACTTCCCACCCCAGCTGCAACCACATCTCAGCCTATGAATACCTCCACTTCCTGTGAACAGAGGAACTTCACACCAATCTTGTGCCCCCCCCAGTCCCGGTTGCTGTTGAGACAATACCAATGCTTCCTCCAGCTGTGTCAGGACCCAGTGGGATGGGGAACACTGCCACCAGGACATAGGGTAGTGGGATTAGAGGTCATGAGAGGGAGTCTGTGGGCCAGCAAAGTGAGGCCACTAGCATCATTGTCAGCCAGACCACCATTGACCACCATTGACCAAGTCTTGAGAGCAGTACAAGAGTTCAAAGACGTGATGGGCCAGGTTGTAACTGAGCTCCGGGAGATCAAGGAGGCGCAGAGGGAGCTCATTTTAGAAATCTACAACCATAATGACAAAATTAGCTCCCTGACAGGGGAGCTTTTCAATATCTATCACCAAATGTGAAATGCTTTTCCCATACCATCTGCCCCTGTCTGTGGTCCTTCTACATCTGGACCAAGTATACCAATTTCAGCCACAGACAGAGATGCCCTGCCGCATGAGAAGCCTGCTTCGCCCACCCTAATCCTTACACCTGTGCCCCCTCCTTGGAGGGGACAGTCATCAGGACCACCAGGAGAGGATGGCAAGTCCTTCACTATCACCTCCAAGAGACACAGATCCTAATTTCCTTCCGTGTGTTTCTAGCATTCACTCTGTGGCAATTCCAGGGACACATTTACCTTTTTTGAGGACAGTTGTATTTTGTACATTGGTCTCCAAACTTTTTTGCCTCTACTATTCTACTTTCAGTCAAGATGATAGACTATTTAAGCTGTGTTCATTGTTTTAGTCTTTGAAACTTTTTTCAGTTCATTTGTGTCATGTAAATAAATGATAAGGGCACAAACTTCAAGAATGTTTTTGCATTTATTGTGACATTTAATTTTTCATGTCTCCCCTCCACCATCATTTGTCATATCTATTGAACAATTAGCTGCAAAATAAAATTAGGTATGACAAATAGTTGTTACCCATTTCATTCAAACAAAACAAATCAAAATCCCAATGTACTGGTTCCATACATATGTAGATAACAAATCTCACACAAAATCAGAGCTGAGTTTCACAAACCATGCATAACCCCAATAGTCTGTGCCATTTGGAGGTGGACACTCCACGACTTTAACACCGTGGAAGAAAGGGAATATTATATGGGGTCAAATTAACTAGGTACACTATCGTTGATGCACGGCCTCAGCTGGAGTAAGACATCCTGTCCTCACAATATGAATCCTACATAAATAACACCAATAGTCGACATGTGGGTAGTAACACAAATTGAGGCCACATGACCATTACAGGACACCGTGGCAGTATCTGGTGCAATGTCACAATCACCATTCAGTGGTGTGCTAAAAGTTCTATCAGCTATGAGGAGACACATCAACAGCTACCTACACTGAACACAAATTGAAGATATAGTCAATGTGAAGGAAGAACAGTATGCTATGACTTGGCATACACATGTGGCTTGAGCAAGTTAAGTTGCACATATTGTCTTGATAGAAACATACCGAAGATAACAGGTCTGATACAATCTCAAGAACTTCCATTCAATCACAGTGCAAGTTATCACTGTACAAGATCTATCCATCCCTAGTGGGTGTCTGTTCCAGAATGAACACATGTTCACTTTGGACTTTCCAACAGCAACATATCACTGCAGATGTCACAGCTTTGAAATGCCCAAATAAAGATGACATTGTGAAGGACCCTGAAACAGAATAACATGGGAAAATGAATGATTTCACATATACAATTTTACTTAAATGATAAGATAAGAGGACACATATACTTATCACAAGTAAAACTAATCTATGTCAATAATCACAGTAGTCAATGTTGGGAAACTCTGATCCATAGACATCTTTGCCTTGGACTTTCCTGAACTGACTATTCCTAACAAATTACCATCACAGATTAATATGTTCACTATGTAACAAGTTGTTCTGACAGATTAAAAATGTAAAGGTACACTTACATTCAGGAGAAGAAGTGGTCAATAACATTTTGAAATAAGTCAATTTCTTCTTTTTTTACAACTGTCATCTTTATTGGGCATTTCAAGTTCTTCACCTGGTGGCTCTTCATGGTCTCCATCCTCTGCAATGATTGGGATATTCTGTTTTAGTGCAATGTTGTGCAACAAGCATAAGGCAACCCTGATTTGGCACACCTTATCGGGTGAGTAGAGGAAGGCTCCACCGGCCTTGTCCAGGTACCTAAACCAGGCCTTGAGGATCCCAAAAGCCCACTTCACTGACCTCTGTGTTCTTCCATTGGCCTCCTTGAAGAGGACTCTCATGGCATTGTTGGATTCCTCAGCGGTGCTAGCAACCATTGAGTGTTAGGATAAGCTGATTCTCTTACATGGAAGCAATGTATCAATAGATTAATATCATAACAAGCCATTGTACCATCCTAAACAAGGATTCAAGCAAATAATTATCACAGCATATTGTATTTACCACCAAGCCAGGTCCTCTCAGGTCCAAGCTGTGAGATTTGCAGGGGTACTATTCCGTAGTACAAAGGAATCATATGTTGACCCAGGAAAGCTGACACACACACTTGAAAGGTGTAAATCTGATAAGCAGACAACTTGCACATTGATGGAATGGAACTTCTTCCGATTGCTGTAGACCTGTTCTCATGAGTGTGGTGGTACTAAGACAATATGCATGTCATCTATTTTTCCAATCACATGTGGTGAGCCAACCAAAGAATAAAATTATCCCTTCACAGTGGCCAAGTCCTAGTTTGCATATTCAACCATAACATCTTAATGACATCCCATTTCTCCATGGAGGCAAGGTCTGGAAATGCCCTGAAGACCTGAGGTCGTTGTCTCCAACCCATGCATGCGTTGAAATGTCTGCATGAATGGAAAATAAAATATCAGCTGAAATGGTCGTACCATACTTTGATAATCAACACATATCTTAGTTTTTGCTAACACTAGGGATCTCATTGTGTCATATATGTACACACAGTGTTATCAAATTGTTTTTTACTTAAAAAATCACTTTTTACATGTCAATTTATTTTTAATTGTGTGCAAATACTACATCTGAAATGCATTATTTTCACACAATTTTATTTTGTAATTATTTTTTCAAAATACTGTCAAAGGAGGTATTGCTTCCCCCGTAGCACAATCAATGTCAAACACAGTCATGGTTCACTTTTTAATGTTTCATATCTTGCCAAAAGCAGTGCATTCGTATCTGACATTTGTATAAACAGTAGCCTCCATTTTGAGTGCTGGTGATGCACTAACAATTTAAAAATACAGATTAACGCCCTACAATGGCGGTTGACTGACCTTGCCATCAGGACATTGGTACCTGATTGTCATCGGTGGAAATTGACATCGTAGTAGCTGGAACAGTCCACGAAGGACCCTGCCACAGGCTAACATGTGCAACAGCTATGAACGAAAGACAATGGCTGTGTCTGTATCTGTTGCAGATTGCATCCATCCTGTACTTGTACGTGGCATATGAAAAAAAGCTCTCTTGGCTCCCAACACTGTAGCCAACAGGACCTCCTCATTTGTTGCTGCTGTTATTGAGCTCTGGGAGCTAGGATGCAGGAAAAAGAAGGTGACAGGGCCCCTGCCTTCTCCCCTGAGGAGCTGAAGCTCCTCACTAGGGAGGTCCTGCCCCTGTAAAGCCAGCTGTATGGGACCCCAGATTAACTGGTACATGTCTGATTGGGATATGTTTACCAAAGTAACTTGTTCCTTCTTTGTCCACAGGCTAGTTGGGCCCTTTTTGTTCATGACTGAAGTGTTGTGTTTGGAGGGTAGGTAACTGAATGTTTTAGCTGGGTACAGGGTGTTGTTTGAGAATTTTAGAAATGTCGGTGATTTGAAATGAAAATTCACTTGTAAGAATAAGTTGACTTTTAAATGCATGTTGCTCACAATTCCAGGTTTAATGAGACAAACTACAGCTCCCTTACTTACAGTGGCAAGTATGCACTGTACCACTAGTCTGAGTGGAAACATACAACCCAGGTAGAAATGGTAGAAATCAATATCCCAAGTAGAATCTTCAAAGTTATGGAGTTTTCTGGTGCTGTTCTATCAAGTGAACGTACAGGCCATGTTTGGGAACTGGGGTATCTTTTCAATTTAAACATGTCATGGTGCTACATATGGGGACATGTATTTCCTGTGGTGACAGTCTAAATGACACAGGCCTTCAATCATTTATGCAAGTATGTCCCATTACTACAAACTCTTTGTTAGAAATGGGGTTTTTGGTTGGCAGTCAGGTTACCCCCTGTCCAAGCAAAAGCCCTCACTCTAGTCAGGGTAAGTCACACACAATCCAAGATTATCCTGTGCCCACCCTCTGGTAGCTTGGCACGAGTAGTCAGGCTTAACTTAGAAGGCAATGTGTAAAGTAGTTGTGCAATAAATCATACAATACCACCATATAGCACCACAAAAATACACCACACAGTGTTTAGAAAAATATATAATATTTATCTGGATAATTGTAGGTCAAAAAGAATAAAGTTTGCAATGGGAAATTGTAGGGATATCACTGAAAAGTGATATACAGGCGGTCATTCTGACCGCGGCGGTCGGCGGTTGCCGCCCGCCAAGCGGTTCCCGCCGAAAGACCACTCCGCGGTCAAAAGACTGCGGCGGCCATTCTGGCTTTCCCACGGGGCCGGCGGGCGACCGCCAGAAGACCGCCGGCCGGCCCAGCGGGAAAGCCCCTTCAACAATGAAGCCGGCTCGGAATGGAGCCGGCGGAGTTGCAGGGGTGCGACGGGTGCAGTGGCACCCGTCGCGATTTTCACTGTCTGCAAAGCAGACAGTGAAAATCTGTATGGGGCCCTGTTATGGGGCCTCTGCACTGCCCATGCCAGTGGCATGGGCAGTGCAGGGGCCCCCAGGGGCCCCACGGCACCCATTCCCGCCATCCTGGTTCTGGCGGTGGAAACCGCCAGAAACAGGCTGGCGGGAAGGCGGTCGGAATCCCTGTGGATACCCTGGGCCAGCGGGAAACCGCCGGCTCCCCTTTTCTGACCGCGGCTTTACCGCCGCGGTCAGAATCGCCCAGGAAGCACCGCCAGCCTGTTGGCGGTGCTTCCGCCGCCCTCCGCCATGGCGGTCATGGACCGCCAGGGTCAGAATGACCCCCATAGTGTCTTAAGTCTTTAGAATATAAACAAAGTCTCTTTCAAGCACAAGTACCTGGTTTGGAGTGGAAAAATCTCCTCAGAGGGCCACAAAAGAAGAGGTGCGTGGAAAAAGGGTGTGTGCGTCGATTTCTCCCCAGCACACACGGACTTGCGTCGTTATTTTCCAAGCGGGGAAGTCGTGCGTCGTTTTCCCGGCGCGCGGACAGTCTCTTTTCGTGGATCGCGGGGATTACCAGATGCCCCGGGTCTGTGCGTGGATTTTCCTGCTTGTTTTCCGGCTGCGCGGCGTTCTGCGGGACTGCGCGTCGAAATTACGATCTCACGGCAGGCGTCGCGTAGATTTCTCCGCTAGAGGTCGGGCGGCGTTGTCCTTGCGAAGCCGTGCGTCGGATTTTCGGTCGTCCCAAGAGCGTCGCGTCGATCAGCGTTGGTGTGCAGCGTTTTTCTCGCCGCGGAACAAGTTGTGCGTCGAAATTTTCGGCGCACGGAGCGTCCAAGTGAAAGAGAGAAGTCTTTTTGGTCCTGAGACTTCAGCGAACAGGAGGCAAGCTCTATCCAAGCCCTTGGAAAGCACTTTCACAGCCAGACAAGAGTTCAGCAAGGCAGCAGGCCAACAGCAAGGCAGCAGTCCTTTGTTGAAAGCAGACAGGTGAGTCCTTTGAGCAGCCAGGCAGTTCTTCTTGGCAGGATGTAGTTTCTGGTTCAGATTTCTTCTCCAGCAAGTGTCTGATGAGGTAGGGCAGAGGCCCTGTTTTATACCCAAATGTGCCTTTGAAGTGGGGGAGACTTCAAAGAGTGGCTAAGAAGTGCACCAGGTCCCCTTTCAGTTCAATCCTGTCTGCCAGGGTCCCAGTAGGGGGTGTGGCAGTCCTTTTTGTGAGAGCAGGCCCTCCACCCTCCCAGCCCAGGAAGACCCATTCAAAATGCAGATGTATGCAAGTGAGGCTGAGTACCCTGTGTTTGGGGTGTGTCTGAGTGAATGCACAAGGAGCTGTCAACCAAACCCAGCCAGACGTGGATTGTAAGGCACAGAAGGATTTAAGTGCAAAGAAATGCTCACTTTCTAAAAGTGGCATTTCTAAAATAGTAATATTAAATCCGACTTCACCAGTCAGCAGGATTTTGTATTACCATTCTGGCCATCCTAAATATGACCTTCCTGCTCCTTTCAGATCAGCAGCTGCCACTTCAACAGTGTATGAGGGCAACCCCAATGTTAGCCTATGAAAGGAGCAGGCCTCACAGTAGTGTAAAAACGAATTTAGGAGTTTTACACTACCAGGACATATAACTACACAGGTACATGTCCTGCCTTTTACCTACACAGCACCCTGCTCTAGGGGTTACCTAGGGCACACATTAAGGGTGACTTATATGTAGAAAAAGGGGAGTTCTAGGCTTGGCAAGTACTTTTAAATGCCAAGTCGAGGTGGCAGTGAAACTGCACACAAAGGCCTTGCAATGGCAGGCCTGTGACAAGGAAAAGGGGCTACTTAAGTGGGTGTCACAACGAGTGATGCTGGCCCACTAGTAGCATTTAATTTACCAGCCCTATGCACATAAAGTGCACCGTACTAGGGACTTATAAGTAAATTAATAGTCCAATCAGGTATGATTCAAGGTTACCATGTTTTACGGGAGCGAGCATATGCACTTTAGCACTGGTTAGCAGTGGTAAAGTGTGCAGAGTCTAAAAACCAGCAAAAACAGTGTCCACAAAGTGGAGGGAGGCAGGCAAAAAGTTAGGGGTGACTACCCTAAGGCTGTCAGGTCTAACATGTGTCCCCCCCAGCTGAAACTGGGGAAAGCTACCCGACCTCCTGGGAGCTCTCATCGCTAAGGCGGAAGTACCTGGAGAGACCATCAGCATTGGCGTGGTCAACCCCTCGGCGATGTTCCACCGTAAAGTCCATCCCCTGTAGGGAAATGGACCACCTCAAGAGTTTTGGATTCTCACCCCTCATCTGCATGAGCCATCTGAGGGGCCTGTGGTCTGTCAGAACCCGGAAGTGAGTCCCAAACAGGTAGGGTCTTAGCTTCTTCAGTGCCCAGACCACAGCAAAAGCTTCCCTCTCAATAGCACTCCACCTCTGTTCCCGTGGTAATAGCCTTCTGCTAATAAAGACTACCGGTTGATCTCGGCCCTCCTCATTTAGCTGTGCTAGGACTGCCCCTATGCCATGCTCTGAAGCGTCTGTCTGCACGATAAATTCCTGGGAGTAGTCAGGGGCCTTGAGCACGGGGCCGTGCACATGGCTTCCTTCAGGGCGTCAAAGGCTTTCTGACAAGCCTCTGTCCAATTCACCAACCTAGGTTGTTTCTTGGAAGTGAGTTCTGTCAAGGGTGATACAATGGTACCATAGCCCTTGACAAATCTGCAGTAGTATCCTGTGAGGCCTAAAAAGGCTCTCACCTCAGTCTGCGTTCGCGGTGGTTGCCAGGCCTTGATAGTTTCAATCTTGGCCTGGAGTGGCTGCACCTTGCCACCACCCACTAGGTGTCCCAAGTACACCACGGAACCCTGCCCAATCTGGCACTTACTAACCTTGATGGTCAGGCCTGCCTGTTGCAGGGCCTGAAGCACCTCCTTGAGGTGAAGCAGGTGTTCCTCCCAGCTGGAACTGTAGACAGCTATGTCATCCAGGTAGGCTGCACAGAAGGCATCCTTGCCAGCTAGGACCTCGTTAACCAACCGTTGGAAGGTAGAGGGGGCATTTTTCAATCCAAACGGCATCACCCGGAACTGGTATTGGCCATCAGGGGTTGAAAATGCGGATCTTTCCTTAGCCCCCTCAGTCAGGGCGATCTGCCAGTACCCTGAAGTAAGATCAAACGTACTCAGGAACTTGGCAGCGCCCAGCCTGTCAACGAGCTCATCAGCTCGGGGATGGGGTGAGCATCAGTCCGTGTGACTGAGTTGAGACCCCGGTAGTCCACACAGAACCGGAGTTCTGGCTTCGCACCTGGGGCAGTAGCCTTAGGGACCAACACCACTGGGCTGGCCCAGGGACTACTGGATTTCTCGATAACCCCTAGAGTCAACATCTTGGAGACCTCCTCCTTGATGCTGGCCTTCACCTTATCCAACAACCTGTAAATTTGGTTCTTCACAGGGAGACTGTCACCGGTGTCAATATCATGAACACAGAGGTGGGTCAGTCCAGGAGTAAGGGAGAACAGCGGGGAGATCTGCTCCAACAGCTCATAGCAGTCTCCTTTCTGGTTTAGAGTCAGGGAGTCAGAAAGAATGACCCAGCTTACTGACCCATCACCTTCTTGGGCAGAGAGGAGGTCGGGGAGAGGTTCACTCTCCTCTTCCATTCCTTCATCTGTGACCAGAAGCATGTTGATCTCCGACCTCTCAAAATGAGCCTTTAGTCGGTTCACATGGAGCACCCTTAGGGGATTCCTAGGGGTTTGGAGGTCCACTAGGTAAGTGGCCTCCCCTTTCCGCTCCTTGATTTCAAATGGGCCAGACCAGCGGTCCTGGAGAGCTCTAGGCTCTACTGGCTCCATTACCCACACTTTGTCTCCAGGTTGAAACTCTACCAGGGTGGCCTTCTGGTCATACCAGTGTTTCATTACCTCTTGACTGGCCTCAAGGTTACTTTGGGCCTCTTTCCAGAAGCGGGTCATCTGGTTGCGGAGGGCCAACATGTAGCTGACCACGTCCTGAGGGGGTGCCTTTGGAGCTTTCTCCAACCCCTCCTTGACAATGCTGAAGGGTCCCCTGACAGGGTACCCATAGAGAAGCTCAAAGGGACTGAACCCTACCCCCCTTTGGGGGACCTCTCTGTAAGCAAAGAGAAGGCATGGTAAGAGGACGTCCCACTTACGCCTCATGGCCTCAGGGAGGCCACCAATCATGCCTTTCAGGGTCTTGTTGAATCTCTCCACAAGACCATTAGACTGGGGGTGATAGGGTGTGGTGAACTTGTAGGTTACACCACACACATCCCACAGAGACTTCATGTATGCAGACATGAAGATAGTGCCTCTGACAGACACTATCTCCTTGGGGAATCCCACTCGGGTAAATATCCCCATCAGAGTTCTGGTCACCACCGGAGCAGTTATGGTCCTCAGAGGGATGGCCTCTGGGTAACGGGTGGCATGGTCCACCAAAACCAGGATGAACCTGTTGCCTAAGGCAGTTTTGGGGTCCAAGGGACCAACAATGTCGATGCCCACCCTTTCAAAGGGGGTGCCAACGACAGGAAGTGGAATCAGGGGGCTTTTAACCCTTTTTCCTGCTTTACCACTGGCCTGGCAGGTAGGACAAGATCTGCAGAATGTATCTGAGTGTGTCCTCATTTTGGGCCAATAAAAGTGGGTGACAAGCCTGTCAAAGGTCTTGCCTTGCCCCAAATGTCCTGCCAGGGGAATGTCGTGAGCCAGACCCAGTAGGAAGGTTCGGTAACATTGGGGGACCGACAGCGTACGTGCTGCCCCAAAGGCCGGAACCTTAAGCTCACTGTAGAGGAGATCATTCTCCCAATATAGGTGGTGATCGCCAGAGGTGTCACCTGCCGCCTGGTTTGAGGCTTGTTTCCTCAGACCTTCTAGAGTGGGACATTCTTTCTGCGCCTTGCAGAATTCCTCCCTGGTGGGTCCACCCTCAACTTGCCAGCCAGCAAATTCAGGTAAGTCACCTAGGGTGGCAATGTCTTCCCCAGTTGGCTCGGGAGCCTCCTCCTCAGGAGCCCCGTCAGCCACTGCGGGAACTTCTGCGGCCGGTTTCCCGTGCCCCTGGTCCCTCCTCTTGGCAGCTCTCTGGGCCATCGTTCCAGGCTCCAGACGCCCTTGACTTCCCTCTCGGTCAGGCATGGACCGTGTGGTCATGCAGACCCACTGAGGTAACCCTAACATCTCCAGGTGAGACTTGAGCTCCACTTCTTTCCAAGCAGTATGCTCAAGATCATTGCCTAACAGACAATCTACAGGCATGGCAGGACTCACAGCTACTTTCAGAGTACCATAGACCCCCCCACACTCAAAGGGAACCAGAGCCACCGGTAGGTGACTCTCGCGATTGTCAGCGACTATGACCTGGTGGAATGTATTAGGTACTATCTGCTCTGTTGACACCAGCTGACTCTTGATAGTAGTCATACTGGCTCCTGTGTCACGCAGAGTCTCCACCTTCTGCCCATCAATGGTGACCCACTGCCGGTACTTGGAAGTATTTTTGGGCATGTGGACCTTGGGCACCATTTCTCCTTCTCCCAGGGACACTAGGGAAATCTCTACCTGTTCCCCAAAGCTATCTGGGTCCATCTCCCCCCGAGCGCTACACTAGTCAACCCAGGTGCCTGTCCGGTAGTGGACGGTGCCCTCTTGGGGCACTGGGGATCGCCTTTATAGTGACCATACTGGTAACACTCCATGCATTTGGGGTTAGGTTTCCCTGACCTGTCATATGTCCCTGGCTTTTTCCCAAATTTGGAAAAGGAAGGGTTGCCACCCCCTCCCTGGGAATTCTTTTGGGGGCCTTTGGAGAGTTCCTTATCTGCAAGTTTATCTCCCCCCTCTTTCTTCTGTTGGGAACCCTGACCACCTTTGTGAGAGTCCCCCCCAGGTACCTTCTTGGACACTCTGGTGCTAACCCAGAGGTCCGCCTCCTCAGCAAGCTTCCTGGGATCAGTCAGCTTGCTATCCACTAAGTGCTGGCGCAACTCTGTATAAGAAAGCATATGCTCTCTTAGAATCAAGTCATATAAACCTTTATAATCAGCTACTTTGTTGCCCCGCACCCATCCATTCAGTGCCTTACTGGAGAAGTCAAAGAAATCTACCCATGTTTGTGTAGTTTGTTTGGTGCTGTCCCTGAACCTCTGACGGTATCCCTCAGAGGTCAGCCCAAACTTGGCAAGTAAAGTGGCTTTCTGAAGTGGGTATGTGTTTTGATCAAGTTGATCCAATGTGAGGAGTGTATCCCTCCCCAATGGCGGTACATAACCCCACATAGCTACCCCCCATTGCCCTTCAGGAACCTCATGAGCCCTTAGTGCAACTTCATAAGCAGCTAACCATTTATCTATGTCATCTCCCACCACAAAACTGGGCACCACATTTTTGGGTATACGAACCTTCTTTTCTCCAGCAGGTCCTGTCAGTATGCTGCCACCATTATTGCTGGATTCAGACTTTCTTGCCTTGATCTCCAGCTCCTTGAGACTCAGTTCATGAGCCAACAATAGTTTGTTTTCAGCCAAAGCTCTCTCAGCCTCCACCTGTTTGGTTTCTCTTTCGGCTTCAATTTGTTTGGCTGCTCTTTCAGCCTCAGCTTGCTTGGCTTCTCTTTCTGCCCTTCTCTCCTCCTGTTGAGCCTCAATTTTCAGTTTTGCTATTTGCAATTGGAACTCCCTTTCTTCTCTCCTTTCCTCTGCGGTCAGGCTTTGCACAGAGACACTGCTCCCTGGTCTGGAAGGGGGCACAATTGCAGTGGTAACACCATCCACAGATAGTGAAAATACCTCTGAGGGGCCATTTTCTGGCTCCTCTTCCTCATCATCCTCTAAATGGGCTTCTGCCCAGGCCCTCAGCGCCACTTGAAAGTCCTCCTTTCTGGAGGCCCCTTGGGTGGGTACCCTCAATGCCCTGCAGAATCCTCTTAGTTGTTTGACCGTATATGTATCCAACTGGACTAGGTCAAAGTCCCCTGTCTGAGACCCAGTCCATCCAGTTACGCTATCCCACAGCGTTTGCTTTTGCCGCCCTAAGTGCGCCGGGTATGCCCAGACGTGGGTCCCGGGCTCACTGTGCCACTGGATTTAAGCTAGCCTGGCTGATGAGGGGTGAAACCCCGAAACCGGTCCCAGGATGCTTGTTTCCGGTCCAGGGAGAACCTGGCCTTGCAGTTCGGGCTGGACTGTTCCCATGCGGAACAGGGTCAAGACTGATTTGCATATAGCTGGGTTCAAACTGGGGTGGCATGGTGAGCAAAATAATGGATGGATAAAACCCAGATCTGTGACTGGGGGTGAATGTTTGATTGGTTCTGCATTCCGTCCATCCAGTTACGCTATCCCACAGCGTTTGTTTTTTGCTTTGCTTTTGCCGCCCTAAGTGCGCTGGGTATGCCCAGACGTGGGTCCCGGGCTCACTGTGCCACTGGATTCAAGCTAGCCTGGCTGATGAGGGGTGAAACCCCGAAACCGGTCCCAGGATGCTTGTTTCCGGTCCAGGGAGAACCTGGCCTTGCAGTTCGGGCTGGACTGTTCCCATGCAGAACAGGGTCAAGACTGATTTGCATATGGCTGGGTTCAAACTGGGGTGGCATGGTGAGCAAAATAATGGATGGATTAAACCCAGATCTGTGACTGGGGGTGAATGTTTGATTGGTTCTGCATTCCGTCCATCCAGTTACGCTATCCCACAGCGTTTGTGTTTAGCTTTGCTTTTGCCGCCCTAAGTGCGCCGGGTATGCCCAGACGTGGGTCCCGGGCTCACTGTGCCACTGGATTCAAGCTAGCCTGGCTGATGAGGGGTGAAACCCCGAAACCGGTCCCAGGATGCTTGTTTCCGGTCCAGGGAGAACCTGGCCTTGCAGTTCGGGCTGGACTGTTCCCATGCGGAACAGGGTCAAGACTGATTTGCATATGGCTGGGTTCAAACTGGGGTGGCATGGTGAGCAAAATAATGGATGGATTAAACCCAGATCTGTGACTGGGGGTGAATGATTGATTGGTTCCGCATTCTGTCCATCCAGTTACGCTATCCCACAGCGTGTGTGTTTTTTGGTTTGCTTTTGCCGCCCTATGTGCGCCGGGTATGCCCAGACGTGGGTCCCGGGCTCACTGTGCCACTGGATTAAAGCTAGCCTGGCTGATGAGGGGTGAAACCCCGAAACCGGTCCCAGGATGCTTGTTTCCGGTCCAGGGAGAACCTGGCCTTGCAGTTCGGGCTGGACTGTTCCCATGCGGAACAGGGTCAAGACTGATTTGCATATGGCTGGGTTCAAACTGGGGTGGCATGGTGAGCAAAATAATGGATGGATTAAACCCAGATCTGTGACTGGGGGTGAATGTTTGATTGGTTCCGCATTCCGTCCATCCAGTTACGCTATCCCACAGCGTTTGTGTTTTGCTTTGCTTTTGCCGCCCTAAGTGCGCCGGGTATGCCCAGACGTGGGTCCCGGGCTCACTGTGCCACTGGATTCAAGCTAGCCTGGCTGATGAGGGGTGAAACCCCGAAACCGGTCCCAGGATGCTTGTTTCCGGTCCAGGGAGAACCTGGCCTTGCAGTTCGGGCTGGACTGTTCCCATGCGGAACAGGGTCAAGACTGATTTGCATATGGCTGGGTTCAAACTGGGGTGGCATGGTGAGCAAAATAATGGATGGATTAAACCCAGATCTGTGACTGGGGGTGAATGTTTGATTGGTTCTGCATTCCGTCGATCCAGTTACGCTATCCCACAGCGTTTGTGTTTTGCTTTGCTGAGACCCAGTCAGAGACATGTTGAGTGAGGATTTAGTTTTTGAAAATTGTCGGGAAAAAAAACGGATTTGCAAAAAGAGATAAAAACCAAGTTGACCTTCAACTGTGGGTAGGTAGTGAAATACTTAGCTACTGTATGTCACTGCACAAATACAAGTCCTATCCTCACCGCTGATCACCAATGTTAGAAATGGGGTTTTTGGTTGGCAGTCAGGTTACCCCCTGTCCAAGCAAAAGCCCTCACTCTAGTCAGGGTAAGTCACACACAATCCAAGATTATCCTGTG
This sequence comes from Pleurodeles waltl, assembly GCF_031143425.1. Classification (NCBI taxonomy): domain Eukaryota; kingdom Metazoa; phylum Chordata; class Amphibia; order Caudata; family Salamandridae; genus Pleurodeles; species Pleurodeles waltl. Next base: position 695,149,522 of record NC_090436.1, on the reverse strand, counting down.
CCCACCCTCTGGTAGCTTGGCACGAGTAGTCAGGCTTAACTTAGAAGGCAATGTGTAAAGTATTTGTGCAATAAATCATACAATACCACCATATAGCACCACAAAAATACACCACACAGTGTTTCGAAAAATATATAATATTTATCTGGATAATTGTAGGTCAAAAAGAATAAAGTATGCAATGGGAAATTGTAGGGATATCACTGAAAAGTGATATACAGTGTCTTAAGTCTTTAGAATATAAACAAAGTCTCTTTCAAGCACAAGTACCTGGTTTGCAGTGGAAAAATCTCCTCAGAGGGCCACAAAAGAAGAGGTGCGTGGAAAAAGGGTGTGTGCGTCTATTTCTTCCCAGCACACACAGACTTGCGTCGTTATTTTCCACGCGGGGAAGTCGTGCGTCGTTTTTCCGGCGCGCGGACAGTCTCTTTTCGTGGATCGCGGGGATTACCAGATGTCCCAGGTCTGTGCGTGGATTTTCCTGCTTGTTTTCTGGCTGCGCGTCGTTCTGCGGGGCTGCGCGTCGAAATTACGATCTCACGGCAGGCGTTGCGTCGATTTCTCCTCTAGAGGTCGGGCGGCGTTGTCCTTGCGAAGCCGTGTGTCGGATTTTCGGTCGTCCCAAGAGCGTCGCGTCGATCAGCGTCGGTGTGCGGCGTTTTTCTCGCCGCGGAACAAGCTGTGCGTCGAAATTTTCGGCGCACGGAGCGTCCAAGTGAAAGAGAGAAGTCTTTTTGGTCCTGAGACTTCAGGGAACAGAAGGCAAGCTCTATCCAAGCCCTTGGAGAGCACTTTCACAGCCAGACAAGAGTTCAGCAAGGCAGCAGGCCAACAGCAAGGCAGCAGTCCTTTGTAGAAAGCAGACAGGTGAGTCCTTTGAGCAGCCAGGCAGTTCTTCTTGGCAGGATGTAGTTTCTGGTTCAGGTTTCTTCTCCAGCAAGTGTCTGATGAGGTAGGGCAGAGGCCCTGTTTTATACCCAAATGTGCCTTTGAAGTGGGGGAGACTTCAAAGAGTGGCTAAGAAGTGCACCAGGTCCCCTTTCAGTTCAATCCTGTCTGCCAGGGTCCCAGTAGGGGGTGTGGCAGTCCTTTGTGGGAGAGCAGGCCCTCCACCCTCCCAGCCCAGGAAGACCCATTCAAAATGCAGATGTATGCAAGTGAGGCTGAGTACCCTGTGTTTGGGGTGTGTCTGAGTGAATGCACAAGGAGCTGTCAACCAAGCCCAGCAAGACGTGGATTGTAAGGCACAGAAGGATTTAAGTGCAAAGAAATGCTCACTTTCTAAAAGTGGCATTTCTAAAATAGTAATATTAAATCCGACTTCACCAGTCAGCAAGATTTTGTATTACCATTCTGGCCATACTAAATATGACCTTCCTGCTCCTTTCAGATCAGCAGCTGCCACTTCAACAGTGTATGAGGGCAACCCCAATGTTAGCCTATGAAGGGAGCAGGCCTCACAGTAGTGTAAAAACGAATTTAGGAGTTTTACACTACCAGGACATATAACTACACAGGTACATGTCCTGCCTTTTACCTACACAGCACCCTGCTCTAGGGGTTACCTAGGGCACACATTAAGGGTGACTTATATGTACAAAAAGGGGAGTTCTAGGCTTGGCATGTACTTTTAAATGCCAAGTCGAGGTGGCAGTGAAACTGCACACACAGGCCTTGCAATGGCAGGCCTGAGACAAGGAAAAGGGGCTACTTAAGTGGGTGGCACAACCAGTGCTGCTGGCCCACTAGTAGCATTTAATTTACCAGCCCTATGCACATAAAGTGCACCGTACTAGGGACTTATAAGAAAATTAATAGTCCAATCAGGTATGATTCAAGGTTACCATGTTTTAAGGGAGAGAGCATATGCACTTTAGCACTGGTTAGCAGTGGTAAAGTGCGCAGAGTCTAAAAACCAGCAAAAACAGTGTCCACAAAGTGGAGGGAGGCAGGCAAAAAGTTAGGGGTGACTACCCTAAAGCTGTCAGGTCTAACACTCTTGTTCATACATCACCCAAAACCATGCTCTCACTGGGACATGGCAACCCTCCCATACTGCCCTTAGTCACTGTGGGCCATATGTAAGAACACATTTTACCATTGACACAGAATGGGAAAAACTGTTTGCTACATCTGGCCCTGTATGTGGTGTAAGCCATAGTATCAGACTCTTTAAAGGTTAGGCATGAGGAGTATGTAGCTGTGCATGTGGTTATGTCCAAATAATGTACACGTTGTTCAGCCTTTAATAGCTCAAAATGAGTTTGACTAATCTGGAGTGGGTCTCACTACATGACAAGATCCCTATCCCTGGCTTAGATGGTGTTTGTGTCCTGTATTGGTAACATGGGGAAAGAATGTTGAGGCTACTCCACAGATCACTGTAAATTAGTGTTTCTTGGGAACTTTGAGATATTTGTAGATAATGTGTACTGTTTGTTCTGGGAATGGTTGTGAGAACTGCTACTAAATCGTGTAACTGTACCACAGACAACCAAAATCACTCAAAACCTCTTTTGTTGTTATTTGTTTTCATCCGTACAGGTCAATGTCCATCAGAAGTGTGATTTGTGAAAGGCTATGGTGAAGAAGGTGCATACCTTGGGGGTCTTGAAGTGGGGCAGGATGCATTGCAGGAAGAGGTGCGAGGAACTCGAACGCTAGACCAGGAAGTCAGCAGACATCCAGCTCAATCGGGCATCCCAATGAGGCAAGCGTGTACGCCACAGCCTGACCACCCCAATGGCCTGCAACCTTGTTGTAGCCTACCCCGAGCTTGAAGGGCAATTGAGGGCCCAACAGCATCATTAAGGGGGTGAGTTATTGTATGTAGCTAATATTGTTGCTTAACCCTTTTAATTTACATGAATGTTGTTTGGCATCAACATGAAAGGTTGACACACATTAAACAAAGACAGGAATTTCTGGAGGTGTACGTTTTTCAGATTGTGTCTGATACTGTGTTTGGAATGTACTTTTGTGCTAAAGTTTGTAACTACATTCCTCATCACGAGCCAAGTATATTTAGAGCAGACACATAGCAGCATGCGGAAAAAGGGGTACCTGCATTTTCTCCATGTTATGAGGAACATTTATACCAAATATGCCCCAATTGAGGACTGGGTTAGGAGTGGTGCTCCATCAGAGATGTGAGTAGGCAATGTAGGCCCTATTAATGGTGACATGGTATAGTAAGCACTTGCGAGACAGTTGCTGTTTCAGACTTTGCATTGGTAGGTTGGTACAATGAAAATATGATTGTGAGCATCTGCACCAAAATGACTGGAAATGTGTACCATGCTGTCATTCCTTATCTGAAATCTGTTTGAGAAACGCTCCAACAGCAAAAATAAGTTTGCTAAATGTAAATAGTACCAGGTTGTCCTAAAGCCTCAGTCCTTCCCAAATGGCCATGTGAGCCAGTCTGTGTCAACCAACATTACTTTTCATGCCAGAATGTATTGACTGAAACAGACAGGACTGTGTACACATTGGTGACAGAGTTACACATTCTCCAAATGACTTGTAAGTGTTGTTAGTTATGTCCAGCTGGGAAAGCAATGATGGTGAGCATAGTGATACTTGAAGTGATAATTGTAGATGGTTCTATCACATCCTTGTTGGAGTATCCCACCTTGATGAATCAATATCCAGCACAAAACATGTCTCTTTTGAATATGTTGAAAAGTTTTTCCTCTGTACTGCATTGGTTTAGGAATATATCCAGGCCTATGTATTTACTAATGCTGTCAAAGCAATTTGTCATGCAGAGAAATAAAAGTGGCTAGGAGACAAAAGACATACAAGGTATGGATGCTACAATGGGGTATTTCTAGACTGTGAGCAAATGGTTTGTGGAATTCTTCCCTTCAGGCAATGATATACTGATGATTAAGAAGCCAAGTTTGAGTAACTTACAGCTAGTTTAATATGTAGACTTGGCAAATGTTTTGAGAGCAAAGTTAATGTTCAAATATATTTACCCAGATATCCTCAAACTGTTGTGTCTGTCTTTACAGTATTGTCTGGGCAGGGTGAAGGTGACAGTGGGGACATTGGCAGGGAAGAAGCTGGGCATTGTGGTCCTGGTGCAAACACCACAGACACCGAGGGACACAGTGCCACAGAGGGTGAGGGGACTGACTGGCATGGAGGCCACAAGTGACTCATCATCATCTTCAGAGGCATGGGTGTATGTGTGTGACGGTCTGAGTGGGTGTATGAGTAGGTGCATAACTGTCTGAGTGGGTCTGAGTAGTACCCGAGGGTCTGATTGGTGCTGTGAGTGAGTGAATGAGAGTCTGAATGGGTTCATGAGTGGGTGCGTGAGTGTCGGAGTGGGTCTGTGAGTGGGTGCATTAGTTATTGGGAAGGTGTCTGAATGAGAGAATTGATTGAAAGAGAGACAGAGAGAGAAAGAAAGTGAGAGGGAGAGAGAGAGATAGAGTTTTTTAGACTTTGATGTATGATATGCTTAGAATGAGATATTTGTATCCAATTTAAAATAAAAAAGATTTTTTTTTTTAAATATAATAATTTGTTAAAAAAATAAATGAAATGGAAATGAGTCCAGACCACACTGAGCTATGTTTTTTTTTCTTTTTGCTTTTGCCATACATGGAAAATCTGGGACTGTGAAAGAGCCCTTAATGGCTCCCCTGTGGTCCCAACATATTATTATTTATTTTTGTTCACATTTCCTTTTAATAAAATACCCTTATTGGGCTACCTGGGACTGCAGGGGAAGCCTTAAGGCTTCACTCACAGTGCCATTGCTTCAGCAAGCACAGAGCTGCTTTGACAACAGCTCCCTGGTTGCTGAAGCATTTCATCTCTGTCCTCTGCACACATGTAGTGGGCAGAGATGAAAGCTTTGGATTTTGGCAGCAGGATCTGCTTAACAGGGACTTAGCAGGAGCTGGCGGTCCTCAGGCCCATCTGTGGCTTCAAGAGCCCGGGAAGGGTGGTCCCTGGGGTACTGGGGGGCTACGGGCCCTGCATTAATTTAAAGCTTTTCCCTGGGGGGTTGTGGTCCCTGGGGAGCATATAAAAAAATGATAGGTCCAGGGAGGTGGTGGTCCCTGGGGTTATACGGTGTGACACCAGCAGCACATCCTCTCATTGTCAGAAATAGCAGCTTTCTTTCTATTGGTTAATGTTCAACCACACCCAACGTTTTGAAAAGACCACACTTAATACAGTCAGTTTTATACTGTCTTTTGTTGGAGAAAGGTGCCAACTTTTTAGCTGAAGGGAAATTATGGCAGAAGCTAATGCTCCGGCTCCTTCTCTGGGACCAGAAGAGGAAATTGATGTACAGGATGAGGCTGGTTCTTTTAGGAAGGAGAGTGATGTTTGGGTCTGGTTTACAATACCATCAGAAGAAACAAAAGTGTGTGCTTGCCATGTACAATGTAAGCTGTGTACAAAACAGCTTTCCAGAGGCACCATGAAGAAATATGGTTATGGTATGTCATCAATGTGGAAACATGTCAAGACCAACCATGAACGTGCTTATTTGAGAATGCTCAAAGAGAGAGCAACTTCTGCAGCTGATCCTGGTGCATCAACATCTGACCTTCGACAATCTCCTGCTCAGATCAGAATTCCAGCAACCTGCAGTGAGCTAAAAGAGATGGTTGTTCACTGTGGCAAGTGCAAAGAGCCCGTTGCAAGGAAAACTGATGATGTCATAACAATGCGGGAAAAGGTGAAGAATCATCATTGTTAATTTGTTTTCTTTTCTTTTTTATTAGTGTTCAAAAACACTACTATTTTTCAATTTAGAACTGTTTTGCATTCAAGTTGCTTATTTGCAGTTTTTGCATTTAATCTAGTTCTTTTTAAAAAATCAAAAAAAGAAGAAAACGCTTGTTCTTAAAACTGGAAAAAAAAGGGTCTTGTTAGAACTGCCATGTTTTCCATAAAGAGCTGTGTCTGTCTCCTTAATATTGTGTGCCGGTGTATTTTACTATATGCATTAGTTAGTACATGGATGTATTAGTGTACAAATCAGTGTGTGAGTGGGTGCATCAATGTATGTATCACTGTACTGATGAGCATATTAGTGTGTGCATGAGTGTGTGATTGGGTGTGTTATTGAATATATACATGTTTTCCTGGGTGTGTTAGTATATGATTGAGTGTGTGCCTATGTGTTTTAGTGTATGTATCAGTGTGTGTAGGGGTGTTAGTGTGTCTATCAGTGTGTGTTTGTGTGTGTAAGTGCTTGCAAGAGTGTGTGCCTGGGTGTATCAGTCTCTTTATCAGAGTGAGCCTGGTTGTGTTATTTTACAAATGAGTGCCTGTTTAGGTGTGTTAGTGTATGTATGAGTGAAAGCCTGGGTGTTTTAGCGTATGTATCAGTGTGTGTCTGGTGTGCCAGTGAATGCATCAGTGTGTGCCTGGGCATGTCAGTGTATGTATTAGTGTGTACCTGGAATTTGTTAATGTATGTATGACACTGGGCCCATGTGTGTTAGAGTACGTATCAGTGTGTGCCTGGGTGTGTTAGTCTATGTATTAGTGTGTGTCTCTGTGTGTTAGTGCATACAAGCGTGTAAGTCTGGATGTGTCAGTGTGCGCATCAGTGTGAGCGTGGGTGTGCTACTTTATGTATGACTGTCTATCTGGATCTGTTAGCAAATGCATCAGTATTTGCCTGGGTGTGTCAGTCTACATATCAGTGTGTGAATGGGTGTGTCAGTGTATATCTGAATGTGTGCCTATGGGATTTACTGTATGTGTCAGTGTGTGCCTGGATTTGTTAGTGTATGTATCAAGGTGTGTCTGTGTGTGTTAGTGCATGCAAGAGTGTGTACCTGAATGTGCCAGTGTATGTATCAGTGTGAGCTTGGTTGTGTTAGCATATGAATGAGTGTCTGGGTGTTTTAGTGTATACATGAGTGTGAGACTGGATGTGTTAGGGTATCTTTGAGTGTGTGCCTGGGTGTGTAAGTGAATGTATTAGTGTGTGCCTGGGTGTGTAAGTATAGATATGAGTGTGTGCCTATGTGTATTAGTAGATGTATCAGTGTCTGCCTGGATGGGCTAGTCTATGCATTAGTGTGTGTCTCTGTGTGTTAGTGCAGTCAAGAATGTGAGCCTGGATGTTTCAATGTGTACATCAGTGTGTGTCTGGGTGTGTCAGTGCATGAATTGGTGTGTGACTGACTGTGTTAGTGTATGCTTGAGTTTGTGCCTATGCGTTTTAGTGTGTATATCAGTGCGTGCCTGGGTGGGTTAGTGCATGTATCTGTGAGTGGGTGTATGAGCAGGTGCATAACTGTCTGAGTGGGTCTGAGTGGTATGTGAGGGTCTGACTGGGGCTGTAAGTGAGTGCATGAGGGTCTGAATGGGTCCATGAGTGTGAGTGTGACAGTGTGCATGAGAGTGTGCAACTGGATATAAGAGTGCTTATAAGAGTATCTTCTGTGTGGGTGTGAGAATGGGTTGGTCTGAATGTGAGAGTAAATATGAGACCATCTATCTGGGTGTGAGAGTAGGTGTGAGAGAGTGTGTCTGCATGTGACAGTGCCTGTGAGAGTGTCTGTTCCGGTATCAGAGTGCTTGTGAGAGGGGTTTTTTAGATATAAGAGTGTCCATGAGAAGTTGTTTCAGGGTGTGAGAGTAGGCATTAGAGTGTCTGTCTAGGTGTGAGAGTAGCTGTGAAAGTGTCTTTCTGGGCGTGCAAGTGAATGTGAGAGGGTGTGTCTGGGTGTGACAGTGGGAGTAAGAGTGTCTTTATGGGTGTGAAAGTGTCTCTCTGGATGTGAGAGTTGATGTGAGAGGGTGTGTCTGGGTGTGAGAGTGTCTGGATGTGAGATTGGGTGTAAAAGGGTGTCTCTGGGTGTGAGAGTGTGTGCAAGAGTAGGTGTGAGAATGAGCATAAGATTATCTATGAGATTGGGTATGAGAGTGTGTGTGCCTGGGTGAGACACTGGATATAATTCAGTATCTCGCCCAGCCACACACTCTCCTACCTCTCCTGTGTCTGGATGAGACACTGGAGATATATATATATATATATTCACAACTGTGATAATCATGAAAAACTTTGAACTGGGAAAAATCTAAACAAATGTTGTGAACATTCTTGGATGTGCACTTTTTGGATGGGAAATGTTTTTGAAATATGAATGTGAAGGTTTTAATTGTGGTATACATTAAATGACGGTAAAAATATGAGTTTGACTCACAAAAGACTACATTTCCCAGAAACAGGAAATAACAAAGAGGACGGTTAACCAGGAACAATTTTGGTAATAGATAGCTAGATAGATAGATAGATAGATAAAGATAGATGAGATAGATAGATAGATAGATAGATAGATAGATAGATAGATAGATAGATAGATAGATAGATAGATAGATAGATAGATAGATAGATAGATAGACTTAAGAAACCAAAACCAAAGGTTGCAGAGACATTATAGTTAGGCTCCCATTTTAAACATACAAAACCATAGAAATTCACCTATTATAGTTCGAGTTATTTCAACTAACTATTGCACATTATTTTTCATCAAAAATATTACTCCAACTATTACATTGATTATATCAATGATGTTATCAGAGATGTCATGAGTGCCATAATTTGCGGGGTAATTAACAGTGCTTGGCAAGTGCACGAGTTATAGTTACCTTAGGCCACTAGTTAAAGTTCCCTGAAATAACTATAACAGGTGAATTTCAATGGTTTCATACATTTAAAATGTGAGCCTACCTATAATGTCCTTGAAACCTTTTTTTTTTTTAAGTGTATATATATTACAAGTGCAGCAGTGAGTATGGTACGAAATAACTTAGGAGAAGATCAGTGGAAGACAGTAGTTTGGCACCATGGATGGCATGGAGAGAAGTAGGAGAGCAAGGGCAATGTTTTCCTCTACTAATATACAAGGGGAACAGGAAGAAAACACAACAGAGAATATGACAAACAATCTAAAATGCTTCAAATTGGAGAGACTAATGAAGCAAGAGGTCACTAAGTGGTGGGAAGCTGTGAAAAATACATAATCTGTGGAAGCATCCCCAGGGGCTTGCGAATTCTAACAGCTTCCTCGTATGAACATCCCATACCAGAATTATTACTAGAATGGGCAGTAAATAGTACTAACTGCTCTATGGACAATATGGAGATCCTGAACAAATATGCATGGAAGGCATGTGAGGCTATATTAGAGGAAATGAATAATGGCATCTGATAAGAAGGAAATCTGGGATTAGTCATTTAAGGAGATTAATGAGAGAATTGCCAAATTGGAAACAGAAATATGGATGAATAAACAGAGAAAATTAATGAGAGACCACCGAGATTATGAATTGGTCAGAATGTTCACTTTCAGTCACAAATAGGATGGAGTAAATGAGAGATGCAGACCTCCAATAACTTGCAGACAACAGAAAATGTCAGTATTCCAGAGGAAAGTGGCAACAGTGAGTATAGTGAGAGTGGTGTTTTCAGTGAAAAACATGGCAGAAGCAATGGTAGGAGCAACAAACAAGCCGTCAAATTTATGGGAGGGGTTCAAATTGATGGGGAACGAAAGGAGCCAAGAAAACTGGATAAAAGATCGAGGAAGAGGAAGAGGAAAGGACAGGCTGAGAAGCAGAGGCAGAAAAATAGGAAGACAAGAAGAGGACAATCTAAGAGGCAAACAGAACCCCGTGGAAGTGACAACAACGGGTTAGAAGGTACAAGTATGTTAGCGAAAAATAGCAATGTGATTAATTTGTCAGATAGGGACCTTAGTGATATAAAAATTAAGGTTTTTAAGTTGGGGCGTTCATTTTGTCCTATGAATACCTTTGACTTTGCCTTAAGTAGGATTGAAATTTTACAATTCATTAGAAAACTGAAACTGCATAAATGATATTTTTTTAAGGGAACGCCATCCCTGAAGGGACCAACAAGAGGAATACAAGCAATCTCACTATGGGGGATATAGATACTCTGTTTTGCTTGGGGGAATTAGATACTGAGACTGATTATACTGGTGACCTCCTTTCAAATTTGGACGACCTGGGTATAGATCTAAACCAGAACTGCCCAAGTGGGTTTAAGGTCAAACCAACCTTTAACCCAAAAATGAATTATGATGCTATTAATACTTTTGAAATCTTGGTGATGCAGGACCTTAAAAAATTAACCCGTAAAAAACAGTGTCATAGTGACAATCTATCTAAAGCTGAACAGGAAGCTGTCAAAGGATTACAGAAAGATACTAAGATTGTAATAAGACAGTCCGATAAAGATGGCAATGTGATAATTCTGTCCAGAGAGATGTATCTGGAGGAAGGTTACAATCAATTGAATGACAGGGATTGCTACAAACCAGCTGATTATAATGTAGTACCAAGGTCTAATATTTTGTATTCTGACAAGCTGATGGAATGGAGAGATAGGGTCCTATTAAAGTGGGAATAATACACATTTCTTTATTGTGAGTATCCCAGGATTCTCCTACCTAAGATTCATAAAGATTCCACCAGACAACCAGTTCTATTGTTTCCTCTATTAGGTCTCTGCTGGAAAATACATCACATTATGTTGATCAATTTCTGATACCCTTTATATAGACACTCCCTTCTTTTGTGCAAGACAGCAGGGATTTTCTCAATAGGATTGAAGGCATTATGTCGGAAGATGATTTCCTATCAATGATACTGGATGTGACAAGTTTCTACACTAATATTGAGCACGAGGATGGGATTGTGTGTATGAAACATTTTTGCAGGGACCCTCCCCTTTTGCTATTTTTCCATACAGAAATGATTCTACAGATTATCATATATTGTCTCAGAATTTTTTTTTTCATGTTTGATAACAATCTGTTCCACCAGAAGCAAGGTGATAGGGACTTCCTTCGCTCCCAGTTTTGCCTGTCTGTTCATGGTGTGGTGGGAGGAGCAGATAGCAGAATAGGTGCATGAGTTTTGATCTAATTCGGTATTGCAGTTGAGATATACCGACAATATCTTTGTGATCTGGAAGGGTTCTACAGGGGATGCTAACAATTTTGTGTGATTGTTGAACATGAATGTGTGTAAAATCCATCTTACAGCTCATATAGATCCTGAGAAAGTTGAATTCCTGGATGTTTTGATCAGAGTACAAAATAATGAACTAACCAGTAGTTTGTACAGGAAACCTTCATAACACAGTTCTTCGTGCGACTAATAGCCATCCCAGGAAGTTGATTGAGAGTATCCCATATGGGGATTTTTTACATGCAAGGAGAAATTGAAGCACTGATCAATTCTTTCAGGTGGAGTGTGAAGTGGTGCAAAAAAGATTTATTGAGAGAGGTCACAAAACAAGAATTGTCAAAGCAGCTATGCGAAAGGCAGAACTAAGAACAAGGGAGGTGTTGTTGAATCTAAAATGTGTTAAGGAAGGAGACAAGAAATATAGATTTATCACCACTTTCTCAGACAAAGCACATGAGGTTAGAAGTATCCTAGGCAAACATTGGCCCATCCTAAAACGTTAGGTGATACTGGGTGAAGGCCTTGATGAGCTCCCTAGTATTACATTTAGAAGAGGAAGGACTCAGAGGGATAAACTGAGTAAAAGTGACATCAGCACAGTAACTAAGAATGATCTAAAAAATGGTTTCTTCCCTTGCAGAAGCTGTAATGCATGTAGAAGTAGTACTGCCGTAACACAGTACAGGTCACCTCTCACCGACACTTTGATAAGCATTTATTTTTACTTTACTTGGTCAAGTGACTTCACGATATATGTTCTGGAATGCCCATATAAGATGTGGTATATTGTAAGTACCATACATGACACCAGAAGGCAAATACTGGAACACATGAGAGCTATACCCCAGTTGCAAGACACTTTAATAAAGTACATAGTAGGGATGTGTAATGCTGAGGTTTTTCATTATTGACAGGATATCACCAAAAAAAAGGGCTGGTAACAGAGAACAGAAGTTGAGGAGACTAGAGCCCCAATATATCATATCTCTGAATACCAAGACAATGCATGGTTTGAATAAGGATGAGGAGTTGGAGGTGTACTTGGGAGAATTTTGATACTATGGTGGCTAACAGCCATTTTGGCTCTGCTTGTATTTGACACTGAGCATAATGAGTTCCCTCCTGACCTTCTGGTTTGATTTGAGCAGTCTTTCCCGGGCTCTGGAAAGTTTTTTTTTATTTTAATTTTTTTATTAAATTTATGTTCAATTTGCAGTATTGTATATTTTAATTGTATCCGTGGCAAGGCCAGCAGATGATTTTGTTATTGTTAATTTATATTTTTTCTCTCTTTTTCTTTCCTTGCTGCATATAACTCCCCTTCTTCTTCCCTCTTTTCTCTCTCTCCTCTATCTTATCTATCCCTTCTGTGTTCTCCTCTCCGTTGCCCCTATGTGCTTGCACTCAGAAATAAATGGAAGAGTAGACAGTTGATATGCTGTGGTTCTGCTGATAAGCAGCTCCTGGCACTCAGTTTTAAGCGTGACATGGACAGTATTGTTCTGTTAATGATTAATGATATATCTTTGTGAACTGATATTTGTCGATCCATACAGTAAGCAGTCTGAGATGTGCATACTGGGATTTTATATATAATTCATGAAGCGGGAACGGCAATAAGTGAAGGGTGTCAGGGAGGTGGATTATACAGAAAACATGTAGTGTATGGCAGACACATAAGGCTGTGTGATGGACCACTTGGGTGTAATGCTATATTTACTAAGCACAATGCAGTAGCAGCCTAATTTTAGCCTATTCTTAGTAGTAAATAATGTGTGCCATTATGGAAATTTAATTTGATCAGTGACATTACTTTCTACAACGAGGAGGGATGGGGAGTCTTTTCAAAAACAAAAGTGGCTGTCACGAGTATGAAAGTAGTTGGGAAGAATATGCATGGCCACTGGGGTGAGATTTTTAAGTTCTGATATTTGTGGTGCAAGGGAACGATTTCTTCAATACCCTTTGAGCATGTTTCTATGATGAATTGAGTGGATCTAAGATGAAAGGAAGAGGTGGAAAAGACATCATTAGGGTTGTTTTGATGCAGTAATTGGTACTAGGATTAACTTTTTTATATACCACTTCATTTGTGATTCAGGAATGAATTTGAGCTCCATTGTCATTACAGGATATCAACATGATACAATTGATTAGAACATGTTGTAAGATGGTCACCATGGTAATATGAGTTGATATGTTTGTTTTTGTCCTTTGTTTATTTTTATTATTTCACTGTGGGTTTTAAAACCATGCCAGGGACACACAAAAAATGTAGCTGTGAGCACGGCATTATGGGCCAAAACATGTTGGATGTCCTTTTTGGTGCCATTGGAGGTTGTGGTGATTGATTACAGTACTGTTTTCACTATGCTGCTGAGTTTGTGTTTTTCTTCGTGCATGTGGGGACATTTTTGTGGACACAATTTTTGTGGAGCCTGACCCGTACAAGAACTGCCATCTCTTGGACGTGGTGGCATCAGGATATAGGATATTGGTTGTATATGCCTGGACACCAGTGCTGATTCCCCACCTTCTATACATCGCTAGTCAGTGGTTGAGTAGCGAATCCAATATCTTACAAAATCCTCCTTCCTGTGTAGTAAGGAACAGAACACGTACTGCAGCTTATTTACTCAGAGCTTATTTATTGTTGCATAGTGCAGGCAACAGAAGAATAACAGCCTAACATGTTTCCAAGCCCTCACTCCTTGGCCACGGGTCAGGTTTTTGTGGCTCGTGTTTGTGCTATATCGCCGCACAACCACGAATTTCATTACCAATAAAATAGGAGTAGCAAAACAAAATATGTTCATCTTGATTGTTAAAGAAAAGTGGTGGCCATTATTAAAGATTATAAATCTTGGGCCTTGTACACGCACCAAACACAACTATACAGTGTATGGGCAAATTTCTCTTTGTCCCAATGCAGGGTACGGAGCTAACATATTATACATTGTATTTCTTGTTTTTTATACCAAGCCTAGTAAAACAATTCTGTCCACGTGAGCAATTGTACATAATACTTCATGTAAGCCAACATCCTTAATTGTGTTTCCACAAAAGAATATTCATCTCATTGTATTTCTGAATGCACATCAAAAGGCATTATAACATATTTCTTCATCAAGCCATAGAATTAAGATTTCAATAGATAACACAGCATGCTTGATTCTGTGTCCTGATACTGCCCAACAGGGCCTTACAGCATTATCTCTTCTTGTCCTATAATTTCCAAATAATCTTAATCCATACCTATCCAAAATTAGAAAAGGAAAACCACATTGCACATTCCCTCATACTTCTCGTATATTGCTTTACTTCAACCTGACCTAGGGCCGAGTTACACCAGATAAAAATGGCTCTTTTGTTTTCCTTTTTCTTTTTTGATTGTTGGCTCAAATCATCCCTGTAAACCTAAATAGGAAAACAAATAACATTATCACCAATCACCTCACGTATTATAATGCAAAACCTAAACACATAAAAAGCCATATAAAAACCCTCATTTGAAGAAGCAGATCTACAAAATGAAGTCAGACATTATTGTTCCTACATAAACCCACCAAACTGAAAACCCTGACCTTATTTTTCACTCTCTCAACCCAGATAAACTGAAAACCTTTCATCCATAATTAGACCTTCTGGGCATAGGATTTTATACTTTATAATGAATTTGGACTCTAGATGCCTCAGCTCCTGTTCTCTGTTTCCTCCTCTCTTGTGCATGGAAATACAATCCTGTATACAAAAATGTTAGGAGTTTAGTATTCTTTCCATGTAGATGTTTGAAATGCCTAGCCACTGGATATTGTTTATCCTCATTGTTAATTGCTCTTATATGTTCCATTACTTGTTCCTTTGCTCTATGGATCATACTTCCGATGTAATACTTTAACTTCAACAATATTCTGTGTTGCATGTGTGATTTTTTTATGGAATATGGCTTCATCATCATCATCATCAGCTTTATTCGGTCCATTGACCATGAAAGCAACAAAATACAATAGGTGATCATATTTAAATACAAACATCAATAAACTAATATAAAACATTTAATACATTAAGTAAAATCAAATTTGCACATAAAAGTCTTGTCTAGGTCGGTTGTGTGGATCCTTGTTTTTTTAAAAGACAGCGACGAGCATGCCATGGTGCCACAAAAAACTTGCTTACTGCAAGTATTATGTCAGTGCAGTTGTGACTTTTTAGAACCCTTATAGCCGAAAAATAATTTTTTAATCCCATGGCCCTACAGATTTTGCAGATCCATTTTGACCGTGGGATCGAATATGCTGGGCAGAAGAACATGAAGTGTTCAATAGTTTCTGAGGTACCACCACAAGCGGGACATATATCGGGAAGAGTGGTCTGCCCCCAGCTGTGGGTCAATGACATCAGAGGTAGAGATCCAAACCGAAATCTTGCATATAAGCTTTTGCCCTGCAAATTCGGTATAATATCCAAATAAAGTTCAAACTGTGGGAACCATTTAAAATCGATAAAAGAATTAATTAAACGACCATGCGATTTGCAGATTACATAGTTGTCCCTGACATAAGACCAATAAATTGACTTTAAAACATTTTTGTGACGTCTCTCTAGGTTGTGGGGATTTTCCCAGTAATCACCCAGACCCAACAAACGAAACCAGTGAGATACATGTCGGATCCAAGGGAGTGTGTTGGCATTTTGACATTTTAGTAAATCGAGTAATGAGACCTTGTATATATCTAATTCAGGAGTGGTCCATATCCTGATCCAATATAAAAGACGTCTTAAAATGACTAGGTCAGCTACTCGACTTAAACCCAAGTAAAAAAATAATGGGGACAAGGGTGTGCTGAGAGGACACGCAATCAAGGCCCTTGGGAAATTATTTTCACCCACTGATATCTTGTTGCAATTAGAAAATCCCCATACTTCCGCTCCATACAGAGCTGCTCCTTGCGCCTTGGCTGTATACATTTTAATTGCTGGGGATACAACTTTTGTAAAGGAACTTTGATAGAAACGCAAAATGGATGAAGCTCTATGTTGTAACAACCATAAACTCTTCGTGATCTGATCTTCCCATGATAATTTACTAGTTCACCTAATACCCAGATAATCTATGGAGCTGACTTTCTTCAAGGGGGATCCGTCAATGTTGATGGTACATCTTTTGCTAGGACCTTTACAAAGCACCATCAATTTAGTTTTAATGATGTTAACCTCCAAACCATGTTCTCTACAGAATAGATTAAATCTGTCAACAAGGGTTTGCAACCCCATTGGTGTCTTTGAAATGAGGAGTGAGTCATCTGCAAAAAGGAGAATGGGTATTTTTTGTGCATTCAAGGAGAGGGCATCATTCTAACAAGTAGTCACAGCCTTCACCACCTCTTTAATAAATAGGGTAAATAGTAAGGGGGCTAGCGCGCAACCTTGGCGAACTGCCCTTCTAATTGAAATCTTTTCAGTCAGCTCGCCTTGATTGCCCCACCTCACTTGCGCATAGGTGTTTTCATGTAGTCGTTTTAACAAAAGTAGTATGTCCCCTGGAACTCCCAGTCTGCCCAGTACTTCCCACAGTTTAGCTCTTGGGACCAGGTCAAAGGCAGATCGCAGATCTATAAATACAACATATAGGCGCTACTTGGCAATAATTACATATTTCCAATACAAAATAGCCAACCTGAAGACCTGGTCTACCGTGCTGGTTTTCGCACGGAATCCTGCCTGAAGTGAAGAGAGAATTTGATGATCCTCAACCCAGCTAGTTAACCTCTGTAAAATTTGTTTAGCAAAGATATTTAGTAAGTTATCTATAAGGCTAATTGGCCTATAATTGGCTGGAAGATTTGCATTGCCTTTTTTGTAAATTGGTATAATTTCGGCCCCCTTCCATGTGTCTGGGATTTGTCCCCCTGAAGCAATGCTGTTCGAAATAGCACTGATGTATCAGGACCAAATAATTGGTTCAGATCTATAAAGATCTCCAGGGAGCTTATCCGGACCGGGTGATTTGCCAGGTTTTAAACTATTTATGGCCTCAAGAGTTTCTTCTATGGAAAATATAGTACAGCCCTTGAAGGCACAGTGATCCCCCTCTAGAGGGGGCAAACTAGGGCTCAGATCCGGTGGCATTGGAGGGAGGATGGGCTGCATTGGTATCCGTTAGACCCACTGATAAGACATAAAGACTGGAAAAATGCTCTACCCAACTTTCGGGTTGTATGTGATTATTAAGGCAATTCCTGCCTCCATTTTCTCTTTTAGACAAAAGTTCCCAGAAGTGCTTGTTGTTCTTCATTCTAGAGGCATCTAGTAATTTCTGCCACAGGGAATCCTCCCACCGCCTTTTCGCATTGGTTAAGGTTCCTTTATATACACACCTGGCTTGTTTGATCTCCCCCTGGGAACCTGACATTACTGCTGCTTTTAGCCCAGACTTTGCCCTGGAACAGATCTCTTCAAACCAACCCTTACAGACCCTTTTCTCTTCGCTAGGCCTTGTCCGACCCACTTTATAGAAAAACCTCTATAGCTGACTGGCCAGGCTGTCGTGTATTTTAAGAATCGGAATATTCCCGACAGCCTGGTCTTCATACTCAGCCAAGTTATCTGAAAGCTTCATGCAAACAAGGCATTTATCCGAGAAATATATTGTGATGGAGGTGAGCAAGGGATAGGAGGGAGGCAGTGTGCCTCTCCTCTTACTTTTCATGTATTCCCTGTATTGCTGTTATCATGTTGGGCAGCAACTGTAAAAGCAAGTGGACTATCAAGTAATGGATACCTAATGCACATAAGAATATTTGTATTGTGAACTGAAGTGGCTGTGACGCTATTGCAGCTATATGGAAATTAAGCGATCCAGCTCAGGAAGTTATTTATATGGAACTGTGCATTATGTGAGTTGGAGTTTGGTTATTGACGTCACATGACTGTGTATTTAAAAAGCACTGGCTCACTCACACCTGCTCTTACTTACCTCTGAACAAGGCATGCTGTTGCCGAAACGCGTCTGGATTTTTTGTCTTGCTGCTCAGAAATGCTATTAAATGCTTGGATTTTAACATGGACTGGTGCCTGGGCTTTTCGTGTTTGGGAGATATGTTCTGTGGGATGCTTCGCCCCAGTAACCCAGGCCACCCTGCAGGGTCTGTGGCCCCTTACGGAGCAGGAGGTGACAATGATAGTTTTATGGAAGGGGCCCGACCCGCACAGCTTCATGCAAACATGGCATTTATCCGAGAAATATATTGTGATGGAGGTGAGCAAGGGATAGGAGGGAGGGAGTGTGCCTCTCCTCTTACTTGTCATGTATTCCCTGTATTGCTGTTATCATGCTGGGCAGCAACTGTAAAAACAAGTGGACTATCAAGTAATGGATACCTAATGCACATAAGAATATTTGTATGGTGAACTGAAGTGCCTGTGACGCTATTGCAGCTATATGGAAATTAAGTGCTCCAGCTCAGGAAGTTATTTATATGGAACTGTGCATTATGGGAGTTGGAGTTTGGTTATTGAAGTCACATGACTGTGTATTTAAAAAGCACTGGCTCACTCACACCTGCTCTTACTTACCTGTGAACAAGGCATGCTGTTGCCGAAACATATCAGGATTTTTTGTCTTGCTGCTCAGAAATGCTATTAAATGCTTGGATTTTAACATGGACTGGTGTCTGGGCTTTTTCTGTTTGGGAGATATATATATATATATATATTTATATATATATGTATTTTTTTTTTGTTTAAAAAAAGAAAGGTTACAGTGACATTATACTTAGATTCTGAATTTAATCCCACAAGACCAGAGAAATAATTTTACTCATCAATGATTTTACTACAAATGTTATAATGATATTATCAATGATGTCACAGAAGATGTCAGGAGTTATGTAATATCTGGGGTAATTAGCAGTACATAGCGAGGACACCATTTATAGTTACCTTAGGCTGTGAGTTATAGGTACCTGAAATACCTCCATACTACATATATTTCTCTTGGTTTCTGCAAGTAATTTGAGAACTTAACTATACCGTCCCTGTAACCTTTGGCTTTTTTAAGTGAATTTCTAGAATTTTTAAATTCTATTTCCTAACTATAACATTCCTGAAAACTTTTTTTTTTTCAGTGCATATCTATGTTTTTTTACGTTAAGTAATTTTCACTACTATATGTTAATCCAACCACTGCCACACATGGCCTTCGTCCGATGTGATGGTTGGCAGCAGGGCCTGACCTGCAGGCAGATCATGTGGCTACCTCCCTATAACAGTCTAACCCCGTGCTGTGCACATTCTTCAGCCATGCATTGCAGGAGTACGCTGCAGGGCCTGTCTCTCTGGGTCTGAGAAGAGAGGTGGGAGGATATCTGAGGGGGGGATAGTTGGTGAGAGAGTGTCTGTCTGGGTATGAGAGGGTCTGTCTGGTGTGGATGTGAGAGTGAGTATGAGAGTGCCTCTCTGGATGTAAGAGTAGATGTGAGAGGTTGTCTCTGGGTGTGACATTGGGTGTGAGTGTATCTCTGTGAGCAAGTGTGTCAGTGTCTGCGTGAGTCTGTGATTGGGTATGTGAGAGTCTGAGTGAGTCTGTGAGTGGTTGCTTGAATGTCTGAGTGGGTGTGTGAGTGGGTGCATGAGTGTCTAAGTAGGTCTGTGAGTGAGCGTGTGAGTTTCTGAGTGGGTTAGTGAGTGGGTGCGTAAGTGTCTGAGTGTGTCTGTGAGTGAATGTGTGTGTCTCTGATTGGGTCTGTGAATGGGTACGTGATTCTTTGATTGGGTCTGTGAGTGGGTGCCTGAGTCTCTGAGTGGGTCTGTTAGTGGGTGTATCAGTGTCTGAGTATGACTGTGAGTGAGTGCATGAGTATCTGAGTGGATCTGTGAGCGAGTGCATGAGTCTCAGAGTAGGTGTGTGAGTTGGTGTGTGAGCCTGTTTGGGTCTGTGGGTGGGTGCATGAATGTCTGAGAGGGTCTGTGAGTAGGTGTTTAAAAGTCTGAGTCGATATGTGAGTGGGTGCATGAGTGTTTAAGTAGCTGTGTGAGTGTCTGGGAAGGTTTGTGAGTGAGTACATGAGTCTCTGAGTGGGCCTGTGAGTGGGTGCATAAGTGTCTCAGTGAGTGCCTGAGTGTGTCATTGAATGAGTGTCTGTGTGGGTGTGCCAGTGACTTTGTGAGTGGCTCAGCCACAAAGGAACCTCACCTGCCCTTTTATTCAACAAGAGTCCACAGCTTTGCAACAAATATATCTACCCAAGTAGAGTTCTTTCTGCCTCCTTGGGTAAATGTCAAGTATGTATTCTACACTACAGCTGTATATTTGAGCACAAGTAAATGTCACCAGTGATCTTGTGTGCCTTTTGTCAACATGATTGTTCTTATTGTCTTTTCCTCTACAATTCTGTGATAACATGAATCCTCCTATAGAGTCCAGCTAGACTACAAAGGCGTAAATCTCTACCAAACCAGGGTCCTTCCTCTTTTCTATGAGAAGTAAGTGCTTCTTTGTTTTGTGGAGAAGTCCTCATATATCTCAGCATCAAGAATGTGCCACCACAATTGTGGGAAATGCACTGGGGGAGGCATTTACTAAGCTGTCCATCATCCTGGTAAAATGCCGGAAGACCTTTGCATACTTCTAATGTGGACAGTGCAGGTCCAAGCAGGTGCAGCTTCTAGGTGATTTGCACATTTGCATACTTGTAGCAATTTAAAGGGAGAACCATGGACTCTATGGAAGGGGACCTGCACTGCCCCATCTCTGGGTTAATTTCGGCCCCGGGGACCCCAACCCAAGGGCCCAGCCATAAATGGAGGAGGATGGCCACTCGGCACCCCCTCCATGGGCTGAATTTGGCCCCAGAACCCCCAGACCCCATGTGCCTGGCCATGTCTCCTGGTACCCCCAGGGCACCCAGTGTTCAATATGACCACGGGGAAGCCTAGGGACTCAGTGGTCCTTTCTGGCGTGCTACCTCCTGTGGGAGCTGGCATTGCCATTGCACACAGGGAGTTGCAAAACATGCAGCTCCCTGTGTGCAAGAGCAGTAGCTTCATCTCTTTCACTGTCCACAGTCAGTGGACAGCGAAAGATATTAAACCTCTACCTCCAGCGGGCTACAGCACGTTGACAGCTTGCACCTGCTAGAACCAGAGAATTTGTTCTGACTTGGCAGAAGCAGTCAAGGCTCCTACCAAGTCAGAGCAATCTGCTATATCCTGTGGTGTAAACCCCAGGACATAGCAGGAACAGGCCCTGGGGGTGACTGTCCCCAGAGCCATTATTGGCTCAAAGAGGAAGGCTGCCCCCCTCCAAGGCTTCACTTAGCCTCAGTGAGGCGATGGCCCCTGGGCTGGGGTTCCGCAACTGACTCCCTTCATTATTTTTTCTCAGCCTTGGGGAAGTGGCAGTCCTTGGGGCTGCGGGGGGGCATGCACCACCCCTTAAGGTGAATAAATTACCCAGTGGGGGGTGGCAGTCCCGGGGGCTCGTGCTCTCGCCATGCACAGTCATCAATAATTTATTACAAATGTTGCAGTGATAATATGAAAGATAGGATAGAAGATGTCATTAATGATATAATATGTGGAGTATTTAGCTGTGCATGGCAAAGGCGCAAGTTATAGTTATCTTAGGATGTTAGTTATAGATACTTGAAAGAACTCTAACTAAAACGGATTAATTTCTATGGCTTTGTACAAGTAAATTCAGAACCTAACTATGATGTTCCCCTAACCTTCGTTTTTTTTCAGTGAATTTCTCTGTTTTTTTCAACATATAGGGGGTCATTACGACCCTGGCGGTCGGAGACCGCCAGGGGTAATGTAGCGTCCGTACCGCCAACAGGCTGGCGGTACGGAGGCCCTTATTACGACTGCGGCGGTAGCGCCGCGGTCACACCGCAGGGGCCGGCGGTTTCCTGCCGTTTTAGCCCCGGCGGTGATAATCCGCCAGGGCAGTGCTGCAAGCAGCGCTGCCCTGGGGATTATGACACCCCTACCGCCAGCCTGTTTCTGGCGGTTTGCACCGCCAGGAAGAGGCTGGCGGTAAGGGGTGTCCTGAGGCCCCTGGGGGCCCCTGCACTGCCCATGCCACTGGCATGGGCAGTGCAGGGGCCCCCTAACAGGGCCCCGGCCAGCTTTTTACTGTCTGCATAGCAGACAGTGAAAAGCGCGACGGGTGCTACTGCACTCGTCGCACGGCAGCAACACCGTCGGCTCCATTAGGAGCCGGCTCCTATGTTTGCGGCCTCATCCCCACTGGGCCGGCGGGCGCAAACTTGGTTTGTGCCCGCCGGCCCAGCGGGGATGTCGTAATGGGGGCCGCGGGAGTGCGGCCGCACGGCGGTTACTGCTTGGCGGGCGGTAGGTCGTAATGACCCCCATAGTTATTTTTATCACTGGCCTACGACCAGGCTCTGAGGCCAACCCCATATAGGCACCCAACCTTGCTCCCTGCATGGCCTCCACCTGTGTGCAGTAGGGATTGCCCGCAAGAGCTGGCCTGCAGCCAGCCCCTGTGGCCAACCCCCCTAACCACGCAACCCTGTGCTGTGCACGGCCCTTTGGTCTTGCACGGCGGAAGTAGGCTGCGGCCTCTCTGGGTGTGAGAGGGTGTATTTGGGGGTGAGAGTGGCTGTGAGAGTGTATGTCTCATTGTGAGAGTGCTTATAACATTGTTATTGGTGGGTGTGCCACAATGTGCTCAGGTCTGTGAGTGGGTGAATGAGGGTGTCAGTGGGTCTGTGAGTGGGTGTGTGACAGTCTGAGTTTCCCATGTTAATTCCCATAGACCCTTTTGACATGCCTGAAGCCCGAACCGCTGGATGGAATAACACCACATTTGGCAGAACGGTAGCTTTTGGTCCGCAGATTACCCTTTTTCTTATTTTGTGTAAATCCATTCAGTAGTTTTCGAGATTTTTTAAAGGAAATCCAATTTTGGATTTGCGGGTAGAGACTAGGCACAGGTCTCATAATGAGATCTGATTCGCTGCCAGCACTTCAACCAGAACGCGATGGCAGCCGTCTTAGAACACATAAAGATGATGATAGCACTCATTGAAATGCTTTGCGTTAAATGGCAGATTTTGAGAGTCACTAAAGGAGAACATATAAAGGGTGAACATATAAATCATCTGATGCTAAGGTGATTTTACCCTGTGGAAAAGTCTTCTGCTGGGATTTCATGAATCCTGTTGAGAGATTACTGTTTTCTCATTATTTTCCCATAGATGTTATGGAAGGTGCCCCAGAAGCTAAAATGAGAGCATATTTTCTGTAAATTAACACTAGCTTTCTCAGATATGTCTTACCTTACCTTGCCATTAAAACATGTACTTCCAAGAGGTGCAGCCTGTCAGTTGATATGTTTGTGTTCTACTGCCAGTGTTGCCAGATTTTAAAAGCCTTCTAAAGCCCAAAGCTGTTGAACGACCAGCCCAAAGTAAGCCCAAATGAACCGGTCCCAGCCCAAAAAGTAGCCCAAACTTTTAACACTGAAATAATGCAATCATAGGCTGAAGCAAACATTTCCTACCAGAGGCCACAATACAGTGACCCACACTCTGTGAACTTAAACTTAAATTATTGGTAAAGGCTAGTGTTTTGTATCAAATGCAAGCAATGTCTAAGCTGAGCAGAGCATGACAAGAAGTGATGTAAATAATGTAGGCAATAAGATCATGAACAGAACCATGCAGTGAGGCTGAGCACTAACCATCTACCCTCATTTCACTTAGCTCAGCCAATGAGACCACATTTGTGCTTGCACTGTCTGCAACTGTGAGTGAAATAAATGAATAGATAATCTGAGCACACAGCTCAAAGTCCATTAAAAAAGTATAGGAACAGTGATGCTGCATGCAATGGGACGAGGTTGGACGCGTGGCTAAGAAAACCAAAATATTCTCTTTCAGGTAGCTACATACATAATAACTCATGCCTTAAACGAAAAAATAGAAAAGTTAAGTTAATAACTGTATATTATAAAGCCTCTATTAGTTAATGGATTGAAAGGTCTGTGTGTAACCAAAAAGCCACAGAATTAAATCTTTGTTGGTGCAATGGAGAATTGTGTGTTGTGCAAATGTAAGTCATTAGGTTAAACTTGCATTACAGGCAGTATAAGATAGACTGCTACCAAACGTGCAAAAAGGTTTCAGATAAAATGGTTTAAGTAATACCCAAACTGAATGATTCATTTTTATTTAACTGCTCTGCAAAGCATGCACTGCACAACTCAGCTGGTAACCCCCTTGCATTACGAGTTGAAAACAATAACTCTTTGTCATCACCAACCTTCATGTGGTTCCATCCAGTGCTTAATTTGTGCTTGTTGTTTCCAGTGTGGAGCACCGGCACTTATTTTTGAGGGCTGGCACTTTTTTTTTCTGCTTCAAGCATTTCCTGTAAGCAAAAGACACATATGGGAAAGACGGAGGAAGACAAAAATGGAAAAAAAAACTCAGAAAGGAAGAGAGCCGAAAGCTGCAGGAGTGAGGTGAATTGGCAGGGAGTAGCTTAAAATGGATTAAAGTGGCCCGAGAGTGCTTCAGGATTGCGCTGCCTCAGTATTCCGTGTTCGCACATTTAATTGCAGCAGCCGCATGTTTAAGAGGAGAACTTTGGACACCAGCACATTATTATTTACAAATTAAGCACTGGCTATGCCACCCTGGATGCCACTCACCCTGGTGCCCACCTGAAGCTCAACGTGCCCGTGTGTGCCAGGCTATATGGCACAAGATGGCCCCTTGTCTGCTACTCCAGCCTGGTTACTTCTGTAGCTGGGAGAAAGGCTGCCAGAAGCTTTTACGAAAGGGAATTCTGGGAGCTGTAGTTTGTTTCTGTAGGCTGGCTGATTGCTTTCAAATGTGCCAAGTCTCTAGCTAGTAATGGCAGGAAGCCTTCAGCCCAAGTCTTTGTTTTGCAGATCTCCAAGGTGGCTGCAGCAAAATAGAGGAGTCCTGAGCCAGGGGCATAACACGCCCCCCTCTACAACCTCCTCACCCCACCACCCACACATTCAGCAAGGGGCCGGTTCATCATGCTGCGTTACGCTAGTGCCCTCAGCATTCTGGTACCCCCTCTCCACCTCCCCCCCCATAACCTACACACACCCCAGCACTACAGCAGGGCCCTGGGACATTTGATTGAAACAGACATGTGGAATTCTGCTGTTGCACTGCCCTGCGCCTACTGCACCGTATCCCTGAAAGTCTCTTGAGACCCCAGGTTTGGGGGGAGACCGTGACAGGCAGGCCACCAGAGCAGAATTCCACAAACTGCATCACAAGCTGCAAATACGGGGTTTTCGAACCCCACATAGCCTTTAATACTCCCATTTTATTACCAATAACACAAGTCTAAGCTGCTTAGAAATGCGGAAATTTTCACTGATTTTCTCAGATAACCCTTGCTTGCAAACACCCAAACCACCCCCCTTAAGTAGCCATTAAATCCTGTAAGGGTTTGGACACTAAATATAATAAAGTATTATAGCAGATGCTCCATCTTCAAGGGGCCTTTCTGCAGTGCCAGCTGCATTGTTTTATTCAAGCTGCATAATTGTTTTATTCAATCCTGCCATGCTTTAGATCCACTGCGCTCTCAATCCACAATTAGCCCCTGAATATTAAAAATAAGGAATACATCTACTCAAAAGGCACAAATTGAACCACACCTACCTTGTCTTCCACAGCTGTGCACCAACCGACTGCACGTCAGTGTAGGGGTGTCAGTAGGTAGCGCCTACACAACAGGAAGGGGCTAGGGGGTTGTCTCCCCTCTCCCAGGCCCCAATCTCTCACTCTGGGGCTGGTATTGATTCGGAGAGTGCACAACAGAAGAGACCGGTCCAGGGGGGCCCACCATCACACTTGTGCAGGGCAGGCTGAGGCTCGCGAGTGACTGACGGTGAGGGCCAGGGCCCACGCACAGAAGAGAAGAGTGAGGAGAGCCCACACCAGACACCACCACGTGCACAGTCAGTGCGCACTCGCGCCCACGCAGCATTTTAAATAGCGAGTTTTTTCTTGCACAAATGGGAACTATGTCGCCCATTTGTGGGGGAAATAGTCCAATCTGGCAACACTGTCTACTGCAGCCTCTCAGAGTGTTCTAAAGAACAACTAGAGCGCTAACAATCTTGCTTATGACAAAAGTGTGGCACACCTGAAGCCATCTTGATTGAATCAAACTGGTAAAACCTAAAACATTTAACTTAGAAAGGGACAAATTTAAGAGTTTAATTTTATCAAAGGAATTATAGTTAGTGATGTAGAAAACAAAATTAGGACACATTTTAAGTGAGTTCTCAAATATTCCTCTTCAATTTTATTAAAATATTCTGACATGAATACTAAAAATGCACATTCTGAATTTATGCCAAAAGTGTGGCACATCCAACCGCCATCTTGATGGAGTCGAAGTGGAAAACTGAAAGCATTTTCTACTGACGATACTGCAGTAAATTAGGATTTTAGGGAGCTTCATAACAAAGGTGTCCCTTTCGGGAAACTCTGGCTCATAATCGAGCTGGTGGCAATGCTGTTGCCTGCAGGGAGCACCAGCACCCTTTCAATGTTCACTGTCTGCAAAGCAGACAGTGAACACTGTGAGGGTGCTGGGCAGGGGGACCCCTGCACGGCCCATGACAAGTGCATGGGCAGTATAGGGGACCCCTATGGCCTCCTACATCTGTTCTCAGCCAGCCTTTCATGGCGGTGAAACTGCCATAAAAAGGCTGGCAGGGAACGAGGTTGTAATTCACAGGGCAGAGCTGCATGTAGCGCTGCTCTGGTGGATTACGACCTCCCATCTCCAACCTGTCGGGATCACCAATCCCAGTGGAGATGGTGGAACCCTGGCTGTCTAATCGCCAGGGTCTTTATGTGGCCTGTTAGACCACCACAGCAGCGGCAGTCCTGACCCCCACCATGAGGCTGGTGGTCTTATGACTGCCAGCCTCATAATGAGGCCATAAGTGATTTGTCTAAAATCACCGGATGTCGAGCTGGCCCTGAAACTTGAACCTGGTTCCCCAGTTGCAAAGTCTGCAGCTCTGGCTGTAACACCACATTCTCTCCCCTAAGTGCCACATAAAATCAAGTGATCAACTGGGTAAAAAAAACATCAAGATAGAAAACAATTAGCTTTGTCCCTATTTGAGAGCTAAGAAACTATGTCCTCATTTTAGTTTTTTAAAGCACTAACCATAATCTCAGTGGGAACAAGACCCTCTCATTTTTATAATTTCTAAAGGAAATACTTTAGGTATTAATGTTTTGATTGCATCAAGATGACGTCAGGCGTGCCACACTTTTGTAATAAATATAGAAGGTTAGCAATCTAGTTGTTTACAAGAATACTGTGGAGAGGCAGATGTCAGGGGCACAGACTCGGATTATTGAGGGCAGAGAGGAGGGTGCAGAGGCACAAGTTGACTATGCTGGGCAGACAAGAGGGGCAGGGGCAGCAGAAGGGACCATAGAGGGCAGGGGAGCAGGGGCAACAGTCAACCATGCACGACAGACAAGAGAGACTGTGGCAATAGAACAGACTATTCAGGGGCGATGGAAGAGGTAGTGGCAGTACAACTGTACATGCCAACAGACTGTATTCAGGCAGATGACTCCCAATGTTTTTAAGCTCAAAAGGGCTTTATTGTATCTGTTCCTGCCTAAAATCTCCTCTTTTTCAATGTAAGTCATTAAGGAAAATTAATTCCCAGGGTTTTTTTTTCTCCAAAATATCACTCTTACTAGTTTTAAATGTTGGGAAGCATGGTAAATTGGGTCACTGAAGACAGGAGGCATGTGGTAGGGACATGGACTTGGAAAACAGAGAACAGAAGGGAGATGGGCAGGGGCAACAAACTGACCTTACAGGGCAGGTGTTAGGGGTTGCAGCAGCACAATACTCCACACAAGGCAAGAAGGATGGCAGTGTAGAACAATGGACCATGGAAAGTAATAGGGAGGTGATAGGGTCATGGACATGGACAACAGAGAGGGGAACGAGGAAAGGAGAGCAAGCTGACCATTATAGACAGACAGGAGGGACAGTTGCAGCATAACAGACCATGTACGACAGGAGGGAGGGGGCAGGTGCACAAAAACAGAACACAGAAGGCAAGAGGGAGGGGATATGGGCCTGCAGATGGGAAAAGGTGGGCAGGGGGCAAGAGGGCAGTGCTAGAGCAGCAAATCGACCGTGGAGGGCAGATGGGATGAGCACTGGAAGCACAACATGTCATGGAGGGTAACAAAGAGACTAAAATGGCATACACACAGACAACGGAAGGAAGATAGGCGGGGGTAGAGGCAGAAAGCTAACCACACAGAGCAGGTTGGAGGGACTGTGGCAGTACATAAAGCCATGCATTGCCAGAGGAAGAGCAAGTGGCAGTCCAATGGCCATGATGGGCAAAAAGGAGGGGGCAGGGGCATGAGCAAAGGTCCATGGAGGACAGAAGGGATGGGTAGGGGGAGGACAGAAGCAAGGTAGGGCATGGAAGATGCTTAACAAAAGACCGTGCAGGGTAGGAAGTAGGAACAGTTACAGCATAACAGAGCAGGGAGGACAGAAGGGAGTGTCAATAAAAATGAACCATGTAGGACAGAAGGGAGGGGATAGGGTCATGGAACTCAGACAGGAAAGGTGGAGGTGGCAGGGATAGGCAGCAGTTATCTGACCATGCATGGCAGATGACAATGTCAATGGCAGCTCAACAGAACAGTCAGAGTAGATAGGAGGGGTAGCAGAAGGTCCATGAAACATTGTGAGCAAAAAGGAGGGAATACACAAGTGCACAGACATTGGAAGGCAGGAGGAATGAGTGTAGGGGCAGCCAGCTAAAAACAGAGGCTAAGCAGGAGGGCAAAGATGGGACATTGAATTGGGCAACAGAGGGCATGGGGAGTTTTCAGGGAGACCAAGCCAAATGGAGGGCAGTGGCAGCACATCAGACCATGCACAGCAAGAGAGAGAGGGCTGGTGAATGGACTCAGACAACAGAGGGTATGGATGAAGTGAATGGGACACCAAGCTGACTGTTCAGGTGAGGTGGGAAGGGCAGTGGCAGAACAGCGGCTGCAGAGGGCTGTAATGTGGTACCGGGGGCATAGGCTTGGACAATGGAAGGCAAGGGGGGGCAGGAGCAGCAAGCTTGGGTGGGGGCAGCACAATGCCAGGCCAGGGCTTACCTCAACCTCTCTCCCCATGTGCATTTCGATGGGTATTTTACTTAATGTTAAAAAACATAACAATTCACTGAAAGAAACAAGGGTTACAGGGACATTATAGTTATGAAATTGAATTTTTTTAAAACATAGAAATACATTTAAAAATCCAAAGTTTACAGGAGAGTTACAGTTAGGCTCACATTTTAAACGTACAAAACCATGGAAATTCAGCTGTTCGAGTTATTTCAAGTAACTATAACTCATGCCCTAAGGTAACTATAACTCTTGCCCTGGCTCTGCTAATCACCCCAGATATTACAGTACTCATGACGTCTTTAATAACTTAATTGATTATATTAATGTAACATTTGCAGTAACATTATTGATGAGAAAACTGTACATTCCAAGAAGAAAATGTGAAAAAAGAAATGGGGGCAGGGTAGGAATAACTTAACATCCTTTCCTTGGTCTTGTGGTCCCCCTAGAGCCCTACCAGAGCTAAAAAGTTTTTTTTTTACATTTTAGGCAAAACCTGTAGATGGATCTGCAGATTTCCCCATTTTGTTTTAAAAAGTGCAGTCTCCCAAGCTTGTAATTCATTTTGCCCCTGGGTGGGCCAGGTCTCTGGGGGCATGTTAAGTATAATAATAAGTTAGGAGGGCACATGGCCCCCCTGGGATTTTAGAAGCCCCAGGGACCAATACCTCCGCCAGGTAAACACATTAATAACAGTTGGGGAGCTGAGTGGATCCCTTCAGGCCCAGGGACCACCACCTTCCTAGTTTACATATTCAAAATAAACAGGGGGTTGCACAGACTCCCTGGGCCCCTGGAACCACTATCTCCCTGGGGCTACAAATTACATATTGCTGGGAGGGGCAAACAGACCCTCCATCATATATGACCTCAGGGACTGCCACGTCCCTAGGGCCAGACCATGCAGAAAAAAGGAGAAGGGACACACAGCCCATCTCCTGCAGCCATTTATGGCCCTGAGGACTGTCACTCCCCAGGGCCAGCTCCTGCTATCTCCCTCAGTGCCCACCCTCGGGGTTGCTATTTCTTTTGCTTTGTGGGAGCTGTGACAGCGTGCGAGGATGGTTGGATTAACATATAGTAATTAAAATTACATTACATTAAAAAAACATAGAAATTTACTGAAAAAAAACAAAGGCTACAGAGACGTAGTTAAACTCACATTTCCAATGTACAAAACCATAGACATTCAGCTGCTATAGTTAGAGTTACTTCAAGGTAACTATAACTTGCACCCTCACCATGCACTGCTAATCATTGATAATACCACTGTAACATTTGCAGTGCAATTTTTAATCAGAAAACTGTGAACAAACATACTTAAGTAAGGTAACTATAACTCTAAGATAACTATAACTCGTGCTTCTGCCATGCAGTTATTTCATAAAATATCAATGATGTTATCAAGGATGTCATGGGTGCCGTAATTTGTGTGGTAATTAGCAGTGTATGACAAGGGTGCGAGCTATAGTTATTTGAGATAACTCTAATATAACTGTTGAATTTCAATGGTTGTGTACTTTAAAATGTAAGCCTCACTAAAATGTCTCTGTAACCTTTGTTTTTTTTATTGAATTTCTATGTTTTTTTAAATTCTATTTCTTAACTATAAAGTCAATACAAACTTTGTTTTTTCAGTGAATTTTATGCTTTTTTGACGTATAGTAATTTTCATTACTCTATGTTAATCCAACCATCACTGCACACAGCCGAAGCGGCAGTTGGCCACAGTGAGTGGGTGCATGAGGGAGTCAGTGGGTCTGTGAATGAGTGCGTGAAAGTCTGAGTTGGTCTAAGAGTGTGTACATAACTGTCTGAGTGGGTCTGTGAGTGGGTGCCTGAGAGTCTGACTGGGGCTGTGAGTGGATGCACGAGGGTCTGAGTGGGTCTGTGAGTGGGTGCATGAGTGTCTGAGTGGATTTGTGAGTGGGTGTGCAAGTGTCTGAGTGGGTGTTTGAGTGGGAGAAAGAGAAAGAAAGGGAGAGAGAGAGAAAGAGTATGAGAGAGTGAGGGAGAGAGATAGAGAGTTTTTCAGGCTTTAATGTATGATATCATTAGAATATGATTTTTCTGAACAATTTGAAAAGAAAAATGCATTTGTCATTTAAAAACAGTAAGATCACTTTTCAGTATGAGCCTTAAACATCTGCACTTCCCAAAAAAAATAAAGGGGGGAAACGACTGGATTCAAACCCTCAAGTGTGAAGGTCTGTGACTTTCACACTTGAGATATTCATTTTCTTTTATATATACATATATGTAGATATATATATATATATATACATATATATATATATATATATATACACACCAGCGGGGGAGTCAGTAAAAACTTCTCTGTGGTCCCTACAGATTTTATTTTTATTTTGTAATGTGCCTTTTATGGGACACCTGGGACTGCTGGAAAGCCTCAGGGCCTCCACCACTGTACCTGACTATTCTTTTTTGTTTTCAATTTATTGCATACTCTTTACGGGCTCTTTTCTACCATGGGGGGAGCCTCAGGGCTTCCCCTGCTGTTTCTATTTTCATTATTTTATTACTTGCCCTGTACAGGCTGTCTGAGACCATGGGGCAGCCTCAAGGCCTTCCCTGCGGTCCAATTGCTCCAGCAACCATGGAGCTGCTTTAAGAAGCAGCTCCCTTGTTGCTGGAGCAAAGCTTCTATTGCTGTTCCCTGCACACATATCTGCATGCAGGGAACAGATATGAAAACTCCACTTTTTGACAGCGGGACCTCTTTGACAGGTCCCGCTGTCTAAAAGCTGAGTGTTTGCTGCGACTTGACAGCTGCTGCCAAGACACAGCAAACAGCTATGCCTCAAGAGTGTGCACCCCAGGAGATAGCAGGAGCCAACCCTGGGTGGTGGTGGTTCCCAGGGCCAAGAGGGGCTGCACAGCCCTAAGAAGGAGGTTGTCCCTGGGGTTGCAGGGAAGCCACATGCCCCTACCCCTTCACCCAGTTTGTTCAGTGCCCCGGGTAGGTGGTGGTACCCTGAGCTCTACGGGGGTCATGTGGGCCCATACACACAATGAAATCAATGCCCCTGGGGATATAGGGGAGGCCAATGGGCCTCCCCTATGCCAATAACTAATTTAGCCCCAGGTGGGTGGTGGTGCCCGCACATAATTACATATATATATATATATATATATATATATATATATATATATATATATATATATAAATATATATATATATATATATATATATATATATAAATATATATATAAACACTTTGAAGGGGCATAACCTTCCTGCACCTGAATGTCGGCGGTGCCAAGTTAAACGACGCGCGACACCACGTCTAAAATTCCACACTTGCTTCTCCAATACAGAAGTAAGGCACTCCACAAGCATTAAGAGTACAGCGATTTATTGTACACAGGAACGCGTTTCGGCGTCACTGCCTTTCTCAACCTGGTAATTGCCTTCTTGGCTGGCCTTATATATCACACGATCGCATCGGTAGAAACCTTGCACAAACCTAGCACCAAATTCATAAATAAAAAAATTCATAGTGTTGTCAATCATATTAATCATTGCTGGAACTAGTACATAAATATTGGTACAACTTATGCTATATCTATAAGTGGCTTCCGTAAAAACATCCAGGAAAAACATAACAATGGCAACAGACATAAAAGTAAACCTGACATCTATCGCGTATATGTTGTGATTCACAATCTAGTCACAGTTAAATGTCTGTCTAACTAATCTCACTTGCTCTATACTTTATAATGATAATATTAATACATTTCACATCATGTTCCTTTGCTCAAATCATTGTACTGATCTTAATGAGTATTAATCATTAAATACAAACTCTCACAGGGGCATTAAACAAATCTAATGTATTATATTTAAATAGATGAACCCAAAGCCTACTCTGTAATGTCCAAATTATAGGGTCATAAATCATATATCAATCACTTTTGTAACTCATAAACATTTGTACAGCTTATACTAAGCTTATATCTGAGTATAGCTTCCATGAAAGCTACAAGAAAAACATGATGTTATAGACAGACCTAGACTTCAATACCATCTATCACGTATACATTGTGATTCACAATCATATCTCTATAAAAGCTAATCAATGTACATCTCTACTCTTTAATAGTATGCAGTCCATTTCGTATCATGTTGCCATAATTAACTTGTTATACTGATCTTAACTACCTGGATATTATTTAGTAATTAATTGCTCTCCTAAGGGCTTAGGACAAGTCTGATGTATTGTCCTTTAATTAGTTTCTTCTGGTTTCTTCCTTACCTTCTCAACATCAAAGGGATT
Source organism: Pleurodeles waltl (assembly GCF_031143425.1). Taxonomy (NCBI): domain Eukaryota; kingdom Metazoa; phylum Chordata; class Amphibia; order Caudata; family Salamandridae; genus Pleurodeles; species Pleurodeles waltl. Next base: position 695,116,020 of record NC_090436.1, on the reverse strand, counting down.
CATATTAATGCAGGAAGAAACCAGAAGAAACTAATTAAAGAACAATCCATCAGGCCCTCTGGTAGCATTTAATTTGTAGGCCCTCTGTATATGGTATACCACTCTACAAGGGACTTAAATGTAAATTAAATATGCAAATCAGGTGTATGCCAATCATACGATGTTTAGAGGGGTGAGTACATGCACTTAAGCACTGGTTAGGAGTGGTAAAGTGCACAGAGTTCCAAGGCCAACAGAGCAAATATTCAGCAAAAAGTAGGAGGAGGAAGGCAAAATGTTTGGGGGTGACCCTGTAGAGTGGCCCATTTCCAACAACAGCTATTTGCAGCATCTTCCCAAGCCTGGATACCTGCCAATTACTAATCTACATATGGAGCTGTACATCACATGTTTTTATTCCTCTGTGTGTACCTCTGAACTACAACATTCTAAACCAAGCTTTCATTTCATTCTTTTCTAGTGATTACATCACATGAGAACAGAGTCGGTTAGGAGCCAGGAAAGTTCTGTTATAAATCATTCAAGAACCTACATCTCCCCTTACACTTATATAGAAGCATATGCAACTGTATCTCTCAATCAATCTTCTTAGAGCTTTGATTATCTGACCTGATCTGATTACTGGAAGCTGTAGACTATCATTTTCAAATTCTGAGCTTTGCCCAGAGTTTTCCCTGGCATATGATGTCAAATCTGGTCTGAAAGTCAATAACCACTGCGTAGAGGGCCCTTCCCTTGACTGACATTGCATTGTGGATCAAGTGAGCGATGCAAATCAAATTATCTTCTATATGGCAGCCCTTTTGAAATCCTGTTTTTTGATGGGGGTATTAACTTTGTTGTTTCAGCACAAGCCCGCAGTTCTTGGTTCAGAATACTGGCGTAGAACTTCTCTTCAACATCTAATAGTGCAATCAGTCTGTAGTTGGCCATACATGCCCAGGAGCCTTTTTTATGAATTGGGACCAGGAGCGCCACCCTCTGTGTCTCTGGAGTGGTACATCTAAGTCAACACTCCTGGAATAGAGGGGCCATCACTGTGGCCCATTGGGTGTGGGCCCACTTATATAGCATGGCAGGGATGCTGCTTGGGCCCGGCGTGCCTCCTGCCTGGAGCGATTTAATGCTGAGATCTACTTGGTACAGTGTGATCTCATGAGCTGTATGTCCGGGGTCTTCACAATCTTCTTAGCGTCCACTTGATGGTTTGTAGGTGGCTCTGGCAAACCATTGGGCGCTAATGGCTTCACATAGAGAAGTTTTATATGTGCCTCCTATTCATCTGGCGTGATGTTGGTGTAAGTCACCCATTGCGCCTGCTTGGAGCACTTACTAACACACACCAGAATTTCCTCTGGTCCTTTGATTTTATCACTTCATACTTGGCTCCCTTTTCCCTTATTTGGAAGTAGAGGGCTTTTCTGTAATGTAGGCAGGCAATGACGATTCGAGTTCTCAGGGCTTTGTTTTCCCCCTTGTCTTTGCTCAGCTTCCACAGGGCATTATGTAGATTATGTTTCAGGGCCCTTATTTGGTGTTTTCTGTCTGCTGCTTGGCCAGAGGGGGAGGTTGGCTTGCCCTTATCACTCCTTGTTGGGTGGCTTAAGGTTTTCCTCAGTTGATCCTCCGGTGAATTCCAGCTACCTTCTGTAAGAGTTGCGCTGAGGGTTTGCTGAACTGTATCCAGGAAGAGGTTCACAGTTTCTCCTTGCCTCTCTTGATTTACCATAGACCACTTTATTTTCTTGACAGACTCAAGCTGTTCCTGGCTGCCCAGATGAGTTATCGTTTGCCTGGTTGGTAATACAGCCCAGGCTTTACAGCTCAGAAGAGCACGGTCGCTGGCCAAGGTGGGGAATTATACTGAACTTGTCAACGTCCCGGAAGTGAGCCACTAACAGCCGATGTAATCCAGGGTTGCCATTCTGAAGCAGGAGACGTGTGTAGGCCGTGGGTGAGTCTATGCTGAGTCTCCCGTTTAATGTGTGCAGACCTAGATGGTTTAAAAAGGAGGCCAGAGTGACTCCATGTTTGTCGGTTCTTCATGCTTGCCTAATGATCGGGGGTATGGCCCATATTTCATCATCCAGGGTCATGAACAGGGAGTCTGGTATTGTGGGCATGAGGTTTGCATTAAAATCGCCCATGACTATCCAGATGTCATCTGGGTGGGTGGCCGAGAGGGCGTTCAAAATTAGTAGTAAATAGGCCAGCGTTATATCTCTTCTTGCTTTTGCTGGGTGTAAATATATGCCACTACCTATGATGTCTAAACCTCATTTATTTTTATTTTCTGTTGCTTTGGTGGAGAGCCTGACAAGGATACAGTCCATATTTGCTTTACATACCATGACTACCATTACTGCCAGATCATTCATTATGTAGATTGCCACTCCTCCAGAGGTGCACCCCCTGGCCTGCGAGGATACTGCTGGTGACTCATAGGCTGTGTAGTCTGTCCAAGGGGCAGAGTGGAGCACCCACTTATCCTGTAGGTCTACCAAGTCACAGTTCTTGATTTCATTTATGGCTGCTATCTTACAGTCATAGTCTGTTAGTCCTTGGATGTTCCAAGACCTACATTGCATGTTAGGGCTTATGAGTCGGGGGAGCTTGAGCAGAGACTGTTTGATAGGACCTAGAGTTGAGGGCTTCTTGAAGACACACCCAATCCACAGATCTCTGTGTCTGCAGGGTGCAATGGCGGGTGGTTCCATATTTGTTTGCTGTTACTGATAAAGACCCTTCTATGTTCAGCGGGGGTCTTAGGCCCTCTGTGGTGCCCCTTAACACTGAGTTGATCGTACGCTTTAATTTATTATTTTTTATCTACCTCCTATGCCAAGCCTCGTCATCTTGCTTCTTGATGGAACAGGATGGATATTTGAGTGGAGTTGCATCTTTGACTTGCATTCCCCAATTTTTTAAGAGCTTTGTGTTTCTTTTTAATGCACTTACTGGACACGGTTAGTAAAAGTTAGCTCCATATGCTCAATTTTGTCCCTTATGTCTGGGAGGGAGAAATGTCACTCCATCTATGTCAGTAGACAAGATATTTGATAGGGCTGGAATGTGGGTAGACAACTTCATTATGTTCCCTCAATTGAGCGTATCCCCTGTTACTTGTGATAAGTACTCTGGATATAGAATGATCTTATGGTTGCAGTAGTTTGTTAGCACCAGCTTGAAACATTGCTTCTTGTCCTGCGTTTCAGCTATGTTGGGTAGCTGAGTTTAATTATCCTTACTATGGTCCTGCTCTGGGGTGCTCTGCCTATCTGTGTTCTGTGAAAATGGATCAGTGGAAGCAAATTGTGAGGTCCAAGCCATAACGGTAGGTTGAGGTGGTGGGTTCTCGCCGGACTGTTCTTGCCATCCCATGTGGCCTATATGTTGATGGTCAGGTGATTTTACATCGCTTGGACTGGCTGGAGTTTCATCTGTTTGCAACCACACTGTAGAAATGCCAGGCATGATTACCATATTCAAACTTGGAGATACTCTCTTCGTGACAAGGTTAGTAGTTTGAGGTGTACTTCTTATCTCTTGGGTACCTTCCAATGTTCCTGTTTGTTCGGAGTTGACAGCCTCTGTATCTAGAGTCTTTACCTCCTCCTCCTGCTTCTATTGTGTGGGGTCTGGATTGCAGTGGCTAGTTGTGGTTGTTGTGTTGCAGGCTTCATTTCCAGTTGGAGACTCTCTATTGGAATGGAGCCAATGTAGAAAGTTTGCATTCTTTATTCTGCTTCTTTTATTCAACTTTTTCTTAAAAGGGGTCTCACTTCCCAGGTCCTGGGTCTTAACAGCACTACTTGGAGCTCTAACGTCCTCAAGAGCCGGCTCCTGCTCATGTCCTTGGTTCTGATCCTGACCTTGTTTATATTCCTGTGGCTGCTCCAACTGTTTTGAGTTGTTGACTGCAATGCTTAGAAGGCAATTAGTGCTCCTGTATTTCTGGATCGTTAATTGGGCTGATAGATATCGGCCCTGGAGGCTCCCTCTGTGGGTTTGGTGGAGCAAACCTATTTTCAATAATAATAATTGGAATGTTGATGTTAATGTGGGGGGAAGTCATTCTTGATTAATGCGCCATTTGCTTCCTTTTTTAGATCCTTTATCAGGGAACTCATTACACCTGGGAGCAATTCAAGTTTCCTTATGATTGGGCTACAGTGGCATGAGTCTTGAACCTAGGTCAGCTGGACTGAGTCCTGCGCTCTAATTATTAAACTATTTAAAAAGTCCAGTTTGCTATAACTTTTCATAATAAGAGTCAGTACCGCTTGAAGTATATTTATTTGGACATCAAGTTTGTTGTCATGGAGGTCTACAGCATTGGTCATTGAATTTAATGGCCTGTTGATGTCAATTAAAGTGTTAGACCACGGAGGTTGCAGGGGGCACACATTCTCCTCGTTTGTGGTGATTTTAGGGTCTTCACCATTCCAGAGAAAGAATTATGATCTGAAGAAGCCTGAACACCAGCCGGACAGGGAGCATCTTCCCCCTGCACCCCACTTTGTACTATGATAGTGGACATATTTTCCTCTATGCTTCTATTGGAAAGGGTGGGACCAGCAGGGAGGCTTGGCCTGCCTCTGCGTCAGCTTGTGTCAGCTCCTGGATTAAGATCTTCTCTGTGTCAAGGTTGCCCTGTGCATTGGCGGTCATGGTTGTCCTATGTCATGTATGTGCATTTGTGGCTGCTTTTGCCCCCTCTGTTTTGAGTGTTGCAGTACTTTCTACTGCCTCCCCTGATAATGTAGGCGATGTTATCATTTCAGTTGCCCACACTGCTGTGGGTACCCGTACAGATAAGCTGTCATTCATGTTTGTCTTCATGCTTGGGTTTATTAGTGGATTGGTTATCTGTGCTGGCAAAGGAGTCGTTGAGCAATTCCCTTCAGGTTTCTTTCCTCTTTCTTGGATTTTATCGGCTGGTGGCTCCAGTGAGCTCCTCTGGGTGCCAATTTTGCTTGCTAGGCCCTTTCCTATAAGTATTATCTGCGGGCTGAGTGGCACCTTGTGGGCCACTATACGGCTATGTGAGTCTTCAGGGGGTTATGTGTTGTGCTCATTCCAGCCGTCTTAGTGGTAGTGGTAGGGTTTGTAGGAAAGTACCCTGTTTTTGGCATGGTTACCCCCACTTTTTGCCTGCTGTCAGTGTGTTTTTGACTCTGTTTACTGGGATCCTGCTAACAAGGACCCCAGTGACGGTGCTCTCTCCCTCTAAATTTGGTTGTTCCTGACTGTGTGCAATCCACAATTGGCATACTGGTGCCCCCATGTAAGTTTCTAGTATATAGAACCTAGGTACCCAAGGCATTGGGGCACCAGGGCTTCTCCATGGGCTGCAGCATGTATTATGCCACCCATGGGAGCATAAGCAAATGTGTCTGCAGGGCTTCCATTGCAGCCTGCATGAAAAGGTGCATACATCCTTTCAATACAGGTCACTGCACCAGGCCACTATAAGTCACCCCTATGGCAGGCCCTCCTTGCCCAGAGGATGTATGTCAGGGCACTCCTCCATGAGAAGAGGTGCCCCCATGAATTCCAGCTCCATTTTCCTTGACTTCGTGAGTGTGGGGAAGCCATTTTACCTGTGCACTGGACATTGGTCACTACCTATGTCCAGCTACATAATAGTAACTTTGAACCTAGGCATGTTTGGTATCAGACTTGTCAGAAACATACCCCTATACTGTTGCCAGTATTGTTTGTATGATTCCAAGCACTCTGGGGGCTCCTTAAAGGACCCCCAGCTTGGCTCCTACCAGTTTGCAGGGTTTTCCCAGGCAGCCTGCGCTGCTGCTATCCTACAGACAACTTTCTGCACTCCAGGTGCTTGAAAAGCTCAAGCCCAGGAAGGCAGAACAAAGGATTTCCTTTGGGAGAGGGGCAACACCCTCTCCTTTTGGAAATAGGTGTTACATGGCTTGGGTGAGGTAGCCTCCCCAAGCCAATAGTATACTTTGAAGGTCACATTTGGTGCCCTCCTTGCATAAACATGGTTTGCACCAGTAGAGGAATCACCGGTCCCTGCCCTGGCATGAAACTGGATAATGGAAAAGTGAGTTATCACTCCCCTGTCCATCACCACCCCAGGGGTGGTGCCCGGAGTTCCTCCAGGTGACAACTTGATTCTGCCATCTTGAATTTAAGGTGTGCAGAGGCCCCTGGGAGCATATTAGTGGCCAGGTCACAGCCCCGCCTGATAGGTGGTCAACCTGCTCGATGTCCAATCCCCTTTTAGGGTTATTTAGTGTCTCCCTTTTGGGAGAGTCCTCAGATTCGACATGCAAGATTCCAGCAGGACTCCTCTGCAATGTTTCCTTCAACTTCTGGCCACTGGAACCACAACTGGACTTCACAGGAACCTACGATCTGCAACTCCACTGACAACTTCACTCTGCAACATGTTTCTCCGGCTCCTTCCAGCAACTGCAACATTTCCCCAGCTGTGCATCCTCTGAGGGTGGCAAGTCTTCAGTCTGCACCAAGAAGCAAGAAGGAGTCTCCCTTGGAGTGAAGGAGTCACTGCCCTGCATCCACAGGCACCAACTGCATTGACAACTGGCCATGTGGATCCTCTCTCCTGCAACTCTGCATGGATCTTGCAACAAAGGTGGTGGTCTTGAGTGGTCTTCTCAGTCCTGTCTACCAGCTGTCCAACTTTGGAGGTGGTGAGTCTTTGTCTGTCCTTGCAGGACACTACCCCTTTGCACCGTGACTCTTGCAGCTACCAAGGCTTGTTGTTTCTTCTTTCAAGGGATCTTCAGGCTCCGTGTAGCCCCAGCCTCCAGCACTCTTCTCTGCAACACATGGGGGCATATTTATACTCCGTTTGCGCCGAATTAGCGTCGTTTTTTTCGATGCAAATTCGGCGCAAAACTAACGCCATATTTATACTTTGGCGTTAGACGCGTCTAGCGCCAAAGTATGAGGAAAGAGCGTCATTTTTTTGCGTGAACGCCTTCCTTCCGTTAATGAGATGCAAGGTAGGCGTTCCCATCCAAAAAAATGACTGCGACACAAATGCGTCGTATTTATACTCCCGGGCAAAAATCACGCCCGGGAGAAGGCGGGGCAAAAAACCCCGCATTTGCGCCTCTTTTTAACGCCTGGGTCAGGGCAGGCGTTAAGGGACCTGTGGGCTCAAAATGAGCCCACAGCTGCCCTCCCATGCCCCCAGGGACCCCCCCTGCCACCCTTGCCCACCCCAGGAGGACACCCAAGGATGGAGGGACCCATCCCAGGGACATTCAGGTAAGTTCAGGTAAGTATAATTTTTTTTTTTTTTTATATATTTTTTTGCCATAGGGGGGCCTGATTTGTGCCCCCCTACATGCCTCAATGCCCAATGACCATGCCCAGGGGACATAAGTCCCCTGGGCATGGCCATTGGGCAAGGGGGCATGACTCCTGTCTTTACTAAGACAGGAGTCATGTAAATGGCGTCTGGGCGTCGTTAAAAATGGCGCAAATCGGGTGGAGGCGATTTTTTTGCGTCAACCTGACTTGCACCATTTTTAAGACGCCCTAACGCCATTTTCCCCAACGCCGGCGCGGCCTGGTGTACGTGGTTTTTTTCCACGCACACCGGGCAGCGCCGGTCTGCTAGCGCCGGCTAACGCCATTCAATAAATACGGCGCCCTCATGGCGCTTCAGAATGGCGTTAGCCGGCACTAAACTTTTTGACGCTAAACTGCGTTAGCGCAGTTTAGCGTCAAAAAGTATAAATACAGGCCATAGTCTCCTCCCTGCTGCTCCAGCTATGTAGGACTCCTTTCCAGGTGTGTGGAGTGGCCCTCACTGCGACTCCTGTGCCTGCTGTCTGTGAGTTGGATGTGGGGGCTGCATCCTCATCTTCTGGCTCTCATCACTGCTGAGGGTTGCCTGGGATTCTCCTCCTTGGGTTGAGTCCCCTCCGACCTTTCTGGTCCCCAGCAGCTCTGCAACTCTTCTTCTGCAACCCTGACTGTCGACCTGGTCCTGCACCTCCAGAAGGGTGGGTAGGTGCTCCTGCCCCAACCAGACACTCCAACTGGAACCGTACCTGGTCCCCTTCATTTGCAGCTCATGTTCTGTCAGGATCCATCTTCTGTTTCTTCCAATCTTGCTTGGGTCTTGCACATTCCTTTTACAAAGTTTGTCTGTGGGTTTGGGAAAAAACAGGTACTCCTGGTCACGGGGGGGCACTCTGGTACTTACCTTTTGGGGTTTCTCCAGCTCCCCTGTATAGATCCCACTTACCTGGATAGGGGTATGCTTTCCGCATTCCATTTTTTTTAGTGTATGGTTTGGTCTCCCCCTAGGGTCTCTATTGTTTACTGTTCTTTCACTGTTTTCTATTGTTTTCTATGCCCATTACTGATTACTAAGGTGTATGTAATAGTGTGTTTATTCACCTGCTAGTAGAGCACTGCTTGTACAGTATTTTAGTATTTGTGTCACTAAAATAAAATACCTTTCTTTTTGTAACAATATGTGGTTCTTTCATGTGTGTTAAGTGCTGTGTGACTATAAGTGGTATTGCATTATCTTTGCATATCTCCTAGATACGTCTTGGCTGCTCATCCACAGTTACCTGTAGAGAGCCTGGCTTCCTAGACACTGACTACACCTCACTAATAGGGGATACCTGGACCTGGTATAGGGTTATAGCACCATAGGTGCTCATCACACACCAGGCCAGATTCCTACAGGGTTTATCTTGGCTTATGAGTTTCTGGGGAGTGGCTGATTGGTCCCCTTTAATTGCCAGTGTCAGGTAGCCCCTCCTGTTGTTTATCTTTATTACTGGTATGCTGGCATGTGTTTGGAGGGAGGTATCAGCCATTATGATCTCTTCCTCATTGAATTTAATGATTGATAGTGCCCAGTGTTTACCTCTCCCCACTTGTTTTGGATAGAACATTTTGGGGTATATTTGAGAGCCCCTAGCGCCATTCTAAAACCACATTAGTGCCACTTTTTATGCTAACGTGGCATTAGCAGGCCAAGATTGCCACGCCATATTTGTAACCCTTTGCACTACATTATGCCTGCACCAGGCATAATGTATGCAAAGGGGCCATTCCCACATTAGGGGGACCAAAAAAATGGCACAAAACGCTAATCCTGCAGAGCGCCAGACTTGAATAAAAAATTCAGAACCTAGTCCCCTAACTACCGCCATGGTGAGCCATATTTTAAATACTGTGCACACATGGTGGTGTTAGGGGGGCGCTAAGGGGCACAGGAAAAATGGCACTGCACTCTGTGCAGCACCACTTTTCTTAAATATGCCCCTTTGTCCCTCTGCCTTTTGGGCTTCTTGTGTGGACATTGACACCCTTGCACCTGGCCTAGAGCCGCAAATTGTGTTCTTATTGTTTTTCCATTTTTTATGTTATTGATCCCTTTTATGCCAGATCTCTCTAATTGGCTTAGGGCCACGATGTTACTTTTTGAAAGCCTTGGCCTGCACCACCACCCCCCTCCCTATAAGCGTGGTTGCAGTTGGTTGTGCTGGGAGAAGAGCACAAGTATGCAGGAACCTTGGGTAGCAGTGATAGCCTTGATAGCCTTACTGGAGAGCTATGAGAGCTTTGAGAGGAAATTGTAGTGAAGGCAATAAAAGCAATAAATGTGGAGAGTAATTATGTTCTCGGTCTTTCTCAGGTTGAGATTGACGGAGGCTTTCGCTGGATTGCCCATGTGAGGTGAGAGCTGGGATTGAGATGCAGTTGATAGACTCTTGAACTCTTGAGCTCTTGATGAACTCTAAGTATATCCACTAGTGTGCAATCAGATGACTGGGTTGTTTTTTAAGTTTATTATTAATAGGTTATTATCAGGTTGTTAATGTTTCGTTTACTTCCCCACAGTGGTCTCCAGTTTGCTTCCTGGCATCTGGTTCCTGGTTCTCGTTTCTTCTTAATTCCTTACTGGTTTCTTCCTGGAAGTTTTCAGGACGTCTTTTCACTTCTTTTCTTGTATTTGGGGCCACCACAGCTCTCTTTAATATACGATTCTTGCTTGCATCAGTGGGGAGGGGCACGGGTATGCGCTAATGCACTAATGTTCTTCGATGGACCTTCTGGTGGGCATTCTGATAGGTATTCTGGCTTTACCTAGAGTCTAGGTGCCTAGGGTCATAATCTTGGTCGAGGGACAAAGATATCATCTGACATATGGCAGCGGATTCACCTGTGCCGCCTCAGAGCAGAGCAGCAGGGCAACAGGCAACTAGGTAGGTGAGGCTGGGTGAAGTGGCCTGAAGGAACAAAAAAGAAGAGGCCTGGAGGCAGCCGTACTCGCTCCAAAAGGAGCTCCCGTCAGTGGCCGACCTCGCCCGGCACTCCTGGCTTCCAGCCATATCTACTCATAGCTTAGGCAAAACTCCAGCATAGTTCCAGATGCCGTGGCGGACATAGTGCCGGAGAAAGTGAATGGAGCGGGAGGGCATGCCACTGGCAGATGTGGCCTCTTGCTGACTTCGCCTGGAGCACTTGGTGCTGGCAGCTGGTAGACAAGCGGGCGAGCATGGCAATCACAATCGTGCTCACTTCTCCAGCTTCTCCGCACGCGCGCCAGTTCCCAGCCCCAGCTGGCTCCGGCTGCAACACCACAGTAATACAACGCTGAGATCACAACAAAGGTTCAGCAGGTTGTTTCAGGATTTAGAGTGTGGAGGGAGGAAAGCAGAAGATGTTCCCTATTCTGAGCCGCTATCCGGCAGCTTTGATGGTGTGCTACTTAAGGTATTGGACAGCTCAGTAAGCACAATCCCAATGCTTCTTCTTGGGTCTCCCCACCCGGTGCTGAGGTCATAATGCTCCACTTATCAAGACTTAGGTAAGAGTAATAGCAGTATGCTTCCTTGTTACATGTTCTGCTAACCAGCACTGCTATTCATAATAACATATAGCAAATATGATTGTCTATAACTGTGCTTTATAAGTATGGTTGTATATGCCTTCAGTGTTCATGCTCCGTATAATGTATAAATTTGTTTTGTGTGGCAAGATAGTGTTCTTTATAGGATCTTGGTCTCAGCTTCTTGACCAACGGATGAGTAGATTTCTTAGTGAAGCTCTCTTCCATTCACATGCTTCACACCAGCTAAAGTTGCACTTTGACTCCAAATATGCCAAACAATGACTCAGCACTTTAATGAAGACACAAGAGGCAAACAGGAACAGTTTTTTTGGACTGCAGCAAACTCTTTAGGGGTGCTTTTCTACATCTATGTTTACTCTTTTGCTGAGTAGCATATGCTGTCACCTAATATTCTGAAAACTAGAATTCTAAACAGGTGTTAAGCATTCAATTAATGATGAGCGGGTCCAGAATATTTCTGGCAAATATTGGTACATTACTTATTTTGTGACTACCTAAATAAACGATTCTTAAATCTGTAATCTCAACCCACATATTCATGAAATTATATAACATGCTGGTTATGGGGAAATTCTGAAACTACGAGTTCCTTGCACCAAATCCACTTGCGCTTCGAGTATTTGACCCTTAATGACCTTCGGCTCAAGTTAAGTGGAGTGTTCTACAAGGATTAGTTCCGCGGTAAGTGTTTCTTTCAAATCAGTTAATCTGGAAACTCGGCTGCTCTTTTAATTTGAGACGATTGTCACCGCATGAGTTTTTGTTTTAAGGGCGTGTCTCAGCAACAAAGTGGCTCTGTGGACAGTTGCCTTACAACATAATTATAGCACTGTTAGACAGGCCACGAGTATCACGACACCGTAGTGTCAAATTAATAGAATGAGTGCAGACATAATGCTGAAAAATCTGGCTCTTGAATATTCACTGTCCTCAAAACGTTCCCCATATATTACATTTTCTGTTACATTTCATTGAACCGACACTCCCTTTCTCATAGGTGCGAGGGTCTTTCATGTTAGTTACATGTGCACGAAAAAATGCGGTTTGATGGAAAAAGTAAAACACAAACAGATTTCAATCAAGTACTCTGCCGCACAAACATAAAATGCCAACAGTCCATTGGAACGGCAGGCTTCACTCCAGATGAAAGGAAATATCTCGCGGGAGTAATGTTTCATATAATAAATATTTATACTGATCCAAAAAAAGAATTATATTTGAGTTGTTTAATCTGATCATATTTGTTTATATCTTCACTGTGAAACTATGCCGTAAAACACAAATTTGCTGTTAGATATTTCAATTTCAGGGCACTTCCGCCCAGACACATTTTAACAAGCCTGTCTAACATAGTTTTGTTGTGATTTCATCCAGCCTTGGCATCTGTGGCGGTTTTGAACTCAGCCACACTAGTGTTTCAATTGCCAAACCTCAAGTTAGCTGAATTGAGTTCATTAAAAATAATATGCTTGAAACGTTCTACCGAATATGAAGACTGCCACAAATAGCCAGCTGCGATTCCACAGTGTGAACAGTGCTTCCATACAGCAGCCCTGCGGCAAGAAGGGAGGAAGCACAAAAGCCTCCCGACATAGTACACATACACCCTGTGACACGCAGCAGAACACCGCCTGATCGCTTCCGAAATATATTGTAAAGTCACGATTTACTGACTCTCCCTAGAATTACTTTTTAAAGTAGCAAAACCGTTACTAGAATTGGTCAGACCCATTTTTTGTTTTTTAATCTGTTAAAACGCTCATTTATTTTTGCATTTATACTTTCATTTGTTATTACATCAGATTGTACTTCGTTTTGTTTAACCCCCTTAGCTGCTGGGATGGGTGTGAAACCAATGCTGGCTCCTGGACAGCTAAACATTTCTGAAAAGTAGACACAATTCTGAGTTCAGCAAGGGGTTTGTGTAGATCCTACAAGGCTTTCCCACAGAAAATAACAGCTGAAATAAAAAATATATATATTGAAATTCAGGTGAAAAAAAACAGCCATTTCTCTCCAGGTTTTACTTTTTCCTGCAATGTCAAATTTTCAAAAGCAATACCTCGTTACGCGGTTATGTCTGCTGGAATCTTCTGGTTGCAGGGATCTATAGGGCTTGTAGGTTCTTCAAGAACCCTAGGTACCCAGAGCCAATAAATGAGCTGCACCTTGCAATGGGTTTTCATTGTATACATGGTAAACAGCAATTAATTTGGTGAAATATAAAGAGTGGAAAATAGGTATCAAGGAAACTTTTGAATTTCCCAAATGGGCACAAGATAAGGTGTTGAAAAGCAGGGGTTGTTTGCAAATCTCTGAATTTGGGGGTGCCCATACTAGCATGTGAATTACAGGGCATTTCTCAAATACACTTCTTTATTACACACTGTCTTACATTTGGAAGGAGAAAATGTAGAGAAAGACAATGGGCAGTAACACTTGTTCTTCTATTCTGTGTTCCCCCATAAAAATGGTACTTCACTTTTGTGGGTAGGTCTAGTGCCTGCGACAGGAGACACCCCAAAAAGCAACATCAAATTTTTACATTGAAATCTGACTTGTATTTTGGAGTGTGCTTAGCTGTGGATTTTGGCCTCTACCTCAACTGGCACCCAGGGAAACCTACCAAACCTGTGCATTTTTAAAAACTAGACACCTAGGGGAATCCAGGATGAGGGAACCTTGTGGGGCTCTCACTATGTTCTATTACCCAGAATCCTTTGCAAACCTTAAAATATGGCAAAAAAACACTTTTTCCTCACATTTCGGTGATGGAAAGTTCTGCAGTCTAAGAGGAGCCACAAATTTCCCTCCACCCAGCATTCCCCCAAGCATCCCGATAAAAAAGGTATGTCACTTTTGTGGGTAGGCCTAGTGCCCGCAACAGGAAATGCCACAAAACACAACATGGACACATCACATTTTCCCAAAGAAAACTGAGCTGTTTTTCACAAAGTGCCTAACTGTGGATTTTGGCCTCTAGCCCACCCACCAGCTAGGGAAACCTACCAAACCTGTGCATTTTTTTAAACTAGACACGTAGTGGAAACCAGGATGGGGTCACTTGTGGGGCTCTCACGAGGTTCTGTTACCCAGAATCCTTTGCAAACCTCAAAATTTGGCAAAAAAATACTTTTCCCTCACATTTCGGTGATGGAAAGTTCTGGAATCTTAGGGGAGGCACAAACTTCCTTCTACCCAGCATTCCCCCACGTCTCCCGATAAAAATGGTCCCTCACTTGTGTGGGTAGGCTAGTGCCCGTGACAGGAACGGATCACACAAGGATCAATGGTAGTCCTTGCATGAGGGCTACTGTTAACCCTGGAGTGATCCATTCGTGACGCAGGCACTAGGCACAGGCACACAAGTGGGGCTGTGTTTTTATCAGGACAAGTGGAGAAACATTGGGTGGTAGGAATGTTGTGGATCCCTATACATTCCTGTAGTTTCTGTGATGAAAAAAGCAAGGAAAAGGTTTTTAATCAACATTTCACTTTTGCAGGATATTCTGGGTAAGAAAACTTTGTGAAATCCAAACACACCACACTTCCGTGGACTGCCTTGGGTGTCTAGTTTTCAGAAATGTCTTGGTTTGGTAGGTTTCCCTATATGGCTGTTGAGCCCAGGACCAAATACTCAGAAGACTGTCTTACAAAACTAGGCTGTTTTCTAGTAGGTAATTTTGATGTCTCCACAATCCGTTTTGGGTATTTCCCTGTTGTGGCCACTTGCCCACCTACTAAAGTGAGGCAATGTTTTTCTCTGGAGACTTAGTGGAAAGCTGGGTGGTAGAAAATGTGTGGCTGCCTGCAGATTCCAGGACTTCCCCTCACTGAAATGCAAGGCAAAAGTGTTTTTAAGCACATTTAGTGATTTCAAGGGGATTCTGGGCGAAGGAAAACTGGTGAGAGCCACGCAAGCCCTGCACCCTTGGAGTTCCCTGGTACTAGTATGTTAAAATTAATCCACCACTCACACTGGTTGGTTTTAGCACCTCCAGAAATTATGGTTTCAAAGCATGAATTCTTATCAAAGTATCTGGATATTGAAATCAAGCCTTCTGAAGGTGGGCCATAAAGCCACGTCCAGGCACCAATCTCTTTATGGTCCATTCACACCCATTCATGCACAACAAACAACCCTTTCATACCGCCGCCCATGGGCCCAATCCAAGCAATCACTGCACTCACATTAACTTATCGCTGCCAGATATTGGCCCATCACATTCATACGCCACAGGACGGAATATGTTTGACTACATTTTACCACCTGTCAAGCAACCGCCTCCTTCTTCCTAAATATTACTGAAGGCATGCTTAACAAACCTTTACTAATGATTCCCATGACAGCCACCAGGGCTCTGGAAGACATGTTTTTCATGCACCTTTAGCGCACTCACTGTGCTAAATCCAACTCCTTCCAGTTTGTGGATGCAAGTTGGTGTCCGAGTATGCCGTACAAAGCAATTCCTCTAACTGAGCAAGCATATCTACCTTTGAAACTAAGGCAGACATGCTGGAGAATTTTCGTGATGTTCCCTAAAGAGAAAGTCATAGGCTGTGAAATAGTGTTTGGCACACAGGGGAGTCCGTGAGAACGTAGCATATGTCCCAGAAAACATGATGTGCAGTGCTGTGACTAATGTACTTATCATACAGCAAATTGAACATCTACTAAGTTCTGATGGAGGATGAACATGAAAGGCAGGTCAAACACTGACCCGTACGTGTCATTGTCCTTCAATGCTGGGATGGCACCAATCGGTTTGAATCCATAGGTGTAGATGATGTACATCTGTACTACCTTTACTATCTGCCTTCTACCTGTGCAATATCCCTGTGAAGGCACACCTACCATAAGCTTTCCTTACCCATTCATGTCTGTCCTCATCAGAGTCCTGACTAATCCTGTAAAATTGGCAAGTGAACAAATACTAGTTTGTGGATGCAAGTTGGTGGTGCCTGAGCATGCCTTGGGAGGCATATCCCTCAAACTGAGCAAGCATATCTACCGTTGAAACTAAGGCAGACATGCTGGTGAAGAAATCCTAAGGTCTCTAAAGTAAAAAGTCAAACAAATATCCGGTGGGACTCATTCACCAACACTTCTACTTTTGCTTTAACAGTGAAGCAACAAATTGAGTTTGCACATTTTCAAACAGGTAGAAATGTTGGTGAAATTGTCCGACAGGACATTTGTTTGACTTATTGCACTTACTCTGGTGCTCGTTGGCAATCATGGTGGTCCTTGTGTGGCATGCATAAGTTCCCTAACAAGTACTTAAAAAATCAGTCATTCCTTTAACATTTTGCCACACAGAGTACTCCGTGACAATGTGGCATATGTTCTGTCCACTAGTATGTGCAGTATACTATAATGCACATTAATTGAACAGAACACCTACCACGTTCTGAAAGTGGATATACTTGTCAAGCAGGCCATAAGGAAGTCCATGATTTCGTGAAGTAGCTGAAGTAAAATTCTGTGGCTGCTTGCCTAACGAATCAGTGGCCCATGGACGTTAGGTATCCATGCACAGACACTGAAAGGATTACCCAACGGCAGCTCCACCTCAGTCGGTTGCCCAGAACTTTGCTTTAGTATGATACAACGTAAAGCAAGTGGGGACACGGAGGCACTGGAGACAGTAATACCGACTCTCCTGCCGCTTTCTGTGCTTCGAGCACACTTTACAGCGACAACATGGACGATTCTTTTTGGGTGTTTTAGGAATGCGATCAGCAAAGTGTCGCTCCTGCAGCCTTGCCACATCCTCCAGAACATATGAGGTGGGGGCTGCTGCTGCTTCTGTAACAGTAGTGAGGCTTTCAATTACAGACAACTGGAAGTCAAGGAAGGTCATGAGTCTTCCTGTGGTTGTCTTATGGTAAACAACATATGCATTGTAAGTTGCCATCTGGATCAGGTGGGTAAAAAGTTTCTTGTACCAAGTGTGTGTTTTATGACACACATTGTATGGTTGAAGATCCTGGTCATTCTTGTCCATTTCGCCCATGTACGTATTGCAATCAAGCATACAGATGGGCTTGTGGACTTTGGCCATCTGACCCCAAACAGTGATGGGGCAAGTGCTCTCATCATGAATTGTAGTGAGCATGTATACATCACGCCTAACCAAGAACTTGACTGCGAGCAGTTAGTTAGAATGCGATTCAGTACTCTGGGATTTCTGGAACTTCTTGCAAACAAGCTCCTGTGGGAATCCTTTGCTGTTACAATGAACTGTACCACAGGTCACAGTGCCAGCTTTGTAGAGCTCACTGAACAGCTCTACTCCTGTATAGAAACTGTCCACATAAAGGTTATAACCTTTGTGAAGGAGTGGCTGGACAAGTTACAATACAATCCTACCTGTGACTCCTAATACGGGTGGGCAACCTACAGGATTTAGGGTGGAGTCCTTCCTTGTATACACTCTCAAGTTGTACACATAGCCAGAAGAGCTCTCACACAGCATGTACAGCTTTATGCCATAGCAATCTCTTTTGCTCGCAGTGTACTGCCTGAACAGCAGCCGTCCTTTGTACAGGATCAAGGACTCATCGACTGCTATATTCTTTCCAGGTGTATTGATTGCTGAAACCTGGCAAACAAATATTTCACGACAGTCCGAATTTTGAACAACCTGTCATGGGCTGGATGGTTGCGGGGCAATGCAGCAGAATTGTCATTTAAAGGCAGCATGCGCTGCAGTAGCAAAAAATGATCTCGGCTCATGTGTGGTGCGAAGATGGGGGTTACCCAAACTGTGCGAGTCGTCCAGTAGGGCTGCAAGGTGGGTTTCTGCACTAACCCCATTTTGAGCATAAGGCCCAAAAATATATTCAACTCCACCAGTGAAGTGGGAGTCCACTGGCGTGCCCTAGAACGGAGCCCTAGAGTGCCTCCATGCTCCCTCACAAATTGGTCTGCACGCATATTTGTTTGCGGCACAATATCCTGAAGGAAGTCAACATCCAAAAATGGATGGATGTAGTTGACTGGGAAAAAATTGGCCATATCGACATTACGTCCAGTGTCTCCAGTAAAAGGTGGAATTTGGGGCTGAACTAAACAGGGGGGCTGCCAAGAGAGCACTCTCTCTCTGTGCTTGTGGCCACATGCAACTACTCTCTGGGTTCGGCTAACCCGATGTTGTCCCGCTGCACAGACTGTGCTTGTGAAGGGACAACACGGCTGTCGTCATCGTCTCCTTCATTTTTGGTGCTCTGCCTCCCATGACCTCCTCTTCTAATTCCCTCAGTATCACCCAGCAAAAGTGCCCCTCAGATCTCCATAGTCCCCCCGCACATACATTTCATTTGTTTTAAAGTGCAGTTAATGCCTTGCTTTACTAATCCACTCAGCTTAATACATATACATGTATATCCTTTGCAGCAGGCAAAAAAAACATCTGCACTACTTTATCTATTTCTCTCTCTATATATATATATATATATATGTATATATATATATATTGATACATACATAAAGAGAGACTGACTCTCTACATCACAGTTTTTTTTTTAATACATGTGTGCTTTCCCTGGGGCCGATCGTGGCAAAGCACTCATGTATAAAAAAAAATGCCCCAAATTTTCTTTAAACAAAAAAAATATATAGTGCCCCCCAGGGAAAATTATTGGTTTGAAATTACCCCCACGGGTCAGCCCTTGTAGGAAGGGCTGACCCTGCCTTTTAAAAAAAAAAACATTTACTTCATTATCTGGGGGCGCGATTGCACCCCAGAAGAACCCCAACTTATTTATTGTTATACTTATGCGCCCACAGGGGGGCTGGCCCATTTACATGGGGGCCGACCCCACCCCAAACGAGATCCCTGGTGTCTAGGGGCATTTCCTGTCCATGGATTGCAGCGCTGGCCTGGAAGCAGTGCCAGAAAGGCATCGATGGAAAGGGGAGACTCTCCCCTTTCCATTGATGCCTCCCTGGCGTCCGGGAAGGATGGTTTGGCCTTTTTTTACCCACTGGAGTAGGGAGAGGATGCTTACCTGCTCCTCTGCTGCTCCAGTGGGGAAAAATGTGACGTCAGCGCTCCTCGCGGCATGCTGACGTCAAAGAGGGGAGGGTGGAGGGGCAGGGGAGATGAGGAAGTTCTTCTGCGTCTCCCGGGGTAATAAAAAATTTAAGAAAATCCTCCGGTGCATTGCACCGGAGGATTTTTTTAATCCCCTCCCTGGTGTCGGCCACTGGTCGCGACCCGCACCAGGGAGGTATTGTGGGCGTCAGCCAGTGGCTGATGCCCGCACCAATGGGGTTAATAATATTTTAACTATAATGCCTAGTCAACATTAAATAACAGTGTTCTAAGAACTTGCTTCAGCTAGTGATAGATAACTGTAGTTTATTGCACATTTTAGGAAGAGCCATACTTATCAATAACATGTACTGTTGCTTTTTTCATACCCTGAAAGAATTTGACCTGGAAGAATACACTTGCAGAAAGACCTAGACTCTGCTAGCTTGGAAGTGTGGGTTCAGCCTGTCTGAATCCAAGGAGATTATGAATAGAGCAGCAGCTGCCTCCTCCCTGCCCACAGGGACTGGACTTAGCTGATTTGCTCTCTGAGTCCCTGTTGCACCTGAGCCCTCCCCCCACACCTGCTCTATCCCCTTAAGTTTGTGGAGGGAAGCCCAAGACAGCCACCTCCATTTTGTGAGCCTCAGCATCTTCCCTGTGTCCTAATACAGCCCAGTGTTCAAGGATTGCAAAAAGACCTAGGTAAGGAGCCCCCAAAAAATTTCTGGGTAAATAGTATTATTTGTTCAAAAGTGTTTATTTCAGCTACTTGTATCTGTTTTACTGTGGACTCTCTGTGTTTCAGGCAGCCTGGCCTCTTTGAAAGTGGTGTTTTTTTTTAAATTTGTTTTTGCTGTGACTGTGTGAATTACCTTGCTAGTTTGTGGCACATATACCCCCTAACCCCCGTTTTTTCTTCTAAGTAAAAAGGCTTCATACATCTTGCAGAGTGTGTTTTTAGGAGACTGTTTTAATCTATTTCTGTGATTTAAATTGTGGCTAGAAACTGTTTGCCCCCCTGTTTTTTTGCCTTTAAAAAAGCCAGATTTCAGAGTGCGAGTCCAGCAGTATTCCAGTGTTTGTTTTAAAACAAACTCTCCTTTACCTGGAAAGTAGACTCTGCTAGCTTAGAAGTGTGGATTCAGCCTGTTTGTATCCAAGGAGATTCTGAATAGAGCAGCAGCTGCCTCCTCCCTGCCCACAGGGACTGGACTTAGCTTATTGGCTCTCTGAGTCCCTGTTGCACCTGAGCCCCCCCCCACCTGCTCTGGCCCCTTAAGTTTGTGGAGGGAAGCCCCAAGACAGCCACCTCCATTTTGTGAGCCTCAGCATCTTCCCTGTGTCCTAATACAGCCCAATGTTCAAGGATTGCAAAGAGACCTAGGTAAGGAGCCCCCAGAATTTTCTGGGTAAATAGTATTATTTGTTCAAAAGTGTTTATTTCAAGCTACCTGTATCTGTTTTACTGTGGACTCTCTGTGTTTCAGGCAGCCTGGCCTCTTTTAAAGTTGTGTTTTTTTTTTTAATTTGTTTTTACCGTGACTGTGTGAATTACCTTGCTAGTTTGTGGCACATAAATCCCCCCTTTTTTCTTCTAAGTAAAAAGGCTACATACATCTTGCAGAGTGTGTTTTTAGGAGACTGTTTTAATCTGTTTCTGGGATTTAAATTGTGTTTAGAAACTGTCTGCCCCCCCTGTTTTTTTGCCTTTAAAAAAGCCAGATTTAAGAGTGCGCGTCCGGCAGTATTCCAGTGTTTGTTTTTAAACAAACTCTCCCTTACCTGGAAAGTAGACTCTGCTAGCTTGGAAGTGTGGATTCAGCCTGTCTGTATCCAAGGAGATTCTGAATAGAGCAGCAGCTGCCTCCTCCCTGCCCACAGGGACTGGACTTAGCTGATTGGGTCTCTGAGTCCCTGTTGCACCTGAGCCCTCCCCCCCACACCTGCTCTGGCCCCTTAAGTTTGTGGAGGGAAGCCCAAGACAGCCACCTCCATTTTGTGAGCCTCAGCATCTTCCCTGTGTCCTAATACTGCCCAGTGTTTAAGGATTGCAAAAAGACCTAGGTAAGGAGCCCCCAGAATTTTCTGGGTAAATAGAATTATTTGTTCAAAAGTGTTTATTTCAGATACCTGTATCTGTTTTACTGTGGAGTCTCTGTGTTTCAGGCAGCCTGGCCTCTTTTAAAGTGGTGTTTTTTTTTATTCATTTTTGCCGTGACTGTGTGAATTACCTTGCTAGTTTGTGGCACATAAACCCCCCACACCCCCTTTTTTTCTTCTAAGTAAAAAGGCTACATACATCTTGCAGAATGTGTTTTTAGGAGACTGTTTTAATCTGTTTCTGTGATTTAAATTGTGTTTAGAAACTGTCTGCCCCCCTATTTGTTTGCCTTTAAAAAAGCCAGATATCAGAGTGCACGTCCAGCAGTATTCCAGTGTTTGTTTTTAAACAATCCCTCTCTTACCTGGAAAGTAGACTCTGCTAGCTTGGAAGTGTGGATTCAGCCTGTCTGTATCCAAGGAGATTCTGAATAGAGCAGCAGCTGCCTCCTCCCTGCCCACAGGGACTGGACTTCAGTTAACTTGCTCCTTATATAAGTTCCTATTTGTTGCATATGTTGTTGTGATTGGTTGTTGGGAGATGGTCTTTCCATTGGTCACTGGCTCCAGGGCTGGGGTTATGATTGGTGGATAGGGCGGAGAATCTGATTGGCTGTTGGTTCTAGGGCTGTGTCTGATTGGCTGTTGGTTCTAGGGCTGTGATGGGTGGATAAGGCTGAGATTCTGATTGGCTGTTGGTTCTAGGGCTGTGATTGGTGAATAGGGCTGAGAATCTGACTGGCTGTTGGTTCTAGGGCTGTGACTGGTGGATAGAGCTGAGAATCTGAGTGGCTGTTGGTTCTAGGGCTGTGATTGGTGGATAGGGCTGAGATTCTGATTGGCTGATGGTTCTAGGACTATGATTGGTGATTAAGGCTGGGTCTCCAATTTGTTGTTTGAATCAGGGCTAGAAATTGGATTGGCTGGGGTTAGGACAAGCTTCTTATAGGCCAGTAGGTCTATTTTTGCCTAGGACTCAGGGCATCTCAGGCCGGGTGTCGAGGCTAAGGGCGGAGAGGACAAGGGCAGTTGCCTGTTTGGGCCTGTTCAGGACTGATAGGGACTAGGGACTAGGGCCAGAAATGCTGCCCAATTCTCAATTGACCAGGAATGGGTTCAGCCCCTACACATCCCTCAACATGCAAACACATATTCTGCAAAGACATCCAACTCATGCATCACAAACTGACCCCAGACAGATTGCAATGTCCCATCATTCAACACAATACCCTGTATACAACACATATACACATATCCTCCACAACTACAACACTCAAACACCTTCATTCTCATAGCAAACACTACTCTGTCCACTCCCACTAACACAACCTGCCATCACCCACACAACATAAAACTACAGTATACATTTCTCTCAGTCTCAGCCTTCCAGATACACACTCTCTGCTCATACTAACCAACAACACTATCCGCTGTTTGCTCCACACAGACCACCTTTCATCATAACAATGCCCAAACCCAGCCTTCAAACACACCATCTACAAGCACTCTTCCCCTCTCTTCACCAATTACACACAAGCATACAATCCCCACATTTCACTCCACCACACCTATTACCTCTTCCAGTCATCACAACTAACACTAACTCCCCTGACACACATCCATCACCTCTTACACACCTCGTACATTTATCTCCAAAACACATCAACACCCCATCTAACACCCACATTCCACTCACCAGCACTAACTCACATACAAATCCCTCACCAAAAACAACTACACCAATATCCCCTCTCACTATTCCACAAAAACAATACAGACCACACACATCAGCACATCAAATCAACACAAACTTACATTACACTTATCGTAATTCCCACTCCCACCCTCAGGACTACACAAAGAATACAAATTCCATCCTATCTTCACCCCTACTTTCTCACTCTTCACAAACACCTACCACAAGCACCCCAACCCAGCAACTTTCATTCACTCGCCTCTCCTCCATTGCACAATTTAGAGCCTTACATCATGATCCACATGCTCCTCCACCACCCCTAACCTATATTCCATCCACACTAAACAAAAGCAAACAAAATAAAAAACATGCCACTCTTAGCAACCTCGCATCCCCTTGCCTATTACATATTAAGACTACCCTACAAAAAACAGTTCACTCTCCATGGCTCTCTTAGCCACCAAGTCCACCACCCACACACACAGACCCAACAAAATGCCTCCTTAACCTGCTGGAAGAGGAACACTATATTGAAAAGCAAGACTATTGTGAGCCTCAAACAGTTATCAGAACTAGCAACACTCCTTCTTCAAGCTCATATTATACTACTTACCCTTCTCCAAAACAAAACAACACTACCACTAACACACCTTTTCTAAACTGCCAGCTCATAAATGCTCGATTACTCTAAAAAAACAAGCACCACATCTACGACCTGCTCACAGACACACAACCTGACTTACTATTCATAACTGAATCCTGGTTGGGAGATGACATGGCCCCAGTGTTGCACGAAGCCGTTCCTCCAGGCTTTCAAACCATCACACAAAACCGTATAGGCAAGAGAGGAGGTGGACTAGCTATTATATTCAAACAGGCAATGAACCTCAGTAAAACAGACAACATCTCAATACAAGGTTGTGAAGCCCTCCTTACCAGATGCCACCCTACTCCAACTTCCTCCTGTAACTTTCTCCTCCTTTACAGACCTCCACCTAACAACTCCACATTCCCAGATGCTTTTCTAGACACAGTCTCAAACCTTATTACACTATACTCCAACCTATGCATTCTTGGAGATCTAAACATTTGGTTTGACAAACCCAATATGCCCCATCCAAAAGCTATCACCACTGGCTTAGTCGCGTTGAAGCTACATCAGATTGTATACAATCCCACACACATCGCTGGACACATCCTAGATGTCCTTTTTGCTAAGCCTGAACTAGTTACTATTCATAGCATCACGCCAATCACTTGGTCAGACCACCATTTGATACTTTCCGACATACAACTCCACAAATCAACACACCCCACAACTACTTACATACATGCACCTATCGACCAACGAGCAAACTCAATTTGGATGACTTAGAAACACAACTAACACCCAACACAGATCTAGATACAATGAATTCTGTGCCAAAACTTTATGAGTGGCTACAGGAAGCTTTTGATATCATAATACCACTCAGAAAAACTAAACACGACAAAAAAAAAACAACACCGTGGAGAAACACAGAACTTAAAAAGATAAAGCAACAAATCAGAAAGTTGCAGCGGACCTGGCTCAAAACAAACAACAGTCACGACAAACTGCAGCTACACAAACGTATCAGAATATACAAATCATCAATCAAAAAAGCTAAAAAAAGGTACTACAGAATTCAAAATGCTCGATCTACAACCAAGGAATTTTATAAAATTCTCAATGAATTTCGAAAACCTACATGCATGGAAGGAAGTCATCCCACTACTCAAGATTTCATAAACAAATTGGCAACTCACTACACAACCAAGGCAGACACATTGGACTCCTATTTAAAACAGAAGAAAACCATCCGCACCAACCCCTTTACTAAAATACCCTTTAAGAATAAACCAACCCAACCTTTACAGTCCTTCCAACAAATATCCCAAGGTGAATTTATGGATTTGGTCAAAGCAAGCAGACCTTCCGGTTGCCCTTCTGACCCTTGCCCACCACAAATCTTCAAGAACATTCTTCTATCTACTTCTTCTGCCACACCTGTAAGAAGAATCATCAACAACTCTTTAACTACAGGAACTTTTCCTATAGACCTAAAAAAGGCATACATACGACCGTTATTAAAGAAAACAAACCTAAACTCGCAAGATCCCAACAACTACAGACCAATCACAAATGAACCTTTCCTGGGCAAATTGATAGAAAGAGCAGCATTCGCCCAGATGTCACAATTCATTGAAGACAATTCAATACTTTCAGACTTCGAAACTGGATTCCGCCCAGGAAGAAGCACTGAATCGGCACTCATAGCAATCTTGGAGGATCTTGAAAACACAGTCGACCGCAATAGAGTTGCTGCACTACTTCTCTTGGACCTCTCGGCTGCCTTTGATACGGTTGACCATGACACTCTAATTCAAAGACTCCACGAAGCCGGCATACAAGGGATTGCTCTACTTCCTATCTTCAAAAAAGATCTAATATCATCAACTCGCCTCCCTTCTCGTCCGAACCCTGCCTCACAAAAGCAGGGGTCCCTCAAGGATCAATCGTCTCACCTTTGCTTTACAACATCTACATGATATCTTTCCCAGAACTGATCAATGATTTCCATCTCACATGCTACAACTCTGCAGATGACACACAAATACTACTTAAATTAGAATGCCCCAAAAACATTGAAAACTCACAAATCTTCAGTTGCCTCAGAGCCGTTGATCAGTGGATGACCTGGAGCCATCTCAAACTAAATACCTCCAAAACAGAAATACTCATTTGTGGTGACTGGAAAAGATATGACCCTCTGTACGTCTGGCCTGACGATCTCGGAGCACCTCCTCAATTATCCAAAGAAGTTAAAAACCTTGGCATCACCATGGATTCCAAGTTAACTCTGAATGCCCAAGTGGACAAATTAGCACGAACAAGCTTCATCACCTTGAAGACTTGACGACGCATCTTCCCCCACCTTGGATTTCCACACAAGGTGCAAGCTACTATCTTGCTTGTACTATCCAAACTGGATTATGCCAATGGCCTCTACCATGGATCATGTCTATCTATTATGAAAAAACTACAACGTATCCAGAACTCCACAGCCAGGCTACTATTACATGTAGAGTCGCAAGCCAACATCTCCCCTGCCTTGAGAGCTCTACACTGGTTACCCATTGCCAGAAGATGCACTTTCAAGCTGCTTTGTATCACCCACAAAGCTATACATGGAACAGGACCGCTTTTTATCAGAAACAAAATAACCAAATACATCCAGCAAAGAAACCTCTGCTCAAGATTGGCACCCCGCCTTAGAACACCACCATACAAGAAAAAGACTATAGGTGGTACATCCTTCTCCGTTCAAGCAGCCAAACTATGGAATTCATTACCCCCAACTATAAGAGCCACAGATAACTTTCTTGTCTTCAGAAAACTACTCAAGAGTTGTCTCTTTCCTTCATAACTACCATATTCAAACAACTATGGACTGCATATGCCTATGTTGATAAATATTTGATGTGTCTTTTCTAGTTATGTATAGTTCTTTAGAAAATATGTATCGCTACTATCTCATAACAATAAAATACACACACACTCTTTAAACCTGTTTGACTACGTATATTTACCCATGGTTCTAATTATGTATTGTATGTACATATATGTGTGCATATGTGTGTGTATTCATGTGTGTTTGTATGTGTGTGTGTATGTGTGTATGTATATATATATATATATATGTATGTATGTATGTGTATATATTGTTTCTGTGCTTGGCATGTTCATGGGTCATTGCATGGCTCCTGGGTGGGTTGTTATACTAGATATCTATGAATCCCTGCTCACATCTTATCACACTTATCTACCCATCATCATATGTCATGTCTCTATCAAACTATCCTCCTTTCCCACTCTGACTCATCCCAAATCCTTTCTCCTACTTTCATCTCCTAAATAACTCTGCCTAAGCTCTTCCTTCCGCTTCCACATCTAACTCACCAAACCTCACTCTACTACCATGACCTCCCACACAACCCTACTAAATTCTACCTCATTTATCTCACCCTACTACTATGATCTCCCTAACCCTTCCACAGACTCTTCCCTCCTCCATCCCCCTTTATCCATCCCAAGCCTTTGGGTTGAGTAAATGAGGGATATACTCCCAATTAACGCTTCTGGATTTCTTTCCTCCTCCACCCCTCCATTACTCCAGTCAATCTAACTAACAAAGTCTCATATCCGCGGCTCAAATTAACTCATAATAGTACTCATATTTCCCGATACTAATCCATCACTAATTCCTGTTGGGTTCCAGAGTAGCGTGCTACTCACCGAAAAGCGATTCAACGCCTCGTCAGGGGTAGTAAGCGCTATATAAATACTATTACAATTCAATACAATTACAATAATCCTATGCTTAAACCCAATCAGAAACATTCCACACATTGTGTGTATGGAACACATATGCAATGTGTATAATGTTTGGCGAAATGCAAGTGGTGCGAAGCGCTATTTGCGCTGAGGAAAAGACACAATTCAGCTCAAAATACCTTTTACGCTGTAAAGCAAATACCCTTGCAAGAGTTGACACTACTTTGTGAAACTTTGCTTGACTTTCCCCAACATAAATCGTTGACAATGAGAGTTCAACTTCAATTTCTGCCAGGATATTGAAGGTGGCAGGCTTTGGAGGATGACAATTCAACACATAGGGCCTTAATAAAAGTTTGACGGATGTTTTAGGCCGTCCGCCAAACTTCCGAAGAGGAAGTTGCAGTCATAGTGGCTACCTCCCCACTGGGCCCATTAAGAATTCCCGCTAGGTCAGAGGGCAGAAACCCAGGTTTCCACCCCCTGGCCTAGCGAGAAACAGCCTACAGCATTGTCTCCGGCTCGTAATCGAGCCAGGCTCAATGCTGTAGGATGCAGGGTGCAAAGCAGACAGTGATCATTATGAGGGTGCTGGCCAGGCGGACCCCTGCACCGCCCATGCCCAAGCTGGCAGAGAAAAAGGAAAAAATCCCCAGGGCAGCAATGCTTGAAGCGCTGCCCTGGTGGATTAGGATCCTGGCAGTGCTGGTGGTCCCACCACTGCACGACCGCCGCGGTCAAAGTATGGCGCTTGGACCACCACATTGGCAGCGGTCCAACCGCTATCTGCAAGTCTGGCAGTCACCGTGATGAGGCCCATAATATATGTAAGTACTTGCGCCTCACATTGTTTTCTAACAATGTTATTTAATTTTTGCTGTAGAGACATTAACATTTCACAGAGTACTTTAAAACAACAAACTTTCAATAAGTCGAACCAGAGACATTAATTTTTCAGGTTGTAAAACTGCACCAAAAATCACTGATAGCCTGTGGAAGCAGTAGACTGGGATGTGGGTGTGATTTCTCTCTGATCCTGCTGGAGCTATGGTACAAGTTAATGAAGCTCCTAGGCCCACCCTCACTGGTCAGCCTACAAGAAGAAGAAAGGTACCTTCACACACCTAGGCCATTGTTTTGCTCTCTGAGTGTTTTCCCCACCTCATTAAAGGACATATTTGCTTGCCAACTGTCAGGAGGTTAGTGCTAATTAGTCCGCTCGAGGTTCAGGAACGTATATGGTAACTTTCTAAAATTTGTATTCAAAATAAATTTTTACCATTGAATTGAATTTTTAATAAATACTGAAAAGAGTCTCTGAAGTATTCTTCACCTATATTTTAGACGGTTCTGGTCAAGAGGCGTCAGGCAGTGAAATGTAACTTTCTAATAGTTACATTTCCTTAATATTTATTTTAAAAAATTATTGATTTCATTATTCAATTGAACTTTTTGGAAATATTAAAAGGAGTTATTGGATCATAATTCCATGTGGTCCCTACACTGATGTTGGAAAAATTAATATTGATTATTGGTTCCAAGTGTTTCTTAATGGACCAGCCGCCTTCCCACCGTGAAAATCGTGTTAGTGCTAGTCACGGTTACATTTCTGCATGTCTTACTTTTAAGCACCATGCACCCTGCCTTATAGCCTATAAAGTCTTCATAGAGGGTGTGTTATTAATATTTAAAAGGCAGGTTGTGACCCTTCAAAAGAGTTTATTTTGACAAGTTGATCTACAGTTTTTATACTGCTACAGTCAGGCTCTAATGATAGGGCTTAAGCCATGCTTACACTGCCACCGTAGTAGATATCACAACAGGTGTTTCAGTCCACTAGTGACATCTAACCCACGGGTGTGGGTACACGTTGTTCCATATACTAGGAATTATAGGTCAATTCAGTATGGCAATTAGAATAATGCCAATAAATCCATGTTCAAAAGGGGGAGCACAATCACTTTACTTCTGGTTAGCAGGAGTAAGGTGCAAAGACTCACGTGTAGCACAACAAGCACAAATCTGGAGGTATACCATGTAAAAAGATGGTAATTTCCTACATGGTGAGAGCAGAATCACTTAGATAGGTGTTGTGTAGATGAGAGACCTAATCCTGAGACTGGTAAAATGAGGAATACCACATGTGAAATATTTTGAGAATATCTGGTATGTCTGTATAAACTTCACAGGTTGTATAAGTCATATTGGCTAATGATTTCTTGTTTTGAGTTTTCAAATAGTCAAGCAGCTTCTTCATTTTTTTCACAGCACATTTTAATTAATACTTACTAACTTTCTAATTTTCTAGCACCTGTGACTTTGGCGGTCTAAGGAAAAGACCGCCGAAGTCGAAATGACCACCTCAGTTGCGTTTTGACCTGTCTTCTATAGGATGTATGGTGGCATTGTCACCAACTGTTATGAGGTCACTGATCACAAAATCAGCTTGCTTATCAAATTTGTTTGAATAATTCTGTCTTTCCCTTCAGTGGGACCATATATTGAGAAAAGAATGTTTGAAATAGCCCAGGGCTACACTTAAATCCATCAAGTCTGCATCCTTATCATAATCCTATTCATCCAGTCTAGGGTGTAACCTCCATTCAAAGAGGATGGCTCTATCCTTGGTCATATTTGACTTTGAAAAGTGATATTGCAGTGGATATCAGTAAGAATGCAAATGAAACAGACTAATTGCCAACAAATGTATCTCCTGTGGTAGTGCAATAATGAGCATTATATAGTGTAGCTATTCCAGTAGTTCCTTTTCTTCATGTTGCACTGCATGAACAATATGTTCAAAATGACCTCATTGAAAGGTACCATAATCTTACACCTTTTGCGTGCACTTGCAATCTAATGAAAATATAGATATTGTGTGATTGCATATAGTAATATGTGTCTCCAAGATGTTTCAACACAAAACAATACCCTAATCATGATTCCTGTGTATCCACATTTGAAATGCCACCCTTTTACAGTGGTAATAATGCCACCTTCCCTCAACACATTGGTACATATATTAAACAACTATAAAAACATAATACATGACATATAAATAAATATTAAAACAGAAAGAGGCAACTCTTAATCTTCTCATGAATATTCAATTTTCTGGCATTAAAATCCTAAAGGAATGGCTGAGACCGAACCAGACAAAGATCTTGAAATCTAAAAAATCCCCAGGCCATAAGAAGGTAAAAAATGGCTGAGGACTAAAATTTATAACATCAAAATAAACTACAAAAAACAACTGTAGTTTGAGTTGACAGATATGGTCAGAACACAAAACTTGAGGAAATAATGGGCATCAGTGGGGTTTGGGCATGATTACAGCCAGAATGGGAGAGATTATTACATCCCACACCAGATCTGGAAAAAATACTGAGCATCACTATATGGAGGGCCAACACTATACTTACCGTTTTGTGACAACTATAAGGGGTGGACTTGTTATGTCATCTGACTACAGGAGACTAAACAACTGATTAATGAAAGTATCAACTTGAGGGCCCCAGGTCCAAACGACCTACCTATAGCTATAATGAGATTAGATTCAACAGCCTGGAGTGTGCTAGTCTCTATCATAATCAACTGAGTGATCTATACTGGATGTAGTCTACCCCTCGGAAGGGCTCTATCATTCACACGATCTACAAACGAGGCCCAAGACATACCCTTTAGAGCTACAGGCTGATTACTCAGCTTGAAGTAGAAGGGGACATCTTTCATAAGTATCCATTAACTTGCCTCCAAAAATGGGCAGATGAAACTAAGAGATAGGCCTTCCACCAATCAGGCTTCCACTGATAACGTTCTAGCTCTTTCTATTTTAGCTCAAAAAGCAGCAAGAAAGGTAAAAAATAGTTTGCATGCTTCATAGACTTTTCAGCTGCATATAACAATATTTTTCCAAGCACTCCACTACTACACCAAGGTAAAATACAAAGGAAAGCCCTCCAGTAGGGTTTCCTTTCTGGTTTATTTCAGTTGGCAAAATTTCACAGGTTTCATTAAAGAGCAGCATCCAAACATAAAGCCAGCAAGTGTTTCATCTGTTAAGCAGATATCATCACAGGCTTTATCAGGGCTACAATAGCAAGATTAATTAATAATCAATCAAAAAAGTCACTGCTCGAACCACCACCAACACCACCTGAGGCGAAGAGAAGATCAAGTGCCACATGCTACTGGCCAAAGAATTATATAAAAGGTTATAACCAATGTGAGTGGAAAGATCACCATAAATATTACCAGTATGTGAATATCCCATGTTAAAAACAACTATAGAAGGAATAATGTTACAAACTAACCTTGTAAACAAATATCAGAGTTAATATCCCACCAAATAAAATTGTGTATTTTATAGGATCCATTGTCCTAAATCCAGTCAAACATTTCCTACTATGCCAAGCCACAGTATAATTAGTATTCAAAACCTCACAACCCAGCATAAATATCTCATGTAAATTATCCAAAACATACATAAGCTCACCAGAATCGAACATAAGGTAGTACATTGATCCAGTCTTCTTAATATATCATTTATACATAATATATAAAAATATACACAATGCACAGTGATTGAACCATCATACGTCATGTGAATCGCATTTAAGAAACAGAGGGGGTCATTCTGACCCTGGCGGCCGGTGACCGCCAGGGTCACCGACCACGGGAGCACCGCCAACAGGCTGGTGGTGCTCCCGAGGGCATTCTGACCGCGGCGGTTCAGCCGCGGCCAGAAAGGGTAAACCGGCGGTCTCCCGCCGGTTTACCACTGCCCTTGTGAATCCTCCATGGCTGCGGAGCGCGCTCCGCAGCCATGGGGATTCTGACACCCCCTACCGCCATCCTGTTCCTGGCGGGTCTCCCGCCAGGAACAGGATGGCGGTAGGGGGTGCCGCGGGGCCCCTGCAGTGCCCATGCCCATGGCATGGGCACTGCAGGGGCCCCCGTAAAAGGGCCCGCAAAGTATTTCAGTGTCTGCTAAGCAGACACTGAAATACGCGACGGGTGCAACTGCACCCGTCGCACCCCTGCAACTACGCCGGCTCAATTCTGAGCCGGCGTCCTCGTTGCAGGGGCATTTCCTCTGGGCCGGCGGGCGCTCTTTTGGAGAGCGCCCGCCGGCCCAGAGGAAATGTCTGAATGGCCGCCGCGGTCTTTTGACCGCGGTGCGGTCATTCAGCGGCGGTACCTTGGCGGACGGCCTCCCCCGTCCGCCAAAGTCAAAATGACCCCCAGAGTCTCCAATATGTGAGCCCACCTAGGGATGAAAGTCATACACAACTGTGAGAGATATTAACACCCCCAGTCCATGTGCATAGCCAGGTCACTGGTAAGCCAGCACGCAAGCACTTGTTATCCATATCATGGATAAGACCATGTAATAATAGGCATGTTATACTAGCATATATATATAATGGGCAAGTCTACTGATACTGATTTTTAAAATAGAAGGGATATGAACAATACCCAAGGCAATTTAAGTCTGTTTTAGGGGCACGTCTCTGAAAGTGGCAGACAGATCATTACATTTCGAACTTTAGCAACTAGTAGGAGGGAAAGTAAATCTTTGATGACTTAAATATGAGGAAAGTTACTTCAAATAGATTGATTTGTTATGCTTTTTAAAGATTTTAGAACTTGAGGGGTTATTAACATTTAGCATGTGTTATGACTATTTTATATATAGAGTGTGCTTTTAAAAAACTGAAACAATAAAAAATACAGATTTGATTTGACCATTAACAAAAACATCCAGAAAGCAGAGCTGTGCACACATATACAGCTAAACATGAACAAGGGAACAACTCCAAAAGACCCAGTGTCGCCTAACATCATCCCACAGTATGTAAAAGGGATACAGACCAGTATCCAACAAAACAAAGCTGCCTCCATATCATACTCAGCACTACAAGATAATGCAAACCAGAGCAGTGTATCCTCAAGAAGAGCCTAAATAAACATTATATTCCAAAAAGAAGAAGAAAAAAGAAGAAGAATTACTCATCAAGCATTTTGATTTCATCAAGGGTGCATCTGAGGGCTTTTCTGCCTCCTAGGGTCTCAAGCACCTAGGCGCTCTTAGCTCCCTATTCGATGGCTGTCTTCTACATTCTTTTGTTTACCCATCTCTTGGAGGCACAAGAAACACTCCATTGTGTTAGGGATAGCAATGTGCAAGCTGCAATTCAGTTCCCATTGTTTTCTTTGTCATATAAAATATAGTTATTTCTACTACTTTTGGGTGTAGTCTTGGAGTATCTTTCACTTCTTCAGCAACCAGTATTTCCACTTGTTAGATTTTCAATGGAGATTAAAGTCCTGTTCACCACCCTTTGGTGAAATATAAACACTTTGCAGCTACCACCAAAAATAGAACATTCCACTCATTTATGTCCTCTTACCCAATAAAGAAAACAACACTTATCAAAATGTACCAAAATAATTAATGAACAAGCATTTGCAATGCAACGGGTCTCGCGTTTGCTCATGTTAGAGCTGATAGCGTTGTAAACTCCTAACCCGGCATTTCACCTATCGGCAAAAGTGCATTTATGTACGTAACACAAAAAAGTGCAATTAACTATGTAAAGCGCTCGACTTCTGCCAAGCGCAATCGCGCTATTA
The DNA here is from genome assembly GCF_031143425.1 of Pleurodeles waltl. Classification (NCBI taxonomy): domain Eukaryota; kingdom Metazoa; phylum Chordata; class Amphibia; order Caudata; family Salamandridae; genus Pleurodeles; species Pleurodeles waltl. The sequence goes on along the minus strand of NC_090436.1, from coordinate 695,082,301 downwards.
AATAAATTAGAGAAAAAGTAGTCCACGAGCCGGACAGAAAACAGCGAGCCTCACATGTTTTCTGTACTTGGTCGATGCGCTCGAGGAGGGCTAGCCACCGGAAAAGGCATGAGGTATGCATGCCTTCGACTAATGAAAGCAATCAGATTTTATTAGGCAAGCCCACGAACCAATCAAAAACACTGACGTGACGTCGACAGGGCTCCGAGCCCTTTTTCTAAACACTGAAGCATCTCGCTGAGATACGCATGCGCGAGCGCATGCAACGCAGGCTCGACCCTAAAAAACTAACACTTATTATCTTTAAAAAAGTGTGGTTGATTTTAAACAGGTAATAAGCATTCCTTAAAATATCCCCATCAAAACATCTATGAAAATCCACCTTAGGCATCAACTATGCACCCAAAAGTCAATTTGCTTTTGAAAAGTAATTATAACCCAAATATCAACTGATGTAACAACACATTATGACGTACTCCTAGAGTCACTAGTCTCACAAATCAATGAAGAAACCCTAACTCCTTTAGGTTATTTTGAAGACACTTGGGTTGGTTGGCACTGTTCAGGGAACAGGCATCATTCTAGGTTCTGCATGTCCTGGTGGAATGTATATAACTGTACTCTTATAGCAAAGCACACTGGGGTCTGCTTAGAGCATCCATGCTTAAATGCACATTTTGCACTTAGCTTTCCTTTTCTGTCAGTAACCTTTTACATGGATTTTCATTTATGTGATTATGTACTGAGAAATCATTGTACATGTTGCTTATTTCTAGTAAGCATTGATGCCATCTAGTCTGTAGCCTCTGTCCAAAGCTGAGCATATGGAACACAGTGTCTAAACTTCTGATTGTCCATGGAGACAGCTCCACATTTGTAGACATATCACAGTGTTGAGCTTGCACCTCTAACACAGTGTGACACGATGCGACTTGTATTGTAAAAACTGCCTCTGCGCCATTTGTGATAGAGGAGCACTTCTGCTGGGCTTTTCCTGGAACCTGGCACACAGTATCTGAGATGAAGCTTTGATGGCTCTGATCCTCAATATGACCTAACCCTCTACAGGACCAATAGCCTACACCACATCAGACTGGCTTCCTGGCTTTCCAGTACATCAAACCCTGGTAAGGGGGGTTTCATGTTTCTCTTATAGATATAGAAAAGGGTGCTCATACTATGCTCTCAGCAGCGTAGGTAGTTACAGATAGGAGTGAAACAACACAATCACAAATATCATAGCTTAACAGTTTATGTTTTTTCACCATCTTTGTAATGCCAGTTACCATGCTTTGTCTCATTTGCCTAATAATAGTTGCAGCTCTTGTTTTTTATGTAAGACTAGGACTGTTGCAATAATTGCTCTGAAATACATTTTTGTACCTTTTCTTGAGTCTAATATTGGGTACTCTAAGTGACCACTGAAGGGTAGATATGTTTCCACAGTTTCCTTTGGAATTTGAGTAGTCATGGTCAAGGTTTCAAAACCCATCTTGTATGCTGGTGTGTTTAGGGGTTCAGACAGGGCACTGTGACCTGGCTAGGAATCCAGTCAACATTTCCGGATGGTATATGTGGACTGAGTGCCTGTACCCTGATGTTATGTTGACCAGATACCCAGTCCTACGTAATTAATAGGAATAGTATTATACTTTAAATCAAGAACCCAAAACAAATAATGCAGTTCAAGGATGTTTCTTTCCGAGGTACACTTGTAAGGAGCTACAATGTCACTATCTTATATCAATTTAATTAAATTAAAAAAAGAACACAGTTTTAGGATCTATGTGTGATAGCAAGCCCTTTCTCAAAAACGATGCACTAAACTTTACAAACAAACTCAACAAATCTACCTAATATTAGGTGCAAAAGTCTAACACTTTGAAAATAATCAATGACTCCTCTACTTAGAAACTATAGCTTTATATCCAACTTTAAAATCCTCTGTTAAACACAATAGACATACCTAACAAATCAATACAAAAAGAAAACATGAATACTTAATACTTTTCAAATTAACTAAGAACACTTTTATTTTCACAATAATAGCAATCCTCACATAAAGGATGTTTTAAGGAAACAATACTTATTGACATAATACTAACAAACCAACAATTAATATTCAGAAATAAAATATTTTATTTCCATAAAACATCACAAACATATCATAACATAACACCTTTAACATTTATCATTTATCATACAAATCAATGCATTATATTATCACGCTCTACAGACATATCATGAAATACAGAGCATAATAAATCATTACAAACCAAAATTATCACACCCAAATTTATAAATATTTAAACATATTTATAACATTACTTAAACATTATTATAACATTACTTACATTTTAGTGGCTCAACATCACTTGATGTCCAGATTCTAATCCACATATAGAAAACCAATTTAGAAAAATCACCAACAAAGTTAATATTTTTCCACTTTTTAAAAAGGTGATCCATAAGAGAGATCATTATTACATCCTATGATTCTCTCCAAAGCCCACCAATTAGCTAAAACAAGAAATGTTCTAGGAAAACCAAGCACTTAAAATTTTTTTTTTTTAAAAGAACACAGTACACTGTGAACCATTTTCTGTGAAAAATAATGCATCTTTAACTTTGAAATGCTCTTTCAAATTGTTCTGCTTTAAAAAATAAATTCCCAGTAACAAACAATAAAATCCTAAAGTACCAAGCACAACGTATATAAACTTCCTATATAACATAACAATAATAACATAACTGTAACACAATATTAAAACACTCTGACAAACAGTCAACACTAGGCCACTATGCCCACACATACATACATCACTTAATATAATAAGATACCAAACCCTGCTAATCAAAGGACTAACTCTAATCCTCCTAAAATTAATTAACCTCACAACAGACCCATTCAACCTACTAGTGTAAGTTAAATGTATCAACATACATTTTCTTACAATGTAAAGAATATGAATACATGTAAAAAATAATATTTTTGTATTTTAATGAATACTGATAAATTACAAAAAGATCATTTAAAGTGTTCAATAATTTAATAATAATGTTCTAATTTATATTAATTGCATGTTTAATACTATAATAGATACATATTATTTTTGATATTATTAAAACATGACAAAGACATGCTATTATTAATAGTACATATTATAACCAGTTAACAGAATAATAATTAATGGCCTGATCCAGAGTTTGGTAAAAGGGCCGCTGTTCCTTCCTCATTGAGGGACAGATTTGTTCATCAGGCTGGTGAATATACATTCACCATATTTAAGCTTTGTCTTGATCGACCACCTTCCATCATGTTGGAGGATAATCTGTCAACTGAACCTCAGTCTTTCATCATCGTCATCCCCTGTCCACCATTGACAGGCATTACTCTATCAACATTGGTATGACAGACATTTATCAGCCATATTTAGAGTTATCTGCCATCACAGAGTGGTACAGAGACCCTTGCGATGAAGGCCAGCCATGGCAGACCCCAATCCCAATGGTAGAGGCATCCATCAATTTTTACGCATGAGTTTGTCAACACACATCTGACCAAAATCTGCTCACACCACAAAAGACACTCTTCTAACCATAACTCTTTTACTAATCACCACATGAAGCACCTGATCATATCTACATCTTCCTTTTCTATTTGAAAATGCCTGGAAAAAAACAACCCACATTCTCTGAAAATTAATTAACTGGCATGGGGGATGAGATGATTAGAGCGGAGCCTAGTTGTTTAGAGCACTGATTTAAGCAACAAAAATGAGCAACAGAAGGGAAATGTGGGCCAAAATCAATGATAAATTGAATGCTGTCTCCAAAATGAGATGCTCACAGGGGGATATCAGCAAGCATTGGGGCAACCTGAGGGGAAGAGCCTGCTCCCTCACTTCCAGAGCACCAGGGGTCATGTTAGCTGGTGGAGGTTCTTCAAGGCCTCCCTACCTCATGCCATGGGAGGATAATGTGTTGTCCATAATCCACACTGAAGGCTTGGTGGCATTAACTCAACGATTAAATTATTATTGGAAACACAATCTAATGTGTGTGATCTTACATTTGTCAACAGATCATACACACCATATTGTAGGTATGGCATCTATGAAGTGAATTTAACAATTGATGTTCTCTTGATCTGATAGAATAACAAAAACATACTTTGTGGTGGTAGAAAATTGAACAGATGAATCCTTGTTACCTGGACTCCAATGTTACAGTTGGATTTCTTGAAGTCACATATCACCGCACACCTCATTCCGGGATTTTATTTGTATACGTTTTAATGCATGGTTTTAATGATACCTAAATGTTAAGGAATGGAAAAGTGGAGTCATAATAATGTTACCCTATTGCCTAATAAGTAACGCTCTTCTTTTACACATATTATCATCACACTGAGCCAACTGTTCTTTGAAATGTGCAAATGGCAGGCTTCAGCCACACATTGTGCTATTTTCATTTTGTACACAGACATTATGGTCAGACGGAGTCATAAAAGCCACCAAATATTAATAGATATGCATATCAAGTCCGAGCTCTAGACTTTTACACACAGACACTACATGTGTCAGGCACCGCACATAAAACTCATTAAAATTGGCATCACTCCATTGTTGAGAGGAAGTGCACCACTTTTTTTAAATGAGCATTGTACCAATGGTCAGGCCATTTGCACTGCAGATCTCTTGATAACCATTATGTGTACAATACTCCAAAGTATCCACTTATGACTCGGTAGTGCCCCAGCAGATGACATGAGGGCATGACCTAAGAAGTATTAAGCAGTACTATTATTGAGTTTATGGCTAACTTCATAATTTATTTTACTAATATTTAACCATTGTCAGAGAATCAAACATCTCCAGCTGTAAAAAATGGTGAACACTAAGGGCTAGAAGTGCAAAGCATTTTTGTAGTTGCAAATGGCCTAACTCACAATATTGGGACATTTTTTAATGCAAAAAAGGCTTTTTCATTTATCAATGTATCAAACCCAGCATGCGATTTGGTAAAACATTACTGAATCCCCATTTGGGTTTGTAACCTAATAACAATTTGTTATTTGGAAGGGACATGTTTAGGGCAAAATACTGAATTGTAGTGGTATGTACTATTGTTTGCTACTAAATTGCATTTGCAAGACATTCATACTTTACCACCAACTCATAGCTGGTGGTAACCCATTAGTAAATGGAAAGTGGTCCCTTTAGGACTCCTTTCACTGTGACAATGTTTAAAAATATGTTTTAAGAACAGGCAGAGCATGGAGTACTGCCTATTCTTAAAAAATAAAAAGGTAACATTTCATTTTTTTAGCAGATCCCAGTTCCTTTAAGGGAAACAGGATGCGTTAAAAAATGATTTCTTTATTTCAAAGTAATCACCGATATGGTGGTCTGCTGCCCCCAGCTGGCTACCATCCCTGTGATGGCAGTGAATCCTAGTTTGCCACAAATTTCACATTAGTACATTAGCAGTAGTGATAACCAAATAGTGATTTGCAGAAAAATCACTGTTTGGTTATCGCTATTAATTAATGTTCATACATCTAGCCCACAATGTAGGATATTTGCAAGATACTACTGACTTTGATACATATGTTAAAAACAAACACACATTTAATAACATGAAAAATAAAAAACTCTGAAATGTAATTATTGGATTAATAGCATAAATTGTAAAAGATGTTCTGTCCATAGGGAATACAAACTAATGACAATTCCTCCAAATTCGGTTGCCATAAAACATTTTTAAATTGAGATCAAGGCTGAGGTTACGGCCTTGATCCTCATCACAGTCAACTTGCTGTTGCACGTAGCAGAGCGGGGACATGAGTTAAATATTTGATTAACGATGTAACCTTACCAATTCATCAAATCAGAAGTCATGGCTGCAAGTAAGAATTAATCAGGACCTGCAAATAAAATCAAACAGTCATCACCGCATCAATTTCAATCTCTAGGGAGTCAATGATGAGGGTTGGTGTGAGTTTCAAAGATTTATTAAAGTCTCAAAATTCTTTCAAGCTTTATTTGATTAATCCATATTTAATCTCATCAATTCAATTAGATCAATTGAAACAATCATAAATGACCAATAATAGAACAATGTCATTTAAGCATTTTTCATAAAGGAAAAGTCCCTATTCCAAGAGTGGAGACTGAGAAGAAAGCGTCAGTTAGCACCCGTAAAGAGCTCCAAAGTCGAAAGATGAAAGCATGAAGCTTTAGCATCACATCTTAATTTTAATCAAGGCAGAACTTCCTATAAAGAGAGGTTCAAGCAACTCACTCTCAAAGAACCATAAAAAATGCATAGATTCAGACAGGGAAAATGAAAAGGTCTATCAGAATGAATCTGAGAGGTGTCTGCCTCTAAAGCATCATCAAAGTAGCTTCACACCCTATTCTAGGAACATGCACTATTAAAAAAATTCATATCAAACCTTTGAAACAAATTGCCTCCATCTTCCATCCGCTCATCAAATCTTGCTTGCTATGTCTTCATGGGAACAAAAAAGCTTCTGTCATCTAAGCAGTCAAAGGGCATTAGTTTAAGGATATCAATATTAGAATGAAACATTTTATAGAAACTCAGGAGAGTTTCTACCATTTGTCTGGTATAGGAAGACTATGGTTCATGGTTAAGCATTCACATCACTTTATTAAATCACAAGTTTCTCATGTATTTCAGTTGACTAAACTATTGCGCACATACAAACATTATGCAGAAATTAAACTAAACACTTTAATACATTATTACATTCTATAAAAACAAGCCCATAGGAAGGTCAAAATCTAACATCCTTTCATTAAGTCATGTATTTCTTAATGTGTCAGCTTTACCAAATAATAACATTTCACATTCTTAATGTTGGTCCGCTTATGTAAAAAGTGCATTCTGCAGCTATTCAAACTCAATACCCATAAATGTGAAAGCCTAGTGCTCTCACTTGCTTTTAAAATATGGCTTTTCATCTAGGGTCTACATTTTATAGCTACATGATAAACACATTAATTTTCATTATTTAAAAGAGCCCTAACAACATGACATCAACATCAATGTGGGGTTCTCACTAATAATTGTCATCAGGGATGAAGGGAATATTTTTCCACAAGGCAATGTTGTGTAGCTACAACATACCACAACATTCTCCCACACCTTCACAGGAAAGTAGAGGAGCCCCCTCTGTATTGTTCAGGAACCTGACATGGACCATCATGAGCCCAAATGTGACTTATTAAAGTGAACGTCCACTGGTGTTGTTGAATTCCAGATGTGTTAATAGTTATGTAAGCCTAGTAAAAGCTACCTCCTCCATAAAATTAATCGCAAAATCAAGTGAGATAATGTTTCAAAGGGCACAACTTTTCAGCAAAAATTGACATAAACATGTTTGAGACAAACCAATAATCCATTCACTGCTTGATACAAAGGCTACTATTTGTTGTGGTATGGAGTTGTTGTGTAGTACTAATGGGTCATGAGTGGAACTTGGAAACCTTACACACACTGGTGATGTAGATATTGGCTATACCGAACACCTGCATAATGATCAAGTGAAAATTCTTCCTCTTGGGGTATACTTGCTCCAGGTCATGAGGTAGCACCAGTGTGACATGGGTTTTATCTGTGACACGGACCGCATTTAGTAAACATCTCAAGCCAGATACCTCAGCTTTGATATTGTTCGGGGTAGCAGTATCTGCTGAAAAGTGGATGTAGACATTCATATGTCTGACCATAATATCCAGGGGATGGGTGAGGACAGTTGAAAAGGTTGACTGTGATATCCTAATGGAGTCAATAAGGCCCTGATTTAGGTCTTGCCAAACAGGTTACAATTGTGACCGATATCCGATCTGCCAAAATCTAAAGCCCATAGGAAATATTGGCATTTAGATTTTGGTGGACAGGTTATTCGTCACAATTGGGACAGAGTAACACATCTGCCTATATCTAAATCAGGCACCAACAGTGTACTAGAAAAAGTCAACAATACAATGTAACATGGCCATAACCTTCAAAATTGTTGGGATGTCAGTTAGAATTCTTATATCCAACAAAGCTTTGGAACAATAAAGCTACAATGGTGCTACTTTTCAGCCCCACTTCTTTATGATGTGTTTTTTCTTGCATAGTTTCAAGATATGAATCTGGTTTCTGCACTTTTTTTACATTACACATTCGTCTCCATTTTCCCTGGGGTGGTTGATAAACATATGTGAATCATATGAATGCATTGTGTCAATGCTGGATGTTCACAAATGGTTGTAGACAAATTACAATAAATATGAATTCTTGCCCTTTTAAAATTTAAAAATATCAAACACATATATATATAATATTTCAAGAATGTTAATTATTTATCTACATTTAGGGGCCCTCCACATATTCATTAAGGGAAATCTCTAGGAGGTGGCGGTCCCCAGGGCAGTGGGGGGCTGAGTACTCCCCCACAAATTTAAAAAGGAAAACCCTGGGGAGGTGGACAGAGGGAGGGCATGGGCCCCTGCATATAAAAAAAATGAAAGCTCCGGGGATTTGGTGGTCCCTGGAGATGTGGGGGGCTGGGAGCCCCCCCCACACCAAGGTTTTAATGCCTCCGGGACCTGGCCCACCAGGGGGCCCATAATAAAGCAAGCACAGGAGCCCATGTATGGTTTTTTTCTAATTCACGCAATTTCACAAACTTGCAGCAAAAAAATTATTAAAAAAAGGCATTTTAAAAATTTTATTGCCTGAGTCATGCTGGATCCGCTGATCTGCCATGAAATTAAAAAAACCAAAGCACAGGCTCCTGTGATTTGTTATTATAAAGCTCCCTGGTGGGCCAAGTCCCAGGGGCATTAGCTCAACAATGTGGAGGGGAGTCCCTGCTGCCCTAGTGTGCCCAACCACCTCAGGGCTCATAAATAATATGTGGGGGGGGCTCGAGCCCTCTCACTGCCCTGGGGATCACCACTCCCCGGGACAAAAATGTTTTTACATTGTGGGAGAGGCCCGATGGCTTCCCCCACAGCCCTGGGGATCATTACCTTACCAGGGATGTATCATAAATAATTACAGAGAATCAGTTTCAGGTCCCCTTTAGCCCCGGGGATCATCACCTCCCTGGGGCTATATCTTATTAGAGACACTGATATCCCTGGGGACCGCCACCCCCCTGGGCGGGCTCCTGCTATGTCCCAGGGTACCCACCCCCGAGATATAGCTGTTTACTGTGGCCTGGCAGCACACATCCAGTATGTCTGTAGGCAGGGAAACTGAGGAAAACTCCACTTGCAGTGAAGGAGAGCTGACTGATGGGTGAGTGAATGGCTATATGAGTGCAAGAATGGAACATTGAGTGCCTCTGTGAGTGACTTTATAGGTGAGTGAGTGCTAGTGTGAGTGGCTGTATGGGTAAGACAGTGCTAGTGTGAGTGGCTGTATGGGTGAGTGAGTGGGTGTGTGGATGGCTGTGTGAGTGAGTGAGTCACTGTGTGAGTGTATGAAAGAGTGAGAGGATGTGTGAGTGGCTCTATGGCTGAGTGACTGGTTGTATGAGTAGCTGTACGGGTGGAGACACCATCTTTTCCACCAGCAACCACATCACCGTCGACAACACCTTCACACTACACTGGACGAACCACCACTGCATCCATTTCACCATCACCTCAACGAATATCCACCTCTGCACACTCCAAGCCCCAAGCAGACAGTGGAACCGGAACACCGAGCAACAGCTCAACAACACCCTCAGCAAATCTCCCTCACCCCTTAACACAGATGCTAACATCTCAGCACGGAACTTTCACCACCAGATCTTTCAGTAAGCCATCACCCTAGCACCTCTCTGTAGGACTTCAACTAAACAGAACCTCAAGAAGACCCACTGGTTCTCCCCTGCACTCCAGGACTCCAGACGCACCTGTGAATGGCTAGAGAGAAGGTGGAGAAACAGCAAGTCCCTGGAAGATTTCCAGGCTTTCAATGCTGCCACCAAATCCCACCACTATCTCTTCAGAGTCACCAGGAAAACCTCCCTGCAGGACCGTATCAGCACCACCGCTCACAGCACCAAAGAGCCTGTAAGAACCTACAGAGAACAGCTGGGAGTTCGTCCCTGAGCCCCCCACTCTTCAACATCTACATGGCCCCACTTGCATCCATCACCAGGAACCACAGGCTGAACATCATCTTCTACGCCGATGACACCCAGCTGATTATCTTGCTGACCAAAAACCCCACAACTGCATAGAATTTCCACAACGGGATGGAAGCCGTCGCCACCTGGATGAAGGATAGCTGCCTCAAACTCAACACTGACAAGATTGAGATCCTCATCCTGGGACCCTCACATCAGCCCGGGATGACTCCTGGTAGCCATCCACCCTCTGCACACCTTACCCCAACAAACCACAAACACAACCTCAGCATCGTCTTGGACTCATCGCTCTCCATGACCTGCCAAGTCAACTCAGTTGCATCCTCCTGCGTTCACACACACTGACTCCTCTGGAAGATCTACAAATGAATCCCAAAGGGCTGCCGCAGAACCGTAACCCGTCCCCTGGTTACCAGCAGACTCAACTATGGCAACACCCTCTATGCTGGCACCATCCAGAAGAACCTGAAGAAACTTCAGCACATCCAAAAACCCTCTGCCAGACTCAATCTGGACATTCCCCGCCACAAACACATCTACAATCATCTAAGGGACCTCCACTGGTTTCCTATTGAGAAAATAATTAACTTCCAACTCTTCTACATGCTTACAAGGCTCTTCATGACCTAGGACCTGACTAACTCAACTCCTGCATTACCTTCTACTCCCCCCAAGACCTATCCGCTCTACTGAACAAGCACTAGCCATCATACCCCTCATACAAAAGACCTCGGCTGGCAGAAAATCCTTCGCCTACCTCGCGGCAAAGAGCTGGAACACCCTGCCCTTGCACCTTATGCAGTTACCATCGATACATCAATTCAGGAAGGACCTTAAAACCTGGATCTTCAACTGAAGCTCAGAAAACAACCCCCTCAGCGTTTTGAGACCCTTACGGGTGAGGAGGTTTGCTTTATAAATCCTTGATTTGAATTGAATGGTTGTATGAGTGAGTTAGTGCATGTGTGAGTACTTGCATAAGTGTATGAGAGGGTGGGTATATAGTTGTATAACTGAGTCTGGTTGTATGGCAAGCTGCATGGGTGAGTGAGTGTGTGTGTAAATGGCTCTCTGAGTGATTGAGTGAGTGTGTGAGTGCTTGTACAAGTGAGTAAGAGGCTGTATGAGAGTATGAAAGGATAAAGGTGAGTTAGGGCCTGTGTGAGTGGCTGTTTGGGTGAGTGACTGGCTGTGTGAGTGAGAGTGAGTGAGTGTATGGGACAGTGAGTGACTGTGTGAGTAGCTATATGGGTATATGAATGGTTGTATGAGTGCATGTATGATACAATGAGTGCCTGTGTGACTGGCACTATGGGGTGAGTGAGTACTTGTGTGAGTAACTGTATGGATGAATGAGTGCTAGTCTTAGCTGTATGGGTGAGTAAGTGGCTGTCTAAGTGGTTGTATAGTTTACTCAGAGGGTGTGTGAGCAACTGTACAGATGAGAGAGTGGATTTGACAGTGAATGTATATGTGAGTGAGTGGGTGTCTGAAGAGCTGCACCAGTGACTGAAAGGGTATGTGAGTGGATTATGAGTGAGTGTATGGGTGTGTCAGTGGCTGTTTCCGTGAATGAGTGGTGTTGTAATCTACTGTATGAGTGAAAGAGTAGGTATGTGAGTGGCTTTATCAGTGCGTGATTGTCTTTCTGAGAGGCTGCACAGGTAAGTAATTGGTTATGTGAGTGTCTGCATAAACAAACGTGTCAATGATTGAGTAAGCTGTTGTGTGACTACCAGAAAATCTGTTGTATTACACTCAAAAGTTCAAGTAGAAAACTGGCAGAATAAACTAATGGAAATGTCTTGCAAGAGCAGTTTATGTTTAAAAACACTCTCCATGGATATGTCTAAGCAGTATGTCTTTGATTCCAGAAGTGTTTTGAGAAATATAACATAGTTCATCTCCAGCTGGCATTGAAAAAGAAAAATAAGATAAAGATATGTTAGTATTTAACATTTAAAGTTACACAAACAAAAGATTAGCTATTGCTTATACTGTAAGACTCTATTACAATGTGGTGAAATTATAATTGTCGCTTTTATATTGTTCTCAGATTTTATAACGCTTCATCGTAATCATTGTTTTTTTAAAGCAACATCTTCAAACAGCAGGGAAAAAACAATCAATGGATTGCAAAAAAAAAAAGAACCCCAAGGCTGCACATTAGATCACTACAAATAAATTATACTGTGCATTGCACTCACTACAATTTACTTGTTATTATCTTTCTCTGGAGTTACTATAGCAATCTAAACAAGCATATTTTCTTATATGATTATATCTGATAAAATATCAGAAATAAATGTAAAGTGCTCTTGAATTTTAGAGATCCGTTTGATAGCATCATCCCCGGTAGGCCAAATTATGTCTAAATTGCTGATGATTCATGTAAATAAAATCTCTCACAGTAGTTTGTTTCCACAATTAGAATGTAGAAATTTGGTTGGAGAAACAAAAGGAGCAGTTTGTTAGTTCTTAATGCATTTTTTGGTTTCAACTTATGGCTGCTGTAATGGGAGCATGTCCATCCAGTTTCAGAATTTAATTAAAGAGTATTGTTTTGAGGCGTTATATTAACTCTTTTCTGGAACATTAAAAGTCTCCTGATTTTTGAAGATGTTGTTTTAAAGCATTTCCCTTAATATGCTGAATAATGTCTAAAAAAGAGATGAACCACATAAAGGAATCACCATGTGCCACTTATTTAACCAGAATTATTCTTTAGATCTATGGTTGAAGAAAGAAAATATATGAGCATGGTAGTTTGAATGGAAGTTTTGGTTTGTATTTTAGGTTGATGTCATTGCATTCTGTCCATCTAGTTTCACTCCCTAAATAGGCAGTGTAGTGTCCAGAGGTTGTATTAACTTCTTGGTGAAAGATGATAGCCAAATTAGTAAAAGTTCTTCTAGAAAGTGAGATTTGTCCAGTTTTTAAGTTTGTTATTTGAGTTTCCAATTTACAACCATACACTCTGCATCATTGTAGTATTACTATAAGGTATGTTCCAGTTCTTTGTAGGAACAATGTAGACATATTATGGTTATAATTTTTTACCACTTGTCAAAAGGCATAGTTTTAGAATCCAGTAATGTTAGATAGATAAATTGTTCAGAATTGATTACAGAGCTAGATGTGAAAGAGCAATCGTCACAGTCACGGTTCCATTTATAACTGAGTACAAATAAATAATTAATATTTACTTCTTCTTGTTCTAAGACTGCAAGGATGACCATATTAAAGTCCTGTGCATCTTGTTGAGAGGAAACATTATTGTCTTCTACATTTATCAAAAAGATGTTGGATCCCTGAAGCAGAGTGTATTACACTTCTGTCAGTCATTAAATGTTGCAGCAAATGATATAGTGCATAAGATGTTATCTTATCTGATTTTTGTCCGATTTGGTTTACTACATGCAGTTAATAGAACAGTACATTGAGAACAACATTGTGTTGTCTTTCTGTGCTTTCTTTTCTTAAGGGTCTATAGCCTGTTTTTTAATCTTCTACTTCAGACATATTATCCGTTTATCATTGTTAGGAATGGGGTCTCTAGTTGGCAATGATTTGCACCCTGACCAAGTAGGAACCCACACTCTAGTCAAGGTAAAGGAGTCACACAGCTAAGATAACCCTTGCTCACCCCCTTGATAGCTTGGCACGAGCAGTTAAGCTAACTATGATCCTTCTTTGGGTCTCCTTCCCACCTCACTCTACGGACACCAAAGACAATGGGCAGAAAAAGGCCTGCCCATGGGCTGGAGTCATTCTACACACCTGGTCGGTGTACTACTCTGTGGAAACTAGCCTTTCAACAACTATGGTCCAGCTAGCCTCTGTTTCCTCAGAGCAGTGACATAGACCCCCTCCACTTTTACCTGGTGGAAATGATGACTCCTACCCTCAGGGATCACCAACATACCCTCTGAGTTCACCTCCCATGTAAGGGAGATTATGGCATGGTCTATGACCTGCCCCTAGGGATTATCTCCCCCCAAGGCACATTTGACACTCCTGTAGAGGGGCCACCATTGGGGTTTTCAGAGGACAGACATAGCCCCCTTTCTTATGTCAAAGCTGGGAACACTCAAAGCAACAGGGCTGATTATGGGGTGCCCTGGGCCACAGCTCACCAGAACCTTCCTCCTTCCTGTCAGAAGTGAAATGGGACCCTTTTTCTCCCCATTATCCTGGGACCTGTCTGTGTCTCCCTTGACCTCCTCCTCCTTCTGCTTGCACCCCTTCCCACCCTAGGCTGAGTGTCCCCCATACAACTTCTTTTGGACCCTGGTGCTGAGCCAGCAGTCCACCTCCTTGACAAGCTTCCTGGGGTCAGCTCTGGAAAACTACAACTAGACAAGTGCTCCCATGCAATCAAATGGCACAGCCCCTGATTGTCTGTTACCTCACTGCCATTCAGCCAACTATCCAGTGCTCTGCAAAAAGAATCATCATATTCCACCCAAGTTTTGGGACCCAGATTTACTAATCTCCCTAAACGTTACTGTGTAACTCTCTAGGGTGAGACCATACCTCCTGGTCACAGTATCCTTCAGGGCAGGGTATCTCATCTGATCCTCTACATCTAAGGCCAACAAGGTGTCCCACCTTTCACTGAGAAATTCTTCCACAGGCCTGCCCCCAGTCTTTCTCAGGGACCCTGTGTATCCTCATTGCCACCTTATAACCCCTGAACCACAGCTATATGTCATCCCCATAACAAATTCCTTCACCACATCCATGGGTATATGTTCATTACCCTCCCTCAGACCACACTGGAGAACTGCTGCCACCGTTGGTGCGAGACCTGCACTTTAGATCCAGCTTCTTTAAGCTCAGCTCTTGAGCTGAAAGCGTTTTCTTCTCCTCTATGAGGATTTTCTAATTTTTCTGTCTCTCTTTTGAGCCTGACTAGTTCCGGCTTCAGCTTGAGCTTCTCCAGCTCCATTTGGAACCTCCTAGCCTCTTGCCTGTCCTCCAGCTCCTCTAGAGTCAGACCTTTTGAGAAAACACTGCTCTTGCCCTGGAAGGTGTCTTCTTCCCAGGCAGATCATGATTCTCCACAAATCATCCAGCAGGCTTTGCTCCACTCCCACCACAATAGAATTCTCCTCCCCTGTGTGCTCATCAGCCTCCTTTGCTGCCAACCAGGCCCACAGCAACTTTTGCAGGTACTCCTTTTTAGTGAGGCCTTTCATGGGACACTTTAGCTCCTTGCAGAACTTTTTGAGATGAGGAACCGAATAGGTCTCCAACCTCTCCTGCTCAAACACCAACTCTCAGCTCCAACTGAAGGCTCACCAGCCTGAGACATGATTGTGAATCAAACTCAAAAATTGCAAAAAGCAAAATATCAAACCAGTATGTTGGGATCTAATGGTCTGCAGAATGGAAGTAATTGAACACCAATCACTGTATGTAAAGTACATATGCAAAGTCCTATCCTCACCACTGATCACCAATGTTAAAAATTAGGTCTCTAGTTGGCAGTGGTTTGCACCCTGTTCAAGTAGGGACCTTCACTCTAGTCAGTGTAAGGGAGTCACACAGCTAAGATGACCCCTACTCACCCCGAGATAGCTTGGTTCGAGTAGTCAGGCTTATCTCAGAGGCAATGTATAAAGTAGTTGTACGCACACACAGTAACACAGTGAAAACACCACAAAAGTATTCCACACCAGTTTAGAAAAAATAGCCAATATTTATCTGAATAAAACAAGACCAAAATGACAAAGATTCAACATGCACAAGCAAAGATATTAAGTTTTAGAGATTAAGGACCTCATTACCAATCTGGTGGTCTCAAGACCACCAGACTCGCCCTGGCAGTCAGACTGCCACATTTCTGGTAGTCCGACCGGCAGTTTACAACCCGACCAGAGTACTGCTGCCAGCGGCAGGAATATGGTTCACGATGAGGTGGTGGCGGTCAGAGTCATGGTCAGCCACTGAGGTGTAGAGTTCTGCACAGCTGTGCTGCTCACAAGTCCACTTTCCGGCTGCCATAAAAAAAGGCTGGCGGAAAAGCAGAGCTGGGAGCCACAGGGGAGCCCCTGCACTGCCCACGACCATGTAGTGGGCAGTACAGGGGCTCCCTTGTCTAGCACCCTCAGAATGCACACTGTCTGCTACAGCAGACAGTGCACATTCCGTAGATGCCGGGAGCACCTTCTGTGGGCAGCATTGGCTCCATGAGGAGCTGTGGCCAATGCTGCCGCACTGTTTTCAATCTGCTGATTTCAGAGGTTACCCCGGGTCAACCCAGTGGAAACTTAGTGCTAGGTCTGGGTGGTGCCCGCCAGCCACGTGAAGGTCTCCTTGCCACGGGTCTGGCTGTTCAGGTTCAGACCACGAGACTCGTAATGAGGCCCTAAATCTCAGTAAAGCACTTAGAAACACTATAGCTCCGAATGGGGATTTCACAACACCTCGTCAGAGCTGTTCCCAACAGTCTAACACCACTCACAAAGGAGCGTGGGCTGGTCAAAGAGTTGCACAGACTCTTGGTACAGTACCTTTGGAAAATGAGGAAACAAAGACATTGCACAATGTCTGGCAGGTGAGGCATCACTGGAGCCAGTACGGCATTGGTTCCTTACTGTTACCGGGGAGGTGAGGCATTGGTTCCTTACCGTTGCTGGGGAGGAGATGCAGTGTTGGCGGGGAAGCGTTGGTTCCTTATGATCTGGTGGGGTCGATGAATCCAGCAGGTTAAGACATGAGGTGTTGACTTTGTGGTGTTGTGATCATACCATGGGCCTTGGGTGATGCAGTGGAGTAAAGTGTCCCGGATATTGGGAACACAGGACTCGGGACTCAGGCTGCGGTGGGAATTCTGAGGCACAGCAGCGGCATTGGGTATGCGGCATCAGTTGTGGTCATTGCACTCAGCGGGGACCATAGCGGTGGGGCAGGCAGTGGTATAGAGTTGGACAGTGACGCGGGTTCCAAAGTCGCTCTGGAGTCGATGTACTTGGTCTCTTCTTGGTTATACCAAAACCCACTCCCAAGGGCCAAGGAACGGGATTTGGCACCCCCTGGGGAGTCAGAACTCTTAGTAAGAGAGCCAAGGTGCTGGCAGATGAAGTCTTTGATGTCCCTGATTCTTCTAACAGGAGGCAAACTCAGTCCAAACCCTTTGAGAACCTTTGGAAGTTGGCCAGCACAGCAAAGCAACAGGCAGAGTGGCAGTCCCTCCTACAGCATCTCTGGAGACTACTTTATGTAATGATAGACAGCCCTATTCAGGTGCAAGTGTCAGCTCCTTCCACCACTCTAGCTCAGGAAGACCCATCAGGATATGCAGGGCACCCCTCAGCTCCCTCTATGTGGCTGTTTAGAGTAAATTCACAAACAGCCCAACTGTCATCCTGCATCAGACGTGTATTCTACAGACGGGCAGAGGTACAGAATGGTTAAGCAAGAAAATGCCCACTTTCTAAAAGTGGCATTTTTAAACTTATAATTTAAAACACAACTTCTTTTAAACTGTGAGTTCAGAGTCCCCAACCTCCATATCTCTATCTGCTCGAAATGGAAAATTACACTTGAAAGATATTACAAGAAAATCCCCATTTTACCCTGTGGGAGAGACAGACCTTGCAACTGAAAACCGAATGTGGCAGTATTTCAGTGTAAGGACATATAAAACACATTAGTATATGTCCTACCTCAACCATACACTGCACCCTGCCCAGGGGGCTACCTAGGGCCTACCTTAGGGGTCTCTTACATGTAGGAAAACGCAAGGGTTAGGCCTGCCAAGTGGGCACACTTCCCAAGTAGAATTTACAGTCTAAAACTGCACACACAGACACTGCAGTGGCAGGTCTGAGACATGATTACAGGGTTACTTATGTGGGTGGCACAACCAGTGCTGCAGCCCCCTAGTAGCATTTGATTTACAGGCCCTGGGCACTTCTAGTGCACTTTACTAGGGACTTGCTAGTAAATCAAACATGCCAATAATGGATAAACCAATCAACAGTACAATTTACACAGAGAACACATGCACTTTAGCACTGGTTAGCAGTGGTAATGTGCTCAGAGTTCAAAAGCCAACAAAAACAGGTCAGGAAAAATAGGAGGAAGGAGGCAAAAAGTTTGGGGATGACCCTGCAAAAAAGGCCATCCCAACAGCAAGCATCACCAGATATTTTCTGATTTTCCAATTTATTATCATGTTTAAGAGGTAGCATTAGTAGCCGATGTAGAGTAATTCCCTTAATGTTATGAACAGCTAATCCTGTTGGTGCTGGTACTACACATGATAAATTTGAATCTATAGAATTCTGTAGATAACCCGTGTGAACTTTAATTAGAAAGCTTTATCCCAGAGTCATCTTGTCTACAGATGTATAATAATACTGATTTAAATGAAGAACATTCACATTGTTTCTTTTTGTTGAGAAATCCCTGCTCTATTTTATCTTGAACGTTATTGTAAATTTCTCTCTGTTCATTGTTCAGTTTTCCCACTAACTGTTTGCAATCCACAGTTTCATCTCTTGCCTGTTGCATTGTAATCTCTACCTCATTCATAGCTATAGCTGCTTCATTTTAAATTACTGGTTCCCCAAGAGGATCTTGACTTGCTGTGGCAAAGGTTTGGCTGCTTTGTGAACTGTACATGGCTATTTCATCAGTGATTGCTTCTTCCTGTTCAATCCCATCTTTCAACATTTGCAAGTATATTGGAAACACTGAGGGGGTCATTCTGACCAACGACCGCGGAAGCACCGCCAACAGGCTGTCGGTGCTTCCTGGGCCATTCTGACCGCGGCGGTAAAGCCGCGGTCAGAAAAGGGGAACCGGCGGTTTCCGGCCGGTTTTCCCCTGGCCCAGGGAATCCTCCGTGGCGGCGCTGCATGGGGATTCCGACCCCCTTCCCGCCACCCTGTTCCTGGCGGTTGTTACCGCCAGGAACAGGATGGTGGGAACGGGTGTCGTGGGGCCCCTGGGGGCCCCTAACAGGGCCCCATAATGATTTTCAGTGTCTGCTATGCAGACACTGAAAATCGCGACGGGTGCCACTGCACCCGTCGCACCCCAGCAACACCGGCGGCTCCATTCGGAGCCGGCTTCATCGTTGCTGGGTCTTTCCCGCTGGGCCGGCGGGCGGCCTTTTGGCGGTCGTCCGCCGGCCCAGCGGGAAAGTCAGAATGACCGCCGCGGTCATTTGACCGCGGTGCGGTCTTCTGGCGCCCGCCGCCCGCCGGGGTCGGAATGACCCCCTGAATTCTGTCATTTTACAGTGTTGAATGAGTCTTCATACCAGTCATAGGCCCTCATTAGGACCTTTTCCCCTGTAAAAACCACCTACCGCCGCAGTGATGGCCGCCAAAAGACCATCCCTGCAGCCGCCAGCTATCCGCCGTATCATGACCACAGACAGAAGGATGGCTGAAATCCAGCTGTGGCAAAGCCGGCGGATGGCGGTAAGGTGGTGCTGCCAGCTGTATTATGACCCATAATACGGCCTGGCAGTGTTCTGCTGGGGGACGCTGCTGCTGGCAGCTGCACCCCATCCCGTCTCCTGCCGGAGGACCCCCTGAATACAGGTAAGTTGGTGCCCTGACAGGTGGTGGGGTGGGGGTGTTATGTGTGTGTGGAGGGGTGTGTGTGTGTGCATGTTTGCGGGTGTGTATTGCATGTTGTGTGTGTGTGTGCATGTATGAATGTGTGAGTGCGTGTATGTTGAGTTGTGTGAATGCGTGAGTGCGTGTATGCGTGTAAGTGTGTGCGGTGTGTGTGTGTGAATGGATGTATGCAAGCATGGATGAATGTTGTTTTTGCGTAGGCTCTCATTATTCAAATGAGACTACTGGATTTCGAGAGGCAGAATCGCCTGCAGTGTGGGAGACTGAGTCTGACCCACTACAGGTGACACCTGTCGCCCTAATCTGGGTTTTGCTCCAGCTAGCAGTGCCTCATTTCTACCCAAGGGCAGGGATGATTGGGCAGCCGAGCGCATGACATAACTGGTTTCTCATTGAAGCCGTGGTCACTCAGGTCTTATCCGTTTCTCTCACTTACATTAGTCTCACATACACAATGAAAAAATGAGGCAGTATATGTTTCAATAATGTTTTTAAGGAAGCAACTGCATCTTAGATAGCAAAGCATGGGCTTCAATAAACAGGACGATACAGCATGACAAGATTAAAATTGTGACAAGGAGAGTGAAGCATAGAAATAACACTACCATAGTGTCACTACAGTCAATAGACTAATCCCTACCTAAGCTATAATAGAGCACAGCGTGTTAAACTCTAATTCTACCCTTCAAGTTCCCCTGGGAAGACATCATCCCCCATACCTGAGCAAAGGTCTGAAGTCTGCATAGGCAGCTGTAGTGAAGAATTCAGCAATCAGCATACAGTCATGTCTCTCTGGCTGAAATCTCCCTTTAAAATGTAAGAGACAGGGAACTGTTTTTATAATAAACTAATATTAAATATAATATAAATATAATAAAACAGATGATGTTCTGAGAAAATGTCCCTACGTAAGGATGTGTATTTTCTATGAATGTCAGAGACTAAACTTATACCACGTTCACCGGCAAACTATCTTTCTGCAGCCTTGGAAGAAGTACAGAGTAAGCAAGAATGTCTTGTTTGAGAACAGAGTGCTGGCCTAGGCTAAAACAGTTAGATAGAAGGAAATAAAACAAGACTGTAAAAGAGGCTACTGTAACAATAATAAAGCGAAGCCTGAATAAAATATATCTAGGTTAAAGTGCACAGCGGCAGGCCTAGTATGCTAAAAAAAAGGTGCATGGAGCCATAACTAAAATGGCTACACAACATTGGAATGGGTTTGTGTATGCGTGTGTGCGTGTGTGAAAGGAGGGGCATGTAGGGGGGTCTGGAGAAGAAGGGGGTTGGAAGGGAAACCTGTGGAGGGGGAGGGGGTAGGGGGAGACCCCTATCAGTGACAGGGAAGGAATTCCCTGTCACTGATCGTGCCTACCACCATGGTTTTCGTGGCGGTAAGGATTCCACGATAAACATAGGGGTAGGCGGGGTCATAATGCCGCAGGCGGGCAAGTGATGGCTGCGGGGCTGGAGAGTGAAATCTTCAGTCCGGCAGTCATTACCGCTATGGCGGTTGGTGTGGTACATTGGTGGTTTGGCTTTATCCAAACCGCCAATGTCATAAAATGGAGAAATTTACCACCAGCCTGTTGGCAGTACTTTCTTCCATATTTACGCTGACTGCCGGGGTCATAATGACCCCCATAGTGTCCAAGTAAATCTAATTCAGCACCCCATAGCTTGCCAAAGTGCAAAGTTGAAAACTCTCTTCTTTCCGGAGTTTGTCCACTAAGCTTTCTGTGGTTAATTAGATTTCCCTTGATATGTCTCACCAAACACCTGTCACGTCCAAGGACTGCAAATCTTCCTTCCTCTATATCATCAGATACTTTAGTTCTATACATATTATGCTGAAGTACCTCATAGAGAAACATGTTATGAAGATAGGGCCTCTTTCTTGGGTAGTATGTATCCTGCATGTTAGTCTTTACAATGCCTGTACTCTTGAGATCAAATTCCGAAAGCCACTGCATTTCTGGGAATTACTTTAATACTCTTTTAGGACTGCTTGCACGGCCTAGGCTTACCCATATGATTCCTCTAGACTTGGAGAATAAAGTTGCCGAGCTCAACCTATCTGCACATTTATAAGATCCAATTTCCCTGGGGGAAAGCATTTTCAGACTGAAACTGTACAATTTCTTGGTGAGACTGTTCTGCAGAAATCTCCTTTCACATCTCTTCCACCTGTGTCTTTTCTGACTTTGTTATATAAGAAGTCACATAGCAAGCAACAGCAATGGAGTTATCTGCAACAAATTGTACATCCATATTTGCATTCCACATCTTCAGAGTAACAGAGTCATAGTCATTTATATATTTCAAAGCTTCTGTTCTATTGAAGTTGTATGTATTTTTGTGTGATTTCTCTGTTAGGGTGTGTCTGACTGCAGACAAAAAGCTGTTCACTCTTCCTTCTGAGACCACAGGTCGTGCAAATCCAAAACAACATCTTGTGTAAAATGTAGCTTTTGATCTGTATTTTCAATCACAGTATTTACCACACCTATGATTTTTAAATTTAGAACTTGTTGTCTCAATCCTTTGTCAGCAGTTTCTTTTGGGATGGCACATGTCACATACTGTTCTATGAAAGACAAGACAGACTGATCAGTTTCTGTTCCAAACTCCGGGGCATCTTTCACCCATAATAGTATGTGAATATGTAGAGCACCTCTAGCATGGTACTCTGCATCAAAAGAAATCAGTCACTTTGCCAAGAGGAGGATTACTTTTATTTCAGATGAAAGCCATCATTGCTTGAAACCTGTGGATATAATATCTGCAAACGTTTGCAGGGTCCAATGAGCAGAATTCTCCTGGTGTCTTCAGATTGATGTCTTTTATGTTTGAGTTTGCTTCTCCTTAGAATTCAAGCAGGTCATTCCATGCATACTCAGCACACAACTGAGTGGCAGAAACCAAGTAAGTCTGCTAGGTTTCTCAACAAGCATTTCAGCTCACCATGACGATGAGACCGATACTTATTGTTACCAAGTTGACACAACATCCAATTAATTGTATTCCTGATTTTTGTCTTTTCCATTAACTTTGTCAGCAAATTTCCTTGCTGACAGATTCTGCAGATTCACTCTTGTTTTGAGAATGTGATTTACTGCATAAGATAAGCCAGACAAGACACTCTCAAATAGTAGATGAAATATATAGGGAATACACTGGTGAAATTTAGGGTCTTCTGAGTAAAGTCTAGTTGCTCTGTACTCCGCTGCTGGTATTTGTGTACACAGGTCATCATACCTTCCACCTACCCCAGTAGGAAACAAATGTGGAAAACAGTGAGCCTCTAAGCTTTTCTCTTACACACTTAAGGGAGCTTCTTTTGCTTCTTTCATTTGAAAGAGATCAATAGCATCTCCAATGAGCTCTTTAGAATGTAGAAGATGACTACTGTAGTGTTCGTAAATTTCTTCTGATCTAGATGAATCTATCTTTTCAATTTGACCTCTTGATGGCAATGTGACATCCTTCATATGTGTAATATATTGAAGGACAACTACATTTTTATAGTAAATATTATTTTGTACCAGATAAAATGTTGCTTTCTTGCTTTAAACATCTAATATCTCTTGCTATATCGTTTTGCTCTTGGTAGACACACCATACTTCTTTCAAATCTCTCTCTGCACCCTTACAGTTTCAATATTCTGCTTGAAATCTAATGCGAATTACACAACTCTACCTTTAAGACTGTTCTGGAGCTCATTTGGAGGTAACTTTCCAGTCTTTGGCTCCACATTGACTATAGCTGGAAATGGATTTATACTTTGAATGAATATAGATTCAGAAACATTCAAATGTTGAAGTTCCTGTGAAATTTTAACTAGTTTTAACTTGTCATGCACTGCTCTAGTTGGCATTTTATGGCCCTCCAACTTATTGTTACAATACTTATAACAATTTGATGTATGGAACAGTCAAAGCATTCCTCTACAAGTAAGTAACTGTATATTCTTGCCATTTATTTATATTGTCTTCTTCGGTTTTCAAAGAAACAATAACATAACACATTGGTCTTTTGTAGTGACTACGTCAAAAACATATACAAACTGAGCCTGGTTTCTCTGAAGAGACTGCATTAAACTTTCCAATCTGTTTTGTGAAGGTTATCAATAGTAACACCTGTCTCCTGTTCCTCTACACCTGCAGATACCAAGTCTTCATTTTCCCTACACTCCTCTTCAGGTCCAAAGAAATAAAACTGCATGTCATCACATACGTTTTCTACTTCTGCCACTGTACCATGCAAAAGAGCTCTATTCATTTCTTCTAAACATAGCACAGTAGTCTTCACATGGTAAAGCCTGCTAACTGAAGTCGCATTTGTGAGTGGTGTACTGCTATCATTCTAAAACGATGAAAGATACTTTGCCATATTTTCTTTGATAAACATGCTAGTGAATCCCCCTGTAGATTTGTATGTTTCTCTACTTTGCATGGATCTAATCCTTTCAAAATTGACATTTTCTGTTTAAGACTTCTGCATGGAAAAGTATGTAGGACATTTCTCAGTATGTCAATTGATTGATATCGAATGCTACAAATACTGCTACAGTTCCACTCACGTACAGGTGCCTGTCTATGCCTTTCCTGTACCTCTTCAGCTATTACTTCCTCTAAATTTCTAGGTACCATTACATTTTTGCAATAGGAGAACCATCTTTCAAATCATAATCACCCACTGCATGCAATAATGTGTTCTATTGCAAGTAGCTTTCTTCTTTAAAGAAACACTCTGTACTAGAAGTATATCTCTATTCACCACTGAAAATTTTGTAAAAGTTCATTCTATTGACAAGTCATTTCTTTTGGCTTTTTCTCCTCATACTCAGCGCTATATTATCTAGTGTTTTCATTCTATTAGAATCAAAATAAATAGCTTTCTTTTGAGAACAAAGCCAAATCAGCTACATCCTCAACAGGTTCCTTTTGTGTGACAGTTTCTCCCCTTCTTTTATACTTCTTTATAATTGTCATTGAAGTCTGAACTACGCTGCTATGGAACATTCTAACTCTGATTTCTTTAAACTACTGCTGCCTTTTGTTTAAACTCTGGGCTTCATTATAAGATTTTATACTAGTTATATCACATACTTTTATTCCTTTCTTAGTGATCTAAAACTGTATTTTTTACATACTATATGCAGTTGTCTTTCCAGATGATCACCTACTATTTTAAGAAATGTAATTGTTTTTTTACCAGCAGCTCTTTTCTCTTCCCCTACTTTTTCTCCATTTTGCCCCTTTTGTTTCAGAGTTGTGAGGAAATAGTATTGTGTTCTATTGCAAGTAGATTTCTTCTTTAAAGAAAGGCTCTGTGCTAGAAGTATGTCTCTATTCACCACTGAAAATTTTGCAAAAGTTCATTCTATTGACAAGTAATTTATTTTGGCTTTTTCTCCTCATACTCAGCGCTATGTTATCTAGTGTTTTCATTCTATTTAGAATCAAAATAAATAGCTTCCTTTTGAGAACAAAGCCTAATCAGCTACATCCTCAACAGCTTCCTTTTGTGTGACAGTTTCTCCCCTTATTGTATACTTCTTTATAATTTTTATTAAAGTCTGAACTATTTATGGAACATTCTAACTCTGATTTCTTTAAACTGTTGCTGCCTTTTGTTTAAATTCTGGGCTTCATTATAAGATTTTATTCTGGTTATATCACATACTTTTACTCCTTTCTTAGTTGATTTAAAACTTTGTTGTTTACATACTATATGTTGCTGTCTTTCCAGATGACCACCTACTATTTTAAGAAATTTCATTGTTTTCTTACCAGCAGCTTTTTTCTCTTCCCCTACTTTTTCTCCATTTTGCCCCTTTTGTTTCACAGTTGTGAGGAGATAGTATTATTGCTTCTGTCTCATTCTTCTTTGACTTTAATGGCATTGTAACTGTGCATAGTTAAGTACAAATTGATGTTAGAAAAGAAGAAGAAGTAGATTTACGTTTTCATTATGTATTATCACAATGCATATTTTGTTTACTTAACTTCTAACATTAACGGTTCTCTCATTATAATATAGGTAACATTATTATATTAATTTTCAAATGTATATTTCTGTGTCTTTCTCTGTGTCACAGTTTACATTAGTCTATCACTGATTATACTATCATATTTATCACTATGTTCCTGTGTATATACCTATGTATAAAGGATCACTATTCTAAATAGTTGAAAAGGGTGTGTCAGAACTTGGCTACATATCTGCATGAGTCTATGAGTCCAGCTGTTTCAGTAAGTCTGACAGTATATAACTGTCTGTTGTACTAACTCCATGGTTTTCTAAATGTCTATATAAGTGACTGAAGTAATACCTTAGTGTCTGAGTTAGGGAATAGAGGGGTATGTGGGGGTGTCTTCATCTGCCTTTAGAATGGTGCATACATAAGTACTTTCTGAGTATGTGATTGAATGTAGAAGTCTCTGCGTCACTCTCTGACTGGGAGAGACAGAGGAGTTGTGTTTGAAAACACGTCTGTCTTTTCCTTTATGAGTGGTATACTCTATGTAGTGTTTGCCTTAGGGGTATGCAAGTATATGAGTACATTTCTAAAAATGAAAAAGACATCTCTCACTAACTTGAACACAAAGCACCATTCTTGATGGTATACATACAGCATGTCTCAGAGGTGAGTTATTTCTACTAAAACGTGGGGTTAAGACTTGACAAAGGGCTTTTAGAGACCAACTTGAGTTGGCAGTGAGAGTGCACACACAGGCTCTGCAGCAGTAGGCCTCACCCATGATTACAGCGGTACTGTTGTGTATATATAAAAAGATTATGTTGTTCCTTGACTATATTTCTCACTGAATGTAGGAGTCCACATATAGAAGTGCCTTGAGATGTTTCAGTAAATGTGCCAGTATGTGACTGTCTGTTTTAATTCCTCTATGGCTCTCTAAATGTGTATGTATGTGGCTGAACTAATACCTCAGTACCTGTGTTAGGGAGTTGAGGGATATGTGGGTGTGTCATCAACTACCTTTGATACTGCTGCATACATGAGCACATTTTGAGTATGTGAGTGAATGTAGAAGTCTCAGTGTCACTCTGTGACTGAGTGAGACAGAAGATCTATGTTTTGGAAACATGCATGTCAGTTCCTTTATGAGTTGTATACTCTATGTAGTGCTTGACTTAGGGATCTGCAAGTATATGAGTACGTTTCTAAAACTAAAAAGGACATCTTTCAATCACTGAAGGACAAAGCACAATGCTTGATGGTATACCTACAGAGTTTCTCACAGGTGAGTTATTTTTACTAAAATGTGGGTTTAAGACTTGACAAAGGGCTTTTAGAGATCAACTTGAGTGGGCAGTGAGAATGCACAAACAGGATCTGCATTAGTAGACTTCACTCTAGTCCTAGGTGTTGTTTGCTACCTACGTTCGCTGCAAGCGGCAAGTTCACCTTTTTATCTATTTATCAATTCTTTTTAGCTGTTGGAGTTAATATATTTGAATCTGATGTTTTAATGCACGGAGGCACTTTTTTGCACATTTGCTGATCTGCACGTTACAATTGTAAAACTGAAACGAAAAGTGTTCTTTACAGATACTTTGTCAGTCTTTGAACCTATTTAGTCGTAGGAAAACGGAAATACCGCCGCCTTTTTAGCTTAGTGTTCCCCTCTGTGAGCGCCATTTTGGGAGTAAGCGCTCTAGTTTTTTACTGCTGCTGGGCTATTTTTAGCCCACAAGACCGCGGCTCGCAGTGGAAGGTAGTCCTAGGTGTTGTTTGACTACTTACGCTCGCTGCAAGCGGCAAGTTCACCTTTTTATCTATTTATCAATTCTTTTTAGCTGTTGGAGTTAATGTATTTGAATCTGATGTTTTAATGCACGGAGGCACTTTTTTGCATATTTGCTGATCTGCACGTTAAAATTGTAAAACTGAAACGAAAAGTGTTCTTTACAGATACTTTGTCAGCCTTTGAACCTATTTAGTCGTAGGAAAACGGAAATACCGCCGCCATTTTAGGTTAGTGTTCCCCTCTGTGAGGGCCATTTTGGGAGTAAGCGCTCTAGTTTTTTACTGCTGCTGGGCTATTTTAAGCCTACATGACCGCGGCGCGCAGTGGAAGGTAGTCCTAGGTGTTGTTTGACTACCTACGCTTGCTGCAAGCGGCAAGTTCACCTTTTTATCTATTTATCAATTCTTTTGAGCTTTGTTTAGTTAATGTATTTGAATCTGATGTTTTAATGCACGGAGGCACTTTTTTGCACATTTGCTGATCTGCACGTTAAAATTGTAAAACTGAAACGAAAAGTGTTCTTTACAGATACTTTGTCAGTCTTTGAACCTATTTAGTCGTAGGAAAACGGAAATACCGCCGCCATTTTAGGTTAGTGTTCCCCTCTGTGAGCGCCATTTTGGGAGTAAGCGCTCTAGTTTTTTACTGCTGCTGGGCTATTTTTAGCCCACATGACCGCGGCACGCAGTGGAAGGTAGTCTTAGGTGTTGTTTGACTACCTACGCTCGCTGCAAGCGGCAAGTTCACCTTTTTATCTATTTATCAATTCTTTTTAGCTGTTGGAGTTAATGTAATTGAATCTGATGTTTTAATGCACGGAGGCACTTTTTTGCACATTTGCTGATCTGCACGTTAAGATTGTAAAACTGAAACGAAAAGTGTTCTTTACAGATACTTTGTCAGTCTTTGAACCTATTTAGTCGTAGGAAAACAGAAATACCGCCGCCATTTTAGGTTAGTGTTCCCCTCTGTGAGCGCCATTTTCGGAGTAAGCACTCTAATTTTTTACTGCTGCTGGGCTATTTTTAGCCCACATGACCGCGGCACGCAGCGGAAGGTAGTCTTAGGTGTTGTTTGACTACCTACGCTCGCTGCAAGCGGCAAGTTCACCTTTTTATCTATTTATCAATTCATTTTAGCTGTTGGAGTTAATGTATTTGAATCTGATGTTTTAATGCACGGAGGCACTTTTTTGCACATTTGCTGATCTGCACGTTAAAATTGTAAAACTGAAACAAAAAGTGTTCTTTGCAGATACCTTGTCAGTCTTTGAACCTATTTAGTCGTAGGAAAACGGAAATACCGCCGCCATTTTAGGTTAGTGTTCCCCTCTGTGAGCGCCATTTTGGGAGTAAGCGCTCTAGTTTTTTACTGCTGCTGGGCTATTTTTAGCCCACATGACCGTGGCGCGCAGCGGACGAAGGCGCGCCAAATGCAAGCCCGTCTGCGCCCGTCCGCGCCAGACCGTGCCAAGAGCCAAGAGCCAAGAGATTATGACTCAAATTCCACAGAGAAGGTAATGATCACCTACGCTAAGGATACACTTCTTTCGTTGAACAATAAATCCTAAAATAGTTGTACGCAAAAGTTAGATCCTTGTGTTAAAAGCTATAGATGCCCCGCTTGTGCCTGGTCCCCTCAACTAGGTATGGACCTCCAAAAAGATAGGGAATTTGATACATTTTCGATTCTGCTAGTTAATTGTCACTCGCTAGGGGCCCATATAACGGATATTCACCTTTTGGTGGAACAAATAAAACCTCTGTCTCTGTTTCTTACCGAAACCTGGCTGGATGAAAGTTCTGGCCCAGATATTGCTATGACTCTTCCTACTGGATATAAACTTAGCAGAATTGACAGACCAAAACGAGGCGGTGGCATCGCAGTTGTCTATAGAGACACATGTAGGATGACAACAGCCCCTACACTAATTAAAGGAGGTGAGAGCATGTTTTTTTCTATCAGTGTCAATCCTCACTATACAATTTCTGGTGTCTTGGTATACCGACCACTGGGTCCTATTGGAGACTTTATGACCTCACTGGCAGAGATTATCTCACAACTGGTATGCACTAAATCCAACTTCTTACTGTTGGGAGATTTTAATTTACATGCAGAAATGGAAGAGAAAGCCTCGACCAAGATGATAATAGCAGACATGAAGGCCTGCAATCTAGTGCAAATAGTGCAGGGCCCTACGCATAACAGAGGTCACACACTTGATCTGGTATTCCCCAATATGCTAGATCTAGAATTCCTATCATCACGTCCGTTAGCATGGTCTGATCATTTTTTGGTAGAGCTAGAACTAACTATCTCTCGACATAAATCCTTGATTATCAATCCCCACCTTATAGAAGGAAATGGCATAAACTGAAGGCCACAGAGTTTATTAATTCATTGGAGAAGAAGAATCCAGGAAACCTAGATTCAAATAATATAACCGATCTCACTCACTCTCTAAACAAGTGGATAGAGGATAGCCTGGAGGAAATCATACCTCTCTCTACTACGAAAAAATTGCCTCGAAAGAAATCAGCTCCTTGGTTTACCACAGGTTTACTTGAGATGAAAAGAGAATGTAGGAAGCAAGAAAGAAAATGGAGGCATACCCTAGATGATTCTTTGAAAAAAGAATATAAGAATATGATCCGAGCATATCATTTAGAAATTAAAAAGGTTCAGACGACTTACTACTCTAGCAGAATTGAAGCTGCAGCGAACTCTCCTAAGGAAATTTTTAATGCCTTAAAATACCTTATTCATTCTAAGGAGGAGCCAAAATTATAGAGTCCCCGCAGCAACATGTGGAGGTCTCGCAAGTTTTTTTCTAAGTAAAATTCAGGACATTTATGTTTCTTTTCCTGACACCCAGATTAGAGAGCAGGTGGTGGTCAACCCGGAGGTCAGGAAGGAAATCGTTTTAACAAATCTTATCCCGATTAGCGTGGACATAGTGACTAGATTACTGGGTTCAACTAAATCGGGTTCCCCACTCGATCCTGCTCCCCCACAGATTCTCTGTTTGGGAATTCCAGTGTTAGGTCCGGTAATTACAAATCTCATTAATACCTCGCTAGCCTCTGGCACTGTACCCGATTCTTGGAAATTGGCTATTGTCAAGCCTCTCCTGAAAAAAACTAATCTGGACTCTAAAATATTGTCCAATTACAGACCGATTTCTTTGCTACTTATAATGGCCAAAATAACAGAAAAGTACATACACACTCAGTTATCCATTCTTCTGGAAGAAAAAAAGCTTCTACTTCCTACTCAGATGGGTTTTAGACCACGGCATGGGACGGAAACCGCCTTGGTTGCGATTACAGAAGAAGCTAAAAAGAGGATGGACAAAGGAATGGAAACCGCCATCATCCTATTAGATCTGAGTGCGGCGTTCGACACTGTTGATCTGAATATTCTTAAAGATAGATTACAAGGATGTGGCATCTCAGGAGTCGCACTGGAGTGGATTCTCTCATTTATTCATGGAAGATCCTTCCAGGTTCTAGATAGATCGTGTACTTCTAGACGTACCCTTAGCAACTGTGGAGTTCCACAGGGGTCTGCTTTGAGCCCACTACTTTTTAATGTCTATATGCGACCTCTAGCAGAAATTATTGAATCGTTTGGACTGAAGTTGGTATCCTACGCAGATGACACTCAACTGATTGTCTCCTTTTCTAATTCTTATCCGGACATGGGGACAGCATTGGGTCCCTGTCTGAAAGCAGTTGCGACATGGATGTCAGGAAGTAAATTGAAACTCAATGATGATAAGACAGAAGTAATGTTTTTTGGGCTACCAAAAGCTTCTTCCACCAATCCAAGTACATCAATAGGAGCTCTTACTCTCCTGCCCCCTAAATGTCTCATTAAAAGCCTTGGGGTGTGGTTAGATCCTCAACTTTCAATGTCACAACATGCCAATAGAATAGCTGGAACTTCCTTTGCTCTGCTTAGAACTTTGAGGAAGGTTCTAATAATACTTCCACCACTTGCCAGGAGACTGGTTATCCAGGCACTGATA
This sequence comes from Pleurodeles waltl, assembly GCF_031143425.1. Lineage (NCBI taxonomy): Eukaryota > Metazoa > Chordata > Amphibia > Caudata > Salamandridae > Pleurodeles > Pleurodeles waltl. Next base: position 695,050,725 of record NC_090436.1, on the reverse strand, counting down.
GGCTCCCGTCTTGATTATGGCAATGCATTGTTTGTAGGAGCACCTAGATATGTGATCCAGAGGCTGCAGAGGGTGCAAAATGCAGACGCACGTCTACTTCTAAATACCCCTAAACATCATTCCATACAGGCCGCAATTTCATCCCTACATTGGCTTCCAGTGGATAAAAGAATTCAGTTCAAGGCTTTATGTCACTTTCATAGAGCCATATTTAACCATGGCCCTGAAATGCTCAAAACCCTGGCTTCTGTCTACAGCCCGACCAGACCACTGAGATCCTCCTCAGCTATGCTGGCCACAGTTCCTACAGTAAAGAAAGCAAGATGGGGAGGAAGATCCTTATTCTATCAAGGGGCCATTCTTTGGAATAGCCTTCCTCTTAATATTAGATCGACATCAACATTCTGTTCAGGAAGGCATTGAAAACCTGGCTATTCAAAGCTTAATCTCTTTACGAATTTAGATGGCGACACTGTCCGTTTTGCAACTAAAGCGCTACGAGGCCTCCGTGCAGTTTTAAGCGCTATGTAAGTAGTTATAACATAACATAACTCATGAATAAAGCAGTACTTGTCCGCATACGTGACAAAAATATGTCACTACTTGCCTATATTTCTCACAGAATGTAGGAGTCCAACTACAGAAGTGCCATGAGATGTTTCAGTAAATGTGCTGGTATGTGACTCTCTGTTTTAGTAGCTCTATTTCTTTCTAAATGGGTATGTGAGTAGCTGAAGGAATACCTCAGTGTCTGTGTTAGAGAAAAAAGGAGTATGTGGCTTTGTCTCCAATTGCATTTGATGCTGCTGCATATACAAATACATTTGGAGTATGTGAGTGAATGTAGAAGTCTAAGGGCCCGATTATGACGGCCAATGCTGCGTTAGTGTTCTGACCTCCACAGTTGCAGCTGTTCAATTGCCACATTGAGGTTGACGGGCAGGCCCACCAACCTACCGCCATCCCTGCCAGGATCTTTGATCCTGATGGGCTGTCAGCAGATGCAGGTTATAATCAATCAAGGCAGCGCTGAAGTTAGCACCACCCTGCTGATTACAACCTTGTTCTCCACCAGACTTTTCATGGCCGCACCACTGCCATGAAAATGCTGGTGGAAAACAAGCACAGGGGGCCACAGGGGCACTGGCAGTGCATGAGTCCCCCTGCCCAGCACCCTCGAAATACGCTGTGCAGACAATGCACATTTCGAGGGTGCTCATGCCCCCTGCATGCAACAGCATTGTTGCCTGCTCAATTATGAGTTGCGACAATGCTTCCGTCACTTTCCCGCTGGGCAGACTGGTGGAAACCTCAGTTTCCACCAGTCAGCCCAGCAGGAAAGTCTTATTGGGGCCAGCGGGGAGGTCGCCAGCATGGTGGCAACCACCCTGTCAGGAGTTTGGTAGACGGGTGTTCCCATCCACCAAACTCGTAATAGGGCCCTCTGTGTCACTGTCTTACTGGGTGAGAAAGTAGATCTATGCTTTAGAAACATGTACGTTAGTTCCTTTATAAATGCTATACTCCATGTGGTGCTTATTTTAGGGCCTGCAAGTGCATGAGAAAGTTTCTGAAATTGAAAAGGACATCTCTCAATCACTTAAGCACAAAGCAACATGCTTGTTGTCATATGTACAGCATATCTCAGCGATGAGTTATTTCTACTAAAACATGGATTTAAAACTTGATAAAGGGCTTTTAGAGACCAACTTGAGTTGGCAGTGAGAGTGCACACACAGGCTCTGCACTAGTAGGATTCACCCATAATTAAAGCAATACTCGTCTTCATACATGACAATGTTATGTCACTACTTGCCCATATTTCTCACTGAATGTAGGAGACCACCTATAGAAGTGCCTTGATATGTTTTGAGTAAATGTAGAGGTATCTGACTGTCTGTTTTAGTACCTCTCTGGCTCTCTAAATGTGCACATAAGTGACATAGGGCCACATGTACTTACCTTTTTCTTGTTGCAAATGGCCCGATTCACAGAATCGGGCCGTTTGTAATGAGAAAAAAGCATTTTCATATGCACAGACCCATTTTTGCGATTTGGTAATCTATTTACTGAATCGCAAAAAGGGTTTGTGAGTCGTAATAAGGAACGGGCATTTCCTTCCTAATTGCGGATGCGGTCTCAAAACAATTGCAGTTAACACCAGTCTCAAATTGGTGCTAACCCATTTTCAAAAGGGGAGGAAACTTTTCATTTTTGTTTTTGAAATACATTCCGTTTTCCTTTAAGGAAAATGGGCTGCATTAAAAAAAAACTACTTTATTTAAAAGCAATAACAGACATAGTGGTCTGCTGACCCCAGCAGGCCACCATCCCTTTGAGTGCACCAATCCCAATGCGGTCGCAAATTTCGACCTACTTCATGAATATTCATGAGCTAGGTCATTTGTGACCCCATTGCGAATCGCAAACAGTGTCATTGACACTGTTGTACATCAGGTTTTGTGACTTGCAAATTGCGAGTCGCTAAGTCTCGCAATTTGCGAGTCTCAAAACCTTATCTTCGTACATGTGGCCCTAAATGAATAATTCAGTGCCTGTGTTAGGGAATAGAAGGGTATGTGGGTATGTCTTCAACTGCCTTTGTAATGCTGCATACAAAACTACTTTCTGAAATATAGAAGCCTCTGTGCCACTCTCTGACTGGGTAAGATAGAGGACTGTGCTTTGAAGAGATGTATGTCAGTTCCTTTATGAGTGGTATACTCTATGTTGTCCTTGTCTTAGGGGTCTGTAAGTGCATGAGTAAGTTATTCAACTAAAAATGACATCTCTCATGTTTTAAGCACAAAACACTGTACTTCATAACATACCTACAGCATTTCTCATAGATGAGTAATGTCTACTAAAACCTGGGTTTGACTCTTGAGCCATGAGAAGCTGGCAGTGTGAGTGCACAGACAGAGTCTGCACTAGTAGACTTGACCCGTATTTAAGCACTGCATGTTTAACTATGCCTAGCAGTCTTATTTAACACATCTGACTCAGTATTAGTTTAATCAACATATCTTACCATCTATGCACATTCAAACCTGCCCTATAATTTACCAACACCTACCCTACATGGTACATAATACATAGCTGTCAACTTTCAGTTTCATGCTTCATATATTTCTACGGATTTTCAATTCTAAGTCCTTTAGTCCTCTTTTAACAAGGAATAAATAGGACTACAAGTCCCAGAATGCAAATAAAAGTATCTTTTGTGAGCTGCACATCGTGTATAAACATCTTCTAATACATTGTAATGTATAAAGTTTATCCCTTAGTGTGTAGGTTCTGTTCTAGCAATTAGAGCATGCAGAAACGAAGCACATGTATAATATGCAGTTTCATTACAACACATTGTGAACCAACTTCTCACACACCTAGTCTGCACCTCAGACAAACTGTGTCTTAGTCACTTATTAATAAATACATAAAAGCACTCACACTACCACTCATAGATCATCTCAGGTACTTTCATTACTGCTCTATTTATTTCATAGACATATACCTTTTTAATAAAAAAAATTCTCAAAGTTAAATGTAGTTTACATACTTGAAGATTGAGTTCATTGGTGACATTGTTTTTTTCTCTTATTAGATCGATTCAATGGTCTTAGCAGTTGTGAAAACTACGCATAAGAAGAAGGCAGCAAAGAAAAATATACATTTCATATTTTCGTTTTGTAAATCCACTTCTGAATGGTTAGTATGTATTAACCCTTTCATGCATTTTTATAAAGAAGCCCAGCATGGTGGACCTTTCATACACATTTTTGTTTTAATTGTGATTCTGACAGCTCATTTGCAAAAAAAAGGTGTCCAAAAATATGTAGCTTCATATTTTTATGACTTTAGGAGTACGGTACACTATACTGGCAATCCCTTACATAGAAATTAAACCCCTATTAAACAATATTGAGTTTAAACACCTTTAATTTATAAAAAGACAGAACTCTCTCCTCAACATCCTTACCACAATACAATCTTAGCAGCATTTCCATAGCAGCCCATTACAACCAGCAGTCATAAGTTCACAGTACATTCTAGAAGGGGCATAGTAGTCACAAAATGAACTGCAGCATGTGTGGTTTACTGTGCAGACTGAAACATATATCCAAGTCTGTATTACAATTTTGTATTTGACCAGAGCCAATCATAGATCAAATTACTAACCCTTTCAGGACACTACCTAATTTTATTCACCAGAATATTCACAGCATCCAATCTAATAGGCTTTTTTAAACCAGGAGCACACCTTCATTTTAAATGCCTTCCATTTTCAAACGCTCTCATTCAGCTCCAGCCTTGTCCTGTCTGCTTCTGAAAACTGGTAAGAGTGTGGATTGTGGGCCACAGCTATGTATTTTGAGCTAGAGAGACTGCTAGAAAGAGTGGTATTGACAAGGACCTGGTTTTGGCTAATGTGGACATTATGGCCCTCGTTAAGACTTCGGCGGTCTTGCAAAAAGACCGCTGTTGGAAAATGGGTTATTGGTAAGGGCAGGTAGGTACCTACACCTAGCAACAAGCCACTAACCTCCACTTAGGTCCAGTTAGGTCTCAGTAAATTAACCCCAGCTCAACCCTTGGTAGCTTGGCAACGAGCGTCAAGGCTTAACTTAGGAGACAGTGTGTAAAGCATTCAAATATCACAAAACAGTAATTAAATAAAACACAGGAAACAGTTTAAAAATCCAAAACCAATTTATAAAAATAGTTTATATTTTTATCTTTAAAATGACACAAAAACGAATAAAATCGGATAAAGGGAACCGGAGATATGAATTTTTAAAGAATTATTATTTTTCTAGCGCTTAGAAACAAAAAGCGCCAATCGGGTCATCTGGTTGCACCTCGACTGGGGCAAAGTCAAAGTTTCAGGCCGACTGCGATGGAGCCCTGCTCGGCTACAGGTCGCGGGAGGCCTCGGTTAAAAGTTTACCTTCACACTTAGGCCCGTATTTATACTTTTTGACGCTAAACTGCGCTAACGCAGTTTAGCGTCAAAAAATTTTGCGCCGGCTAACGCCATTCTGAAGCACCATGCGGGCGCCGTATTTATTGAATGGCGTTAGCCGGCGCAAGCAGACCGCCGCTGCCTGGTGTGTGTGGAAAAAAACCACGTACACCAGGCAGCGCCGGCGTAGGGAAAAATGGCGTTAGGGCGTCTTAAAAATGGCGCAAGTGAGGTTGACGCAAAAAAAAACATCTTAACCCGATTTGCGCCATTTTAAACGACGCCCAGACGCCATTTACATGACTCCTGTCTTAGTAAAGACAGGAGTCATGCCCCCTTGCCCAATGGCCATGCCCAGGGGACTTATGTCCCCTGGGCATGGTCATTGGGCATTAAGGCATGTAGGGGGGCACAAATCAGGCCCCCCTATGCCACAAAAAAATATAAAAAAAATATATATTTATACTTACCTGAACTTACCTGAATGTCCCTGGGGTGGGTCCCTCCATCCTTGGGTGTCCTCCTGGGGTGGGCAAGGGTGGCAGGGGGGGGTCCCTGGGGGCATGGGAGGGCAGCTGTGGGCTCATTTTGAGCCCACAGGTCCCTTAATGCCTGCCCTGACCCAGGCGTTAAAAAGTGGCGCAAATGCGGGGTTTTCTGCCCCGCCAACTCCCGGGCGTGATTTTTGCCCGGGAGTATAAATACGACGCATTTGCGTCGCAGTCATTTTTTTGGACGGGAACGCCTACCTTGCATCTCATTAACGCAAGGAAGGCGTTCACGCTAAAAAATGATGCTCTTTACTCATACTTTGGCGCTAGACGCGTCTAGCGACAAAGTATAAATATGGCGTTAGTTTTGCGCCGAATTTGCGTCGAAAAAAACTACGCTAATTCGGCGCAAACAGAGTATAAATATGCCCCTTAGTCTTTATTTTGAAGATTTTCTTCAGCGGGACGAACCTGCCAGTCCTATCCGACCTCCTGGAGCCCTTCTCCGGATACGCAATGCTGGAATCCTCGGTGGAGATTTTTACCTTCGGACTTAGTCATTTTTTCGAGGTGAAAATCCTTCGACCGGGGTAAACCTGGATCTTGATCCGACGTCCATGGAGCCCTTCTCGGATACGATGGCTGGGAGGTCCCGGTCAACTTTTTACCTTCGGACTTAGTCTCTTTTTCAGAGATTTTTCTTTACCAGGACGAACCAGCAAATCAGGCCGGGTCGCGGTTGAGGCAAGCCGGCTAGAGTTGCCGCGGCGGGTCGGTCCCTCTATGGAGCTTTTTTACAAAAATTCTCCAAACTTCTCCAAACTTCTTGGGCTTCACCCAGATGTCCTTTTAAGGTTCTTTTGGGGTCCACAGCTCACCCCAAGGGTCCAGAAGTTCTGAGATGGTCCTTGGGGGGTGCAGACTACAACTCCCAGAATGCACCTGGCGCAAACTCCTTTTTGGCCACTGGGCAGTGGTCAGCTGGTCGCTTTCTTCAGGAGTTGGTGCAGGGGACTCTGGTTAGCAATTTATCACCTGTAGCAAACAGGGAGTCCCTCCTTGAACCAGTTGAAGCCAGGCAAAGTCCTTCTTGTGGTGAAGCCCAAGTGTGCAGCTGGTGCAGTCCTTCTGAGTGCAGGTTCCAGGTGCAGGCCAGGGGTCCAGCAGGGCAGTCCTTCTTCTCCTTTAGTTCTTCCTTGTTGGAATCTGATGGGGATCTGAGGTGTGGGTGCAGGTCTGCCAGTTTTATCCTTGCTCCTGGGTGAAAAGCAGGGGGGTCCTGGTTCTCCAATCAGGGGCAGGGTCCTTCCCCCTGCGATGACCACTTCCTGGGAAGTGTGGCAAAAATCCATCCCAGAGGGCAACATTCTCTAAAAATCCAACATGGCTGAATCTGATTTTTGGAGGTTACATCTGGCTGAGCCCACCCACTGGTGTGGCTAAAAATCATAAACATACCCCTCTCCTGCCCTCTCCTAATCTAATCAAGGGGGCACCTAGTTGTCTGGGGTTGCAGGATGTGGGGGTGTTGCTGGTTGCTCCAAATGTCCTTCTCTCCCTTTGAAGACCAGTTTGGCAGCCCTCCCCCTTCCTGCCTCACCATCTGCTGAGGGGAGATTCTCTCCCACAGGCACATTCCTTTGTGTGAAGTCAGGCCACTTCACACCTCATCAAGGCAGCTTGGCTAAGCTGCTACAGGCTGGCCAATCAGAGCACAGCAGCAAAAACAATGCAGGGCTGAAATTGGCAACTTTTTAGGTAAAGTCTAAAACTCTTTACCTGAACAAGTTATATTAAATCCAACAACTGGAAGTTGTGGGATTTATTACAACAATTAATTTGATACCAAATTCTTGGTATGCATCTTTTAAGGAGACTTTAAAATTTAAAACAAAGTCTCCCCATTCTAGCCTATGAAGGCCATTTACTACAATGAGGGAAAAACGAATTTGGCTGTTTTTACCTCACCAGGGCTTATAAAACTATTTTTATAAAGTCCCTGCTTATAGTTACATGGCACCCAGCCCTAGGGGCACATAGGGCACACCTTAGGGGTGACTTATATGTAAAAATAAGGTAGTTTAAGACTTTGGAACTACTTTTAATTCCAAATTCGAATTTGCATATAACTTTAATTTAAAAGCAGCCAGCAAGGCAGGCCTGCCTTTAACATGACACTGGGCACCTCAGCAGTGCACCTTTGGGTGCACTACCTAGGCTGTGGTCGCTAAACCTACATGCCCTACCATATACTAGGGACTTATAGGTAGGTTAACTTAGCCAATTATAATTAGCCTAATTTGCATATCCATTTTACACAGAGCACTGGCCCTGGGACTGGTAAGCAGTACCCAGGGCACAGCCCAGAGTCAGTAACCACCAGTACCTGTCCAAAAAGTGTGGGGGTGATCAGGGCAAAAAGGAGGACTTTCCTACAACCGCCGAAGCAGCGGGCGCTGGCGGTATTGGTGGCTCCCTATTTTGACATTTACGCTGGGCCAGCGGACGGAAACAGCGTTTCCGTCTGCTTGCTCAGTGGAAAAGTCACATCAATGTTGAGGCTGGCTCATAATAGAGCCGGCGGCAATGTTGATGTGCAGCGGGTGCAGCAGCACTCATCACGCATTTCACTGCCCGAAATTCGGGCAGTGAAATGCGCGATGGGGCTGTGCCTGGGGGCCCCTGCACTGCCTATGCCAAATGCATGGGCAGTGCAGGGGCCCCCAGAAGCACCCTGAGTCCCCCTTACCGCCAGCCTTTCCAGGGCGGTGTTTACTGCCATGGACAGGCTGGCGGCTGGGGACTCATAATCCCCAGGGCAGCGCTGCAAGCCAGGGCAGCGCTGCTTGCAGTGCTGCCCTGGGGATTATGACCGCCTGGCTGAAGCCTGGCGGTCAATGGAGGGGGCGGCGGTATGGCCGTGGCTATTGCGCCATGGTCATAATACACTGGCGGAACACCGCCAGCCTGTGGGCGGTTTTACTGCCAGTATACCTCCGGCCGCTAGGGTTGTAATGACCCTCTAAATGACTTGGCAAGAGAGAGTTAAAGTGGCTTCAATTTCTCCCTTTGTTTGAAAGCATTGTGGATTCCCAACCCCCCTACCTCATGATTGTGCGCTGTGGTGGGGTAGAACTGGAAATCCAATTGATGTCACTTGTTCCTCACACTGTCTTGGTGTACTTCAGCATATGCCAAAGGCAGAAATGGAAGTGGTCAAATCAGTTCTGTCTGCAGATTGGCAAAGCCAGGAAACATATTAATAAAACTGTTTCTGCATTCCTCAGAGGCCATGGCATGGGCTGTATCTACAACAACAACCTGCGCTTTAACACAGATAGTATCTATAGAAGTGATGGAATGCACTTCACAGACAAAGGCAACAGGGTGTTTCTTTCCAACCTGAACTCTGTGTCCAGTCTTATATGTAGGTGTCACATACTCACAATGAACACAAAGGCTCTTAACAAAGCCAGCCTATTGCCCAAAATTGTTGTTTATTTTCTTTATTAAAAGATATGTTTTACATTTTTTAAACTTTTCAAGACAACGTTTTGATCATCACAACTATGCAAAATAAAATCAGGCATCCAAGAGACAACCGGCCCTCTCAAAATTCATAACTAGATATATAAGGAATTTTCCACATCACACTAAGGACATCACTTTCTAAATAACTCTATAAACACATGTATGAATCTCTGAGTGTGTCTGTAATTGTGTGTATGAGCATTTGAGTGGGTCTGTCAGTGGGTGCATAACTGTCTCAGAAGCTATTTTAGAGGGGGTGTGAGAGTGTTTAACAAGGATTGTGACTCTCTGATTGGGTCTGTGAGTGGGTATATACGTCTCTGACTAGGTGTGTGATTGAATCCATGAGTCTTTGAGTTGAACTATGAGTGTCTGAGTGGGTCTGGTGGTGGGTGCATGAGTCTGTGAGTAGGTCTGTGAGTGGGTGCATGATTCTGTGAGTGGATCTGTGAGTGGGTGAGTGAGCCTGAGTGGGTCTGTGAGTGGGAGCATGAATGTCTGAGATGGTTTCTGAGTGGATTTGTGAATGTCTGAATGGATCTGTGAGTGGGTGCATGAGTGTCTAAGTAAGTCTGTGAGTAGGTACATGAGTGACTGAGAGAGTCTGTGAGTGGGTGCATGAGTCCCTGTGTGAGTCTGTTAATGGGAGTATGAGTTTTTGTATGGGTCTGTGAGTGGGTGGGTGAGATTTTGAGTGGGTCTGTGAGTGGGTATATGAGTTGCTGAATTTACCTATGAGTTGCTGTATGAGTGTTTGTGTGGATATGTGAGTGGGTGTGTGCATCTGAGTGGGACTATGAGTGGCTGTGTGACAGCCTGAGTGAGGTTTGAGCAGGTATGTGAATGTCTGAGTTGGTCTGTCAGTGAGTGCATGAGTCACTGAGTGGGTCTGTAAATGGGTGAGCGAGGGTCTGAGTGGGTCTGTGAGTGTGTGTGTGAAGGTCTGAGTGGGTGCTTCAGTATCTGAGTGGATCTGTGAGTAGGTGTGTGAGGGTCTGAGTGGGTCTGTGATTGGGTGCATAAGTGTCTAAGTGCGTCTGTGAATAGGTGCGACAGTGTCTCAGTTGCTCTGTGAGTGGGTACGTCAGTGTCTAAGTGGGTCTGTGAATAGGTGTGCATCTGGGTGGGTCTGTGAGTGGGTGGGTGAGTCTGTGACTAGATCTGTGAGTGGGTGCATCATTGTCTGAGTAGGTCTGTGAGTGGGTGCATCAGTGTCTGAGTGGTTCTGTGAGAGGGTGAGTGAGTGTCTCAGTGGTTCTGTGAGTGGGTGCATGAGTATTTCAGTGGGTCTGTGAGTGGGTGTGTCAGTGTCTGAGTGGGTTTGTGAGTGGATCTGTGAGTCGCTGACTAGGTCTGTAAGTGGGTGTGTAAGTGTCTGTGTGGGTGTGTGAGTATCTGGGTAGGTCTGTGAGTGGGTGCATGAGTCTGTGAGTGGGTCTATGTGTGAGTGCATCAGTGTCTGAGTGGCTCTCTGAGTGGGTGCGTCAGTGTCTGAGTGGGTCTGTGAGTGGGTATGTGAGTGTCTGAGTACATGTCTGAGTAGGTGCATAAGTGTCTCAATGGCTCTTTGGGTAGGTGCATCAGTGTCTGAGTGGGCATGTGAGTAAATGTTTCAGGATGCTGGCTCTCTATATAGTGTACAAAAATGCCATGCACTGTGCAGGCAGTCCAAGCAAGCCCACTTTGGTATCCAAAGGTAAAAAGCAAACCACCTAGGCCCGTATTTATACTTTTTGACGCTAAACTGCACTAACGCAGTTTAGCGTCAAAAATTTTTCGCGCCGGCTAACGCCATTCTGAAGCGCCATGCGGGCGCCGTATTTATTGAATGGCGTTAGCCGGCGCAATCAGACCGGCGCTGCCTGGTGTGCGTGGAAAAAAACCACGTACACCAGGCAGCGCCGGCATAGGGAAAAATGGCGTTAGGGCGTCTTAAAAATGGCGCAAGTAAGGTTGACGCTAAAAAATCGTCTTAACCCGATTTGCGCCATTTTAAACGACGCCCAGACGCCATTTACATGACTCCTGTCTTAGTAAAGACAGGAGTCATGCCCCCTTGCCCAATGGCCATGCCCAGGGGACTTCTGTCCCCTGGGCATGGTCATTGGGCATTGTGGCATGTAGGGGGGCACAAATCAGGCCCCCCTATGCCCAAAAAAAATATTAAAAAAAACAAAATTATACTTACCTGAATGTCCCTGGGATGGGTCCCTCCATCCTTGGGTGTCCTCCTGGGGTGGGCAAGGGTGGCAGGGGGGGTCCCTGGGGGCATGGGAGGGCAGCTGTGGGCTCATTTTGAGCCCACAGGTCCCTTAACGCCTGCCCTGACCCAGGCGTTAAAAAGTGGCGCAAATGCGGGGTTTTCTGCCCCGCCAACTCCCGGGCGTGATTTTTGCCCGGGAGTATGAATACGACGCATTTGCGGCGCAGTCATTTTTTTGGACGGGAACGCCTACCTTGCATCTCATTAACGCAAGGAAGGCGTTCACGCTAAAAAATGACGCTTTTTACTCATACTTTGGCGCTAGACGCATCTAGCGCCAAAGTATAAATATGGCGTTAGTTTTGCGCCGAATTTGCTTCGAAAAAAACTACGCTAATTCGGCGCAAACGGAGTATAAATATGCCCCCTAATGCTCTGTTTGTGTTGTAGTGTGGTTGAGCAGTTAGGCTAATCCAGGAGATGTGCTAAGCATTTGTTGTACTCACAGTGTCAAGAAATGAAGACACATACTCAGAAGAAGAACTCAAGATCAATTAAAAAAATACCTCAGATTTGTATAACATTTTTTATGACCAAGATCCCCAATATACAGGAAGTACTTTTTTAGTTATGATTTTTCAAAGTTTAGGAAATGTTGACTTTCTGTGCGTAATTATGCAACATTAGAGTAAATGGGTAAATCTTTAAAAATGCATATAAAATCAGGCAATGTTCTCACAAGTGTCCCCTTCTGTTTTTAGGTCAAGGTCATGGATGGGTCCCATGGGCCAGCTGGAGAAGTTTGGGTGGTTCCTTGGTCGATCGGGAACAGTGGCTGAAAGTCTTGGAGCTGGTGCACAAAGTTGAAGGGGGCCACCTAGAAACACAGTGCACAATGGGATATAAAGTTATGTCTGCAGGGCCCCCTTGAAGGGTGGAGGTTGGAAGGGCTTGGGGCCCCTAGAGCATATCTGGTTGGTGGGTGAAGGGGCCAGGGAGGCTGGGTGCACTGCAAATAGGTCAGCCAAGCGTTGTACATCTTGGAGTCCATGTCAAGCACTAACCTGATCTTCCCACGGTGACACAATGCTGACCCCAGTTCCTTGTTCCCAACTCCACCTAGATGTTGCATGCCTCCCACTTACTTGTACGTGATCTGCACTGGAACATTCCAGGGGAAAAGGGATGGATGAGAGAGAGAGAGAGAAACACGGATGTCACCTGGCAGGATCAGGATGGCTAGCGATGGTTTACGAAGAGCAGATACTTCCTATGATGAATATAACATTTAGTCGAATAACACTTTTCATGTAATCGATATACTAAACTACTCTTCACCAATTCCCACAAACTAGGTGTACCTGTCAGGGTCCCCTTTCCTGCTTTTTATGGCTCTGCCCGCTCTCGACGGATCTTCAAGAAACAGTATGGAACTTGCAACTGGATACAATGTTTAGCCTTTTATACCATCTACATGTATTCCCACCTTGTTCCCAAGTCAGTGTGGCCCCACTAGAAGATCTGCCTAAAGTGTTCCAGAAATTCAGTGTATATCTTGCTCATTCGGTCTTCAGGAGACTTTCTAAAACACAGTCAGACTCACAATCATAGACTTATAACAGGCGATAAAGAATCAAAATCAATCCTTACGTGTTTAGATTTTTCAAATAATCAGGATTAATCAGCGCAGCATGTTAGTATCGGATATAACACACTTCAGTGCTTTAACCACACAGAGAGCATAGGGTTAATATATGAAAGGTCACTTTTGTATGTAATTGTTGTCATCACTGTTACATCACAGTGACAAATGAATATGGAAATAACAGACCTTTGATTTATGTTCTGAAACTAGCTTGTGCCAAGCACTGAATGTTCTTTATCAATGGCAATGATTGATATCACAAAAATGCTAAATAAAACTCAACTATAACAAACATGTTCAAAGTACATCGTTAAAATAACAATTGTCCAACACACGCTCAAATATGTACTGTCATTGCAAGCTAAAAACAATGAGTGTTATTATTTGGCAAACAAGTAATCAAGGACACAGGTAACATGCCCTTCTAGTGTGCGCTGCCCATCTGAATATCCGGCAATCATCAGTGGGAACCGGTAAGAAGCCTTTCAAGCTTGTGTAGTGCATTATTGCCTTTTATGATTCTAATCTTCTTGATCTCTTCTTTTCTAGGATCGGCATCCGCCACTGTGGGCTGTGGAATAGACGATCCAGGAACAAGCGTGGAGGAGAAGAGAATCCCACTGTGGATCTGAAGACCTCTGACAGCAAGCGATCACCTCCAGACTGGTGTGGCTTTACCTGCCGCACCTGGCCACACCCAGTCTGAGTCACCTGGCCACACCCAGTCTGAGTCACCTGGCCACACCCAGTCTGAGGCATGAGGCTGCCATACCTCGCCATGCCCAGAGTTTTGAGGATGTCACAAGCTCAGGCGACAAGTTGACATGTGCCCCAGATTCCTACAAGAGTTCTAAAACAAGCATTGGCTCAATTAAACATTTCTCAAAGGCAACAACAATCAGTGGCCCATGCAAGGACAGGTGATTATCTTAGGGACACACTTTACCAAATGCCAGATGTGGGTTCTGGAGCATATTCAGGTTTGCATGCAAGACTGTCCTTACGGTGAGAGGCAAGCGTCTTTGAGGACAGATTGTAGGTCACCGGATTCACTCAGGGGGTGTATCATAGGTGTCCCAAGTACCTCAACTAGTGCTTGCTCCTGTGCTTTTAGAAGTCTGGAATGGACTCTTCTAGGTGTTCCAAATAGGGGGTCTGGTACCAAGGGTAGTGGTACACCACAACCCTAGAAAGTCCTGATGTCTCCAAACTTGGCACGGTGGTAGGTCTACTCCTTTGCAGCTATTGTATGTATTGTGGCTGCATTCCTTGGTCTAGGTCATTGTTCAGCAGCAGATCACTTTACTAGACTTTCACGGATTCCTTGCCTGAAGAGTGCAAGAGACTGATACCTTCACTCAGAGGGAGGTTCTTGGCAAGTTTTTGAAAGTTGGAGGTGCCCTGGGGATTTGTAGAGTTCTTCAGGTTTCTAGGCGATGCCTCAGCGATGATGGTCGAGTCCTTGGAGCAGCAGGCAGAGTTTGGTGCTTTTTTCTTTTTGCAGAAAGGCTTCAGTTCTCATGCCTTGGGTGTTCTTTGTCCTGGTCTTCTTTGTTTCCATCGAATCTGAGGTCTTGGGATGCCCTCTAAATAATGTATTTAGGAAGTGTTAGGGTGAGTACCTGGTAGTGGCCAATTGGCCACCTACCTTAGGGAGGCAACACCCAATATCTGACAACATCCTATGGGAAGGGGACACATACCTGACCCTGATTGGCTACTTTTCATACCATCCAAGATGGAAGAAAATGAAATGGAGTGGCCACCTTGCCTGCCACACATCTGAGAGGTGGTGTAGACGCATTGGCTATTCTCGCTAAGTTTCTCGCTGGCTTTCCCACCTAAAGAAGGGGTAAAACCATTGGGCTGCCATCTGCTGCTAGCAGAAGTGGCGGGGTCAGATTTAAAGGTGGCAAAGCCTTTGAAGCTGGCCGATGGTGCTGGGTGCCTGCCTGGGAGAGGAGGTGTGACTCATCTGCCCAGAAAAGGCTTTTTTTCTGGTTCCTGAGAGCAAAGTCTCTCACTTGAGGAGTTCAAAATCGTGTCTGGTTGTGGCAGGCTGGTTAAAACCAGTCAGCAACCATGCCTGGGCTGTTAAGTTTTGCAGGGGGTACCTCGAATGTGCCTTCTGGGTATATTTTTTAATAAATCCTGCACAGGTATCAGTGTGGGTTTATTATTTAGTGTTGTTTGATATCAAACAACCCAGGGTTTAGAGAGACCATCATGTAGCTGGGGAACACGTAATGACCAGTGTCCAGCACATGGATTTGCTAGGGCTTCCCTGTACATTTACTATGTCCCAAGCTTTAGTAAAGACACAGTAATGGCATATTTGCTCATTCACACATATGTCTTCACATGTATTATAGTACACCCTGCCTTAGGGCTGGAAGGCCTGACAGAGGGGTGACTTACCTACATTGCTTCAGTATTAGTGAGCATAAAACTGTAGGTGAGTGCCATGTCGAGTTTGCAACTTTAGATTCACCTTCCCATCCACTTACAATGGAAGTCTGCATGAGGCTGGTGTAGGGCCTCTCGGAGTGGCACAATTGGTGCTGCAGCTCTGGAGGTCCCTTTTCAGTACCCATACCTAAGGTACAGGGGTACCATTTACTAAGGACTTACAAAGGTGGCTGATGTGCCAAACATATTACAGTTGTGGGGAAAGAGATCTGGCCATGGGAACCTGTTTAGCAGAGGCCCAGGGTACTTACAGTTTGAAACCACATCATTTTCTAGGCAAAACGAGGGTTTACCATGACAAAAGAGGCCCTTCACCACAGTGCCAATCATAGTACAATTTTGGGGAAGTAGTTCTGGCCCTGGAAACCTGTTTAGCAGGTGACCAGGGCACTTACATTTCGAAACCACATCATTTTCTATGCACAAAGTGGGGAGCTAACCATGGCAAAAGAGGCCCTTTCTCACAGAGTGTCAGTGCCTGAGTGGATATGTGAGTGGGTGCATGCGTCTCTGAGTGGGTCTGTGAGTGGGTGCATCAGTATCTAAGTGGGTCTGTGAGAGGATGCATGAATCTCTGCATACATCCTTGATTGGGGGTATGAGTGTCTCTGTGGGTCTGTGAGTGAGTGTGTCAGTGTCTGTGTGGGTCTGTGAGTCGCTGAGTAGGTCTGTGAGTGAATGTGTGAGTTTCTCTCTGGGTCTGTGAGTGGCTGGGGGGCCTCTGAGTGGGTCTGTGAGTGGGTGAACACCTCCACTTCCAGATCCACACGGACCCCAACACGACCCTCAGAGGAACCCTCATATACCGCCCTCCAGGACCAAGAGCCCCCTTCAGCGACACCATCGCCGACCTTGCAAGCACCCACGCCCTCGCTTCCCCGGATTACATCCTCCTGGGAGATCTGAACTACCATCTGGAAAATGCCAACGACGTCAACACCGCATCACTGACCTCCAACCTCCTCAACCTCGGACTCCGCCAGCTAGTCAACACGCCCACCCACATCGCCGGACACACCCTTGACCCCCTCTTCACCTCAAGCAACCACATTTCCTTCAGCCACACCTCCGAACTCCACTGGACCGACCATCACTGCGTCCATTTCACCTATAAGAAAACCACAGAGCAACACCGCATCCAGCTACCTCCCCACCGCCGCTGGGGCAAAGTCACCCAAGACCAACTGACCAGAACCCTCATCAACAACCTTCCACCCGACGCAACCGACCCGAGCACAGCCGCCATCAACCTCCATCAATGGATCCTCGACTGCGCCAACACCCTTGCCCCTCTCAAGAAACCCACCGCCATCCAAGGAAAGAAAAAACCAGCCTGGTTCACAGACGATCTAACCACCTCCAAAAGCATCTGCCAGAAGCTCAAAAAGAAATGGATCCAAGAACGCACACCCGACAACCTCGCCGCCCTCAAAAACACCAACCGCGAACACCACCAACGGATCCGCATCGCCAAGCGCGCCCACTTCACCGAACGCATCAACAACAACGCCCACGACTGCAAAGAACTCTTCGGCATCGTGAAGGAACTCTCCAATCCAAAAGCCAACTCCAACGACATCCCGCCCTCCCAGAAACTCTGCGACGACCTCTCCACCTTCTTCCACCAGAAAATCGCTACCATCCACGACAGCTTCAACACCGGTCCACCACCAGACCCCACCCCCGACGTCTCCTCCCGCGACTGCCGCCTCACCGCCTGGACCCACGTGGACGAGGCAGAAACCATAACAACCATGAACACAATCCACTCAGGCTCCCCCACGGACCCCTTCCCCCATCATGTTTTCAACTCAGCCAACGCCACCATCGCCCCCGAACTCCGCAAGATCATCAACCTCTCCTTCACTTCTGCCACCTTCCCGGACAGCTGGAAACACGCAGAAATCCAACCCCTCCTCAAAAAACCCAAGGCCGACCCCAACGATCTCAAAAACTTCCGTCCGATCTCTCTCCTCCCTTTTCCAGCGAAAGTCATCGAGAAGATCGTCAACACTCAGCTCACCCACTTCCTCGAAGACAATTCCATCCTGGACCCCTCACAATCCGGATTCAGACGAAACCACAGCACTGAGACTGCTCTCCTCGCCGCCACAGATGACATCAGACATCAAATGGACAACGGCGAAACCTCAGCCCTCATCCTCCTCGACCTATCAGCCGCCTTTGACACCGTCTGCCACCGCACCCTACTGACCCGCCTCCAGGAAGCCGGCATCCAAGATAAAGCCCTCCACTGGATCTCATCCTTCCTCTCCGACAGAACGCAGAGAGTCCGTCTCTCCCCTTTCCGCTCCAAAGCCACCAACCTCATCTGCGGCGTCCCCCAAGGATTCTCCCTCAGCCCTACGTTGTTCAACGTCTACATGGCCCCCTCGCTCAACTGGCCCGCCAACATCATCTCAGCATCATCTCCTACGCCGACGACACCCAGCTCGTCCTCTCCCTGACCAAAGACCCGCTCACCGCCAAAACAAATCTCCACGAGGGACTAAAATCCATCGCCGATTGGATGAACAACAGTCGCCTGAAACTCAACTCCGACAAGACGGAAGTCCTCATCCTCGGGCGCACTCCCTCGGCCTGGAACGACTCATGGTGGCCCTCCGTCCTCGGACCCCCGCCCACCCCTGCCAGCCACGCAAGAAACCTCAGCTTCATCCTGGACTCCGCCCTCACCATGTCCAAACAGGTCAGCGCCGTCTCCTCCTCCTGTTTCAACACCCTTCGAATGCTCCGCAGAATCTTCAAGTGGATTCCAACAGAAACCAGAAAGACGGTGACCCAGGCCCTCGTCAGCAGCAGACTTGACTACGGCAACGCACTCTACACAGGCATCCCAACCAAAGACATCAAACGACTCCAACGTATCCAAAATGCCTCCGCCCGACTGATCCTCGACATACCCCGCCGAAGTCACATCTCCCCTCACCTAAAGGAACTCCACTGGCTCCCGGTAGACAAGAGGATCACCTTTAAACTCCTGACCCACGCTCACAAGGCACTTCACAACACCGGACCCTCCTACCTCAACACCAGACTTAACTTCTACACTCCAACACGTCAACTCCGATCCGCCAACCTCGCCCTCGCCATCGTACCCCGAATCCAGCGCAAGCCATCCGGCGGCAGATCCTTCTCCTTCCTCGCCGCCAAGACCTGGAACTCTCTCCCCACATCTCTTCGCCAGACCCAGGACCTCCTCGCATTCAGAAGGCTCCTCAAGACCTGGCTCTTCGACCGCTAAATCAGCAGCGCTCCCCCCCCCCTCAGCGCCTCAAAACCCTGACGGGTACATAGCGCGCTTTATAAATACTATGATTGATTGATTGATTGATTGAAAGTCTGTGAGTGGGCCTGTGAGTGGGTGTGTAAGTGTAAGGGTAGCTCATTGAAGGGATGTGTCAGTGTCTGAGTGGGTCTGTGAGTAGGTTTGTGAGTGTCTGAGTGTGTCTGTGAGTGAGCGCATCAGTGTCTGAGTGACTGTGATTGTGTGCATCAGTGTCTGAGTGGGTCTGTGAGTGGGTGTGCGAGTGTCTGAGTGGGTCTTTCAAGTGGATTTGTGAGTCTGTGAGTGGGTTCATAAGTGTCTGGGTGGGTCTGTGAGTGTGTGTCTTGGTGTCTGAGTAGGTCTGTAATAGGGTGCGTGAGTCTCTGAGTGGGTTTGTGAGTGGGTCTCTGAGTGGGTCTATGAGTGTCTGAGTGGGTGTGTACATAGGTGAATCAGTACCTGAGTGGGTCTGTCACTGTGTATGTCAGTGTCTGAGTGGGTCTCTGACTGGGTGCATGAGTGTCTGAATGGGTCTGTGAGTGGGTGCATCAGTGTCTGAGTGGGCCTGTGAATGAGTGTGTGATGGTCTTAGTGGGTCTGTGAGTGGGTGTGTAAGTCTCTGAGTGGGTCTGTCAGTGGGTGTATCAGTGTCTGAGTGGGTTTGTGAATGGGTACATAAGCGCCTGAGTGCTTTTATGAGTGAATGAGTTAGTGTCTGAATGAGTCTGTGAATGTATTATTTTTTTTTTTTTATTCTCCGAAATTCGCAAATTCATCACACCGTTACATAGAAAATGCATTTATAAATATCCCATGTGGTGTAAAAAATAATTTTCAACTTATCATTTGACCCTCAAACACCCGTAGATCGCACCACTGGGGTCAGGGTACCTCCAGCCCGACCCCTTATACCACTTATTTTTTTTTATTGAGCCACAGGGAACTTGTCCGGTAACCTAAAATGGAGTCGTAACTTTCTGGTTAAGTTGCAGCCAGACAATCACAGCCTTCGTGTTGGCAAGTGCATTTGTGAATACTCTACGACTGCTGTGAAAATGTTACAATGGATATGCCCTAGGTATGCAAATTTATTTCCCTTTTAATATGTCAAAAACTACTACATTGCTAAGATTTATTACATTCTGTTTCCTACATATAAAGTCCCTGTAGCCTTTGTTTTCAGCCCCAGAGACCCCATCCCCTGTGATTTAGCACCTTTTTAAAGGGAAGTGCCCCCATTTCCTGTGACAATATTGGCCCTCGGTGAACCCATCCCCAGGGCCTGGCCAGCTTATAAATAGGGAGGGGCATGCAGCCTCTCTCCCCTGGCCAATATTGGCTGCAGGAACACCCTTCCTGGGGCCTGGCCAGAATCTAACAGAGGGAGGGGCACACATCTCTCCTCCCCAGGCCATTAATGGTCCAGATTATCCCATCACCCGGGGCCTCCCCCCATTTATAGGGGGGCACGCAGCCACCGTCCCCAGGCCTATTTTGGCCCTGGGTATCACACTTACCAGAGT
The DNA here is from genome assembly GCF_031143425.1 of Pleurodeles waltl. Lineage (NCBI taxonomy): Eukaryota > Metazoa > Chordata > Amphibia > Caudata > Salamandridae > Pleurodeles > Pleurodeles waltl. The sequence goes on along the minus strand of NC_090436.1, from coordinate 695,030,611 downwards.
CCGTCCAGCATTTAAAGGTGGGTAGAGACACACAGACCCCTCCACAGTTCAATATTGGCAGCCCCCCTTCCTGAGCCAATATTAGCCCAGGAGACCACAACTCCTGTGGCCTTGCCACCATTTGAAGGGGGAGGGGGTCAGGCAGCTCTCCTTGCCATGCCACTATTGGTCCTGGGGCCCCCTTCCCCAGGCTTCACCTCAAACTCTTGGGTGCCCTGGCCCCACCTAGGGCATCCATTTCCTCTTTGCTGGAGGCTGCGGGGGAGCCCCAGTGCAAGTTATTACAAGTTACATACAAATGTATTGTAACTACTACAATTTTATAAAAATACTATTCTTTTATAAAAATACATTCCAACAATTTTTACATTATGAAAAATCAATTAAAAAAAACAGTTCCTTATATTTTCCAAATACTGTATCTAAGGGTAAATCGTTTTTTTTCATTTTTTTCTTATTGTTTCAAATTATTTTCTAAAAACTCAAAGTTGACATAAATTACAAAGTACGGTATATACCTATTATTTTGTAATGCGGATATTCTAGTTCTTATTGATAGAAGCAAGTTCATGGGTAACAGATGCTTCCCACAATAACACACTAGCAGTCCACCATATTGTCAGGCATTCCCTATACTGAAATGTTTTATTTATGATGACAAATTATACATGGCAGACACCTGATGTACCATTATGGGTGACAGGATACTAGGTTCAGTCTGTTCCACCCTTTTCTGAAGTATGTAATATTGCACTATCCATAATGGCCTGTGATTGAGGGAAAACATCATCTGATGTCTAAACTTTAAACATCCTTCGACTGAAATTTCATCACCTTGACGTTCATGTATTTAAAGGTAATTATGTCACTTACTTGTTAATGATCAAGTGTACTACATGACTGCAAATAATTGCAAAAAATGGTGCTCATTATCTTCTGCCGAGACCCACCATAACTAAAGGAGCAGGTGGCAGATCACTTAGTTATTAACAACATTGTAAGTTATATCCCACTCTCATTCAATATGTTTTAAAAATCACATCTACCTTAAGAACAAATTACATAATCCTATGATGTGGGAATTTATGATTTATACTCGGGCTACTTAAAAACCACATTTTTATTTTATCTTGTGTGTCTTACATATTAATTTGATGACTATGTTTACTGTATTTGTACTGAAGAAATATGAAAAACAGAGTGTCCTTGTTGACTGCCTATCCTTCAGTATTACAAGCCAATGCCTGAATAAATGCAAATATATATTATTTTAATTTAAATATGTGTATCTTACTACACATATTTAAATTAAACTGTATTTGTACTGAAGAAATATGAAAAACAGAGTGTCCTTGTTAACTGCCCATCCTTCAGATTACAAGCCAATGCCTGAATAAATGCACATATATATTTGTTTAATTTAAATATGTGTAGCTTGAACATTATTTTGGGTCTGGGTAAAAATGTTTTAATCAAACACATTGAATACTGTAAGTAATGCACTCTATTACCATTACAAATTGCTAAACAAACACTAAACTAAAATGTTAAGAAAAAATACTTTACTTGTGAGGCATGTTTTACCCTCAAAAACAGTCGAAGGCATGCAGGACCTCCTTTTGGTATGGTAACAACAATCAGGAAGAGAAAATGATTGGCATTCATGGTGTCAAAAACAGGTCATTTTTCAATGTAAATGTTTATTTAATTTCATGTATGTTTTAGGACATGGCACTGTCAGAGCCAAGCGATGCCCTGGCTGTGGAAGTTACAATTCCAACTGCTAAATAAATGGGAATGTGCCTACCAACAATTACAGTGCACTTGACTTTCAGAATGACATTAAATGTATTTTTTGTGAACCGGGCACTCCATAACATTTGGAAAGGACCACCCTTTACGTAGAACACAAAGATTGTAAGTTTTTGTTTGCCATAATGTATGCTCCATCATAATGTTGCATTTAGCTCATAGGCATTATTAGTAGTCCAATAAAAAATAAGGCACTTATATTAAGGTGAATGGCAGACACTCCACATTGTCATAGCATAACTTGTTAAAAAAAAAAAAAAAATCTCAGTATGGATCTTAATAGCATCACGTGAAATGGAGTGATGACCAACGTAAAAGTAACACACTTTTCCAAAAAATAAATTAAAAAAAAAAACATTACTCCTGATTTATACATTGTTTGACATTTTAGTCCCTTATGAAGCAAAGGATATTCCATAGATCTCAGGCCAAAAAATAATTATGAAATTACCGCTTGACAATGCAAACACATGGTGCTCTGCTGATCCCTGCAGGTCACTAGCCCTTCTTTGTAAACAATCACACCAGATTGGAAATTGCTACCTGTCTAAGTAATCTTCATTAGGCTTCTCATTCTACAAACCCTGGCAAATGTATATTTTGCTACATGACCTTTCAATATATAGCATGCATAGCAAAATCAGACACAAGTGGCAAATAGTTGGCATCCATTTTGCGGCCAATATTTTTGACCTGTGTCTCTGCACATAGGGCATTTATTTCAATGTATAATTCTGTATTGACTCAGCATCAACATTTTCTGTCTACAGAAGTAAAGACCAATTAAAGAAAAGGAAAGTAATCTGCTCTTACAGTTTTAATCTTACATGCAGATGTAGACTTATTAATGTTTATATGTTTATGATGTCCTCCTGGAAAGTTGCGCCTGGCACAGATATCATAGTAGAACCTATAGATGATCACATGATTGAAACATTTCAACAGTTTAAACAATAAACAAAGGTCTCTCAAACAGCAATGTCCAGACTTGATTTTGGTTTTCTATGTTTTTTATATATCCATTGAGAAAATATTTTACACATGGACATACTCCTTTCACTATCCCATACCTAATTTGGAAGCAACCGGTTTCACTTCCCATCCTGGAAATGGAACACTTGATGAAAGATCATCACATCATTTCCAGGATCTAAAAGGGTCGTTCTTGAATTTGGTTATTGCACTTTTGTTGGACATTCCCAAGTTTTCTAGGTAAACTACATCTTCAGATTCACTTTTACTAACACCTTGAGTTGATTTAAGGATGCAATGAACTGTATACTGTTGTGGAGATCTCTGCACAAACAAATTGTGAAACACCTGCAAGGAATTATTTTTAATAGCTTCAAACAGTCATTCATAAGGTACATTATTTTGATAAATTAAGTTCACAAGTCATTTTACCTATAGGAATAGTGTTCAATAATATTGTAAGATTGTCAGTAACATCTTTTAAAGCAATACACTTACAACAATATTTACTCTAAATGAACAATGTCAAGCACACATGTAATACTTATGAACCACTTTCACTTATGTCCTAAACTTCCCCCTCTACTCATCAATATTACTAATTGTATTTATGTCATTAACTATGGAAACATACTTGCCTGCTAAGAAACCATCTCTAATGATACCTTCATGCAAGAAATACATTGACAATATCATTTTGTCACCTCTCCCTCAAAAATGTATTTGATTTATGCATGTCAATGATCCTACATGAGTGTTCTTTCATCCCTATACTAATCTGACACACAACACTCTCTAACCCCTTTCAAACATTATGACAGAAAATATAAAATACACAGTCACATCTTCTGTATGTGCTTTGTGTACATCAACTCATGCATGCAACCAACCTGTAATGTGTCTTAAATTTTCTGACCAAGTAGGAAGTCATTGTTCTGCTCCTGTCATCTCATAAAACCCTACTCTGTCTTTCAAAAATGTCTTTACAATCTCATATGACCAATGCTTCATTAATTTTGCATTATATCAATTGAATATATGTTTATCTAAATATGAAAGATTCCACATATATATCTACTTCAAAGACATTACTTCTACTGCAAGAACTTCTTACCACCTCAAATATTGTTTTAAATATTTGGAGAGCAAATGAAAACAAAGAGCCATGCAATACATCAGGATCAACACCTCTGTTGCCACAGCAGCTGGTTCAGTGAACAGGCATGTTATCTTAGCTAAAACCTAAGAGCACGATTCCCAAAGGTAAACTCAGACATTTGATCTAAACTTAGACCAAATGTCTAAGTTTATGACTTTGGGAATTCACAAAGTGCAATTCCGAGTACTATCTTTTGATCCGCACTTGTGGCAGTGATCCACCTGAGTGCTGACTTAAAGATAGTACTCGGAAATGCCCTTTATGGATTCTCAAAGTCATAAACTTAGACATTTGGTCACAGTTTAAATCAAACATCTAAGTTTACTTTTGTGAATCAGTCTATTTATTTACAACATATTTAACATTTAGGAATAGTGTCAAATAATATTGCAAAGATTGTCAGTAACAACTTTTAAGGTAACACTCTTACAATAATTTATACTCTAAATTAACATTGTCAAGCACAATCGTAATACTTATAAATCACTTTCAAGAGAAAGAAACATGTAATACATCATGCTCAACACCTTTGTTACTGTAAGAGCCAGATGAGTAATCTGACATGCCATGTAAGTTCCAAGTGACAATAAATTAATGCCAATATGATTAACTAAAGCTATGAACATTTAACATTTGGATGAAAAGATAATATTATTCATTCCTACCACACAAAATGTGTCTGGTAAATAAAATATCTTAAAGGAAAATGTCACTTAACTACAGTTAATTTTGCATATTGATCTCAAGATAGTTAAAATGATGACTGTGAAAATTGACAGTTGCATGAATGTCAGTTCCCAATAATGCATATCTTCATCGTACATCTAAGACCACAACTCACTATTATACATGATAATTAATGTCTGCTCAATATTTTAAACTATTATTTAGGTGTGTAACATTAAAATGTTCTCTCTTTGTGCAGGTTTTCAGAAAAAGTAAAGTGAGTTCTTAAACAATGATTTTTCCAAAATAGTCATCTCATGCTTTCATCAGCCGATAAGAACAACACTTTCTTTCAATGTTATATCAATGCGCATCATTGTGGAAGAAGTTCTGCACCATAGGATCTTCATTGTTGGTCATAAACTTAGAACAATTCCGTGCTTCCTGTGCCGACCCAGGAGCACCTTCTTCAATATATCTTTAGATTTCCTAAAAATTATTTTAATCATAATTATCACTTGAATCATTTTCTTGTTGGTTGTAGTGTAGACAATCAATGATGTATTTCCTTTGAAATGCTGAAGTAGCGTAGAAAGAATAGCTGTGAGAAAAAAAGGCCTTTTTAGGATCTGCAACACTTTGTCATAGAAAAAAGGCTGACCCTGACATAGGCATCATGAGAGGAAAAACAGCCTGATAGGCTAGCACTGAAAGCTTTAAATAGAGGACCTTTGAGAGACCCTTTCCCAGAATGCACTACAGTGTCAGTTTGCCTACGAGACTCAGGGGGTCATTCTGACCTCGGCGGTAAAAGGCGCTTACTGCCGGTCAGAAGGCCGCCACAACACCGCTGCGGTCGCGGTAAACCGCCACGGTCATTCTGACCCTCAAGAGGCAAACCGCCAAAAACCCAACATCAACAAAAGTCCGCCACACCAACGGCCAGCGTTAAACTGGCGAAGATCAAACCTCCACCGTCACGCCAACAGAAAAACGCACATGCCATTACGACCCACGAATCCACGCGGCGGTCTTTCAACCGCGGTATTCCATTGGCGGTACACACCGCCGCGCTCAAAATACACATACAGCTCCAAAACACAGCCACATTGGACAATTTGAAATACACACACCTGAGACACATACACACAACACTCCCACACACCCAACTAACTATAAAACACACCCCCACATCACCCACAAACCCCTATGACCACAAATCAGAGAAGAAGCCCAGAGAGAGACAGCACAGAATAGAGAACACCATCACACAGAGGCACACTACACCATCACCCACACAACAACCACGCACAAAACACCACACACCACTACACTCACCACACTCATCCCCGCAAACACCACCCCATACCTCATCCACACCACCCCATGGCACCCCAAAGACACCCCAGGTTCTCAGACGCAGAACTCAGGGTCATGGTAGAGGAAATAGTTCGGGTAGAGCCCCAGCTTTTCGGGACACAGGTGCAGCACACCACCATTGCCAGGAAGATGGAGCTATGGCAAAGAATAGTGGACAGGGTCAACGCTGTGGGACAGCATCCACGAAATCGGGACGACATCAGGAAGCAGTGGAACGACCTATGGGGGAAAGTGCGTTCCATGGTATCCAGGCACAACATCGAGGTGCAGCGGACTGGCGGCGGACCCCCACCTCAACCCCCAGAATTTACAACATGGGAGGAACAGGTCTTGAACATCCTGCATCCTGAGGGCCTCGCAGGAGTAGGCGGAGGAATGGACTCTGGTAAGTCTCATCTCCACTACTTCATCCCCCCACCCCACCAGCATGCCAACTCATACCCCCACCCTCCCCCCCCACAACCATCACACATCCTCATTGCTAATGTCTCACCATCACAACCCACCCATCCCAACACCAAACCCTGCATGCCACCACAAACCATCGACAGCCATCACCTAAGCATGCCCACTGCACATACACATCTCCCCCACAAACCACCGTCACAACAGCCCCCACAAAGGAATGCCAGCACTGGGGTACACGGGCACCCACCCATTGCACGCTATGGCACACACAGAAGCAATAACCATACTCTTATACCCCTGCAGGACCCGAACGCCACCACACCGCCCAGGAGGGTCCAGAAATGTCCATCCCACCCCAGAAGAGGCCCCCAGTGATGACAGCAGCTCTGTCTCCCTGGACCCAGATGACCAGCCTGGCCCATCGGGGACCTCGGGACAGTCGGTTCCCCTCAGACAGCCACAGGCTACAGCAGACCTACCCCCCTCTGGGAACACCAGCACAGCACCCACCCAGAGGGCCCATGCCTCTGTCTCCAGGACACGTCAATCAGCGGTGTGTCCACCACTACAGGGCACCCAGGTGAACCCACAACCCCAACAACAACAGGGACCTGGGGGCAGTGGTAGTGGTCACACGGTCCAGGGGACAGAGGCCCAGGGAAACAGGGGAACTGGGAGGGCTGCTGTGCGACAGGGGGGGACAGGCCCAGGGAACGCACTCTCCACGAGGCCCTCACCTCCACCATGGGAGCATACCACCACTCCCAGGAGACGATGGCGACAGTCCTGGCCAGGTTTCAGGAGATCCAGGTACTGCAGGAGGAACAGTTTATGGGGTTCAGGGAAGAACTGAGAAACATTAGTTCCGCAATGGGCACCATTGTTGTGGCTCTCAACCAGATTGTCACCACATTGCGGGACCATGTGGCACCACAAAGGGCCCCTGTCACTAGCATGGACCAGGAACAGCCTACCACCTCCGCCAGCGCTAGTGGACAGGAGGCCCCGACACAGCAACAACCTGCACCAGAACCCCACCTCCTGCAGAAGAAGAACCACCCCGCAAGCGGGTCCTGAGATCTAGGAAGAAGACAGAGTAGGATGCCAAGACCCCCGCCAGGAAAGGATACCCCCTGATGTCATCCCACTGTCCCACATTGTCACCATGTCCAACCTTAAACTGACCCTGCTCCACCTTCCACAGGCATATGGACAATGCACCTGTGAGACTGAGAATGTGGACTCTGCCATGGACATTCCTCCACCATCACCCATCACCGATTTTCCACCATGTCCCAAAATTTAGCACTTTAATAAACACACTTATTGCACACAAATAATCTGGAGTCTGCCTGTTTTTTGGAAAATATGTATTAGACATAAACGTGCAAAAATGTCCAGTTACATTGTGATGACAACATACCACTGTCACACAGCTGTAGTCCATGGGCAAACAAAGCAGAGGTCACGCAGTGGGGCCCACATCTCTGAAATTGGAAGGGAAAGTCACAACTCTGTTAGCATCCACTGGGTGAAAAGGACAGACAGTAGAGAGGCAGGAGACTGTAAGTAAATGTAAAATGTCGGTGTTGATTCTTACCTGTGTGTTATTGAAAATACTGCTGTATCACTGTGTACCTGTTGTCTGTGTCGTCCTCTTCATCTTCCTCCTCTTCACTCTCCGCAGGCTCCACAGCTGCTACAACACCACCATCTGGACCATCCTCCTGCAGAAAAGGCACCTGGCGTCGCAATGCCAGGTTGTGAAGCATACAGCAGGCCACGATGATCTGGCACACCTTCTTTGGTGAGTACATTAGGGATCCACCTGTCATATGCAGGCACCTAAACCTGGCCTTCAGGAGTCCGAAGGTTCTTTCTATAATCCTCCTAGTTCGCCCATGGGCCTCATTGTAGCGTTCCTCTGCCCTTGTCCTGGGATTCCTCACTGGGGTCAGTAACCACGACAGGTTGGGGTAACCTGAGTCACCAATTAGCCACACACGATGTCTCCGTAGTTGTTCCATCACATAAGGGATGCTGCTATTTCGCATGATGTAGGCGTCATGCACTGACCCAGGGAACTTGGCATTTACATGGGAGATGTACTGGTCAGCCAAACAGACCACCTGGACATTCATGGAATGATAACTTTTTCTGTTCCTTTACACCTGTTCACTTTCACTGGGGGGTACCAAAGCCACATGTGTCCCATCAATGGCACCAATGATGTTGGGAATATGTCCAAGGGCATAGAAATCACCCTTCACTGTAGGCAAATCCCCCACCTCAGGGAAAACGATGTATCTCCGCATGTGTTTGAGCAGGGCAGACAACACTCTGGACAACACCTTGGAAAACATAGGCTGAGACATCCCTGATGAAATGGCCACTGTTGTTTGAAATGACCCACTTGCTAAGAAATGGAGTACTGACAGCACCTGCACTAGAGGGGGGATCCCTGTGGGTTGGCGGATGGGTGACATCAGGTCTGCCTCCAGCTGGGCACACAGTTCATGTATAGTGGCTCGGTCAAGGCTGTATGTCAGAATGACATGTCGTTCCTCCATTGTCGACAGGTCCACCAGCGATCTGTACACGGGAACATTCCTCCATCTCCTCGCAAGTCCCAGCGGATGGTGCCTAGGAAGGACAACAGCGAGCACAGAGTCAATCAACCCACAGGTAAGTTCCCACAGCTTGCACAGTACACGATTCTATATGCATTGAATGGCTTGTATGAGTGTCGAAGCAAGGCCTAGGCATGTGTGAGGCAGTAGAAATTAAGCCATGTGGGCCCTAAAATGGCGGCTGCCTAACCTGTGAAGTGCGACAATGGGATGTGAGGTCAATGCGCTGGCGTGGCACACCGTGGCGGTAGGCGGTCGAAGACCGCGGCGCTAAGCCGCATTGGTTAACATTGAACCCTATGCGTTTCAGGAGCCAATAACGAAGTGCGCCGGCGGTCGCGGGACGCACCGCCGCGGTATGCACCGCCGCGGACGTGACCGCCATTTTCTATCTGCTTAATCACTCGAGACCTGATCATCCACAGGAGAGGACCTATACTGCAAGTGCTGCTGTGACCTCGGTCTGGAAGATACAATGGCTGCTGCGACTGGGGAAAGGGCCCCTGCCTTCACTTCTGAAGAATTGGAGAAACTCGTGGATGGGGTCCTCCCCCAGTAAGCGCTACTCTACGGTCCTCCAGACCAACAGGTAAGTACACTGGGAGCATGCTTTGGGGGCAATGGCTGTGTTGAGTCGGGTGGATGAAAGATGGTGGGGAGGGGAGCGATTGAGGCATGCATCAAACGACGGATGAGAGCATGTGCCACATGGCAAGGGTGGAGATGAGGGGCCTCTCACATCGAGCATGCAGAAGGTGATGATTATTCTTCTCTCCCTGTACATGTCACGTAGGTCAGCGCCCACCAGAAAATCGACATTTGGCGTGCCATCGCCAAGGACGTCCGGACCCTGGGGGTCCACCAGAGACGGGGCACCCACTGCCGCAAGAGGTGGGAGGACATCCGCCGTGGGAGCAGGAAGACCGCAGAGGCTCTGCTGGGGATGGCCTCCCAACGTAGGAGGGGTGCCAGTCGACAATTGACCCCCCTGATGTCCCGGATCCTGGCGGTGGCCTACCCCGATTTGGAGGGGTGCGTGAGGACATCACAGCAGACACAAGGGGGTGAGTACAAACACATTCTGCTGACTTTGCGTGCAGTGGAGGCGCCTGGGTGGTAGAGGAGGGCTGTGGGTATCCCTAGGCCAGGGCGATTTCTGTAGGCTAGGCCCCTCCGTAAGGCATGGCCCTGTGCCCCTGCCCCCCACCTCTGTAGGGTGCCAAGTACAGCTATCCATGGCCCTGTGTCACCTATGTGTGCAGTAGTCATCCATAGGCTTGTGGGCCAAGTCCCAATGATTGAGTAGTGTACCCCAAGTGCGCGGCGTAGTGCAGGGGGCTTCTGTGTCTGTCCTCTCCGCCAACTGTGTTGCCAATGGATGCACTCAACATGTCTTCATTTTCCCCTCCCCCTTTTTTGCTGCTCTTCCTGTTCATGTGTGCATTAGCATCATCAGGCGGAGGAGAAGTGGCATTGGAGCACGAGGGAGCTGCATCTCACATGGCCCTGGAGGGCCATGCAACCGACTCGGAGTTCACCAGTGAGACGGAGGGCGAGGGGAGCTCCACAATGGGGACACGTGGAGACATCAGCGACACAGACACGTCCTCGGAAGAGAGCTCCCTTGTGGTGGCAGCAACATCCGTGCCCACCGCAACAACAGGTACAGCCGCCACCCAGCGCACCAGCTCTGCCCTCCCAGCAGCCCCTCTGCGATCGCCCCGTGCCCGCTCGCACACGAAGGCGGGCATCTCCTTCGCCCCAGGCACCTCAGGCCCTGCCCCAGTTACCCCTGCTGCCCTCAGTGAGGAGGTCATTGACCTCCTCAGGACGCTCATTGTTGGGCAGTCTACCCTTTTGAATGCCATCCAGGGGGTAGAAAGGGAGGTGCACCGGAGCAATGCATACCTGGAGGGCATTCATTCGGGTCAGGCTGCCCATCAGCGATCGTTCAACGCTCTGGCCTCAGCACTAATGGCAGCCATTGTCCCAGTCTCCTGCCTCCCTCCTCCAACTTCCTCCACCCAGTCCCACTCCCCTGTTCCTCTGCCTATCCCAGACACACCTACAGACCAGCCTGCACACACCTCAACACCCAAGGGCAGCTCATCCAGACATAAGCACCACACATCACACAAGCATTCACACAAGCAACAGCCACATGCAGACATACCAACAGCCACTGCCTCCTCTGTGTCCCCCTCCTCCTCGTCTCCCTCCTCCCTCCCTGTGACGTCTCCACTCACACTTGCATGCACAACATCATCAGCCACTACGTCCATCACCAGCACACCCACCAGAACACTCCGCACACGTACAGTCACCACCCCCACTGCCATTTACACGTCCCCTGTGTCCTCTCCCAGTGTGTCTGTCACCCCCTCTTCCAAACCACACAAACGCAGGCAGCCACCCACCCAACAGCCATCCACCTCACGACAGCCTCCGTCACAAGCACCTGCACCCAAAGACACCACACTTGACTCTCCTACAACCACATCCTCTTCCTCCACTCCATACCCACTACACCTACCCTTCCCACTGCTCCTAAAAAGTTTTTCCGGTCCAAAATGAACCTCTTTCCATCACCTGACCCATCCCCTCCATCTCGTAAGAGTCCAATCAGCACCTCAGCCACCACAACCCCTGGACCTACAAGGTCCATAGTACAGGGATATTGGAGTCCACCACCTTCAAGGGCAGCAACATCGGCCAGCAGTAAAGGGACAGCCAGCCCACCCCCTGGGAAGAAAACCAAGAAAGGCAAGGCCCGGCGCGAGAGGCCAGAGACGGCAGCCTCCAAAGGCACTACCCTGGCACCGTCAGGATGTGGGGTGCCACCTGGCACATCTACAAAGGGAGGCAAGGGCCACAGGGAACCACGGAAGGATGGCAAGGGCAGCATGGCTTACATGTCCAGCAGCAGGCGAGCTGCCCAGGCGGGCCCCACCAGCCCCATTCCGGGTGTGAAGGAGGACACCCACGGGCCCGGGACTCCAGCACAGGAGGGCCCCGGAAGCGAGAAGTCGGATGGCGAGTGAACTCCATATATTGGCCGGATATGGTGCCCTGGAGACACATGTCAAGAACCGCTGAACAGGGCCCTTCAAGACAAGCACCGCTGAACAGGGCCCTTCAAGACAAGCACCGCTGAACAGGGCACCGCCGTCTCAAGAACCGCTGAACAGGGCCCTTCAAGACAAGCACCGCTGAACAGGGCACCGCTGAACAGGGCACCGCCGTCTCAAGTACCGCTGAACAGGGCCCTCAAGACAAGCACCGCTGAACAGGGCCCTTCAAGACAAGCACCGCTGAACAGGGCACCGCCGTCTCAAGAACCGCTGAACAGGGCACCGCTGTCTCAAGCACCGCTGAACAGGGCCCTTCAAGACAAGCACCGCTGAACAGGGCCCTTCAAGACAAGCACCACTGAACAGGGCACCGCCGTCTCAAGAACCGCTGAACAGGGCCCTTCAAGACAAGCACCTCTGAACAGGGCACCGCCGTCTCAAACACCGCTGAACACGGCCCTTCAAGACAAGCACCGCTGAACAGGGCCCTTCAAGACAAGCACCGCTGAACAGGGCCCTTCAAGACAAGCACCGCTGAACAGGGCACCGCCGTCTCAAGAACCGCTGAACAGGGCCCTTCAAGACAAGCACCGCTGAGGGCACCGCCGTCTCAAGCACAGCTGAACAGGGCCCTTCAAGACAAGCACCGCTGAACAGGGCACCGCCGTCTCTAGAACCGCTGAACAGGGCCCTTCAAGACAAGCACCGCTGAACAGGGCACCGCCGTCTCAAGCACTGCTGAACAGGGCCCTTCAAGACAAGCACCGCTGAACAGGGCCCTTCAAGACAAGCACCGCTGAACAGGGCACCGCCGTCTCAAGAACCACTGAACAGGGCCCTTCAAGACAAGCACCGCTGAACAGGGCCCTTCAAGACAAGCACCGCTGAACAGGGCACCGCCGTCTCAAGCACCGCTGAACAGGGCCCTTCAAGACAGGCACCGCTGAACAGGGCCCTTCAAGACAGGCACCGCTGAACAGGGCCCTTCACCTCAAGCACCGCTCCGCTGGGCCCTTCATCTCAAGCACCGCTCCGCTGGGCCCTTCATCTCAAGCATCGCTCCGCTGGGCCCTTCATCTCAAGCACCGCTCCGCTGGGCCCTTCATCTCAAGCTCCGCTCCGCTGGGCCCTTCATCTCAAGCACCGCTCCGCTGGGCCCTTCTTCTCAAGCACCGCTCCGCTGGGCCCTTCATCTCAAGCACCGCTCCGCTGGGCCCTTCATCTCAAGCACCGCTCCGCTGGGCCCTTCATCTCAAGCTCCGCTCCGCTGGGCCCTTCATCTCAAGCACCGCTCCGCTGGGCCCTTCATCTCAAGCTCCGCTCCGCTGGGCCCTTCATCTCAAGCACCGCTCCGCTGGGCCCTTCTTCTCAAGCACCGCTCCGCTGGGCCCTTCATCTCAAGCACCGCTCCCTGGGCCCTTCATCTCAAGCACCGCTCCGCTGGGCCCTTCATCTCAAGCACCGCTCCGCTGGGCCCTTCATCTCAAGCACAGCTCTGCTGGGCACCGCCGTCTCAAGCACAGCTCCGGTGGGCACCGCCGTCTCAGGCACAGCTCCGGTGGGCACCGCCGTCTCAGGCACAGCTCCGGTGGGCACCGCCGTCTCAGGCACAGCTCTGCTGGGCACTGCCGTCACAAGCACAGCTCCGCTGGGCACCGCCGTCTCAAGAACAGCTCCGCTGGGCACCCCCGTCTCAAGCACCGCTGGCCCATTGGCAGAAGGGGCAGGGCCGGATCTGTGTCGGGCAGGGCTGCACGATGCACTCTGGGCACCATGCCTCCTCCAGTAACAGTGGAGTCTGTAATCCACTTGAGAGACTGTGGCTTTGCACTCCCCAGGATGGCACAGTGGGCAAGCCACCCACTGTAGAGACTTGTGAGACTGTGGCTTTGCACTCCCCAGGATGGCACAGTTGGCAAGCCACCCACTGTAGAGACTTGTGAGACTGTGGCTTTGCACTCCCCAGGATGGCACAGTGGGCATGGAGGCCCCTCGTGGATCTGGCGTCGTGGACTCATGTGGCTGAGGTGCCTCCCCTTCCCTTCCCCCTGAGGTGCCTTTAGTTTTTCTATCTGATGCCCCTGCAGTGTTCTCTCCAATGGCTTCGGGTCTCCTGTGTGGGCTTTGCCCATGTGTTGAGGCCCATCGGCCCACGTACAATGACTGAAACCCGATTTGGACAGGACAATTTACATATGTGTATATAGTTATAGATGTTTGAAAAAAAAGTTTTACGTAGCCTTACAATATATTTGAATTTCATGATCATTTTATTTTGTCTTTGCATTCTTCCGGGGGGTGTCACTCTGAGTTGTTGCTCTGCATTGATGTGTAGGTAGTTGTGGGTGAGTGTGGGTGTGTCGCGTATGTGTGTGCCCGTAATCTTTTCTCCTCCCCCCTCCCCTGTGTCGTAGGTGCAGTACTCACCGTTGTCTTCTGCGCCGGCGTTCGTGCTCCTGGTAGAGGAGCAGGTAGACAATAGCTGGTAGGATGTGTAGTTCTGGTTCCATGCTGTCCAGATTCCTCGTGGAGTGTGTAGAGGTGAGCGTTTTCCCGTTCGTAGTCTGTTTCCGCCGTGTTTTTATCGGCGGGGCTCCCTCCCCGGAAAAGGTGGCGGATTGGTGGGTTGTGATAGGGTGGGCGGTACATTGTCTCCCACCTGTCTGTTGGCGGTGACCGCCGCGCTGTTTGTTTGTCCCGCCGTGGCAGTCAGAGTGTTAAAGTGGCGGTCTGTGTTGGCGGTTTCCGCCAGGGTCAGAATTCAATTTTTTGCACCGCCTGCCTGTTGGCGGGTTGGCTGCCGCTTTAACACCGACCACCAGGGTTGGAATGACCCCCTCAGTTCTTTTTTCTGGCTCTCTCAGGCAGTATCTCTGAACACCTCAGGTAAATTGTTTCCCCCAAATATCTGTGAGAAAACCTTTTCTCTGCACTTTTCAAAGCTTTTCACTTGATATTTCTACTCCTGTTCTGTCAAGTAACTCTTTTTTGCTTATTTTGCTTCTTCATAGAAGAATATTTTTTAGTCAAAATGCCAGCTTTTTTTTATAAAGTGCCCTTCATGTGGCAGAAAAAAAGTATGTGTTGTATGTTTATCATCCAACCATACTACTAAGGGCTATGACCTTTGAATAAAAAGTCAAAAAGAACTGTCAAAGATAGAGAAAGCATAAGACTACGTGGCTGGATGGAAGACATGAAAGAAAAACAGAAGAGGAAGAAAAAGAGGAGAATGGAAAGATATTCTGCACATATCTCCCCTCAGAAGCAGGAACAAGCAGGTACAGACTCCCACCACAGGATCTCTTCTTCCAAGAGCTCTTCAAACCATCACAGTCACTGCTGTCATTCTCATAGTCAGCATGCCTCATTGTCAGAACCTTCCCATTTGCCGTCAAAAGCTCACCAATTTCATTGACGACATGCCTCAATGTCAAGACCTGCACCATCAAAAGGTCTGGCTCTATCCTGCTAACCTTCCAGACAACATTCAATGTCAACAAACTCCATCAACGTCACCGTTCAATGTCAAAATCCACTCCCCACGATCCCGTGAACCTCCACGTTGACACAACCACACTTGCGATCAACATCATAGGTCGCCATTGATTACACTGTTATCAATGTTGATGTCTCACCATTTGTCGTCACAACACTCAATGTCTATGCCGGATACCCTCTCAATGTCGAAAACACACGTTACAACCTAACGGTATATCTTCATCCAAACAGCCTTGTATGATGTCAATGAACTCTCAATTGACATTGAGAACATTTCATAAAGCTATGTCTTAATCCTCATCTCACTGGTCAGGCTTTTCACAATGTTCAGATCCTCCTTCACCTAAACAGGATTTAAATTTGCCTTCATTATGTCCCGTAATACCACCTGAAGATCCTCTACAAGTTCATCTACCGCCATTAAATATTAAGGCCCTCATTATGACATTAGCGGCAAATCCCGTTCACCGCCATGTTGAAGGACGCCAATGGATATCCGTTCACCATATTATGACACACAAACACCAATCCAACAGAATTCAGCCACATACACAAATCCCCCAGCCCAAAGGTCAGTGCTAAAGTGGTGGTATCAAAACCCACACCATTACGCCAGCAGAACAACGCCCACCACATTATCACCCACAAATCACCACGGCGGACATTCAACGGTGGTAAACCATTGGCGGTGCATACCGCTGCGCTCACAATGGAAACCCAAAGACAAAACAACACCACATTGGACAATTCAAACAACACACACCTGACACCCATACACACACCACACCCACACCATAACAAAACACACACCCACAGTACGCACATCCCTTTACGATTACAATTCATTGGCATGAGACTAACACCAATACCACTGAGACAACTAGAGCCACACACCACTCACACCCATACACCACTCACACAGTCCACATCACACACCCCAACACATTACTCAACCAACCTCACCAGCACACCTCATATAACACTCATGGCACCACAAAGACACCCCCGTTTCACAGAGGAGGAGCTAAGGGTCATGGTGGAGGAAATTTCAGGGTAGAGCCACAGCTATTTGGAGCACAGGTGCAGCAAATATCTATAGCTAGGAAGATGGAGTGATAGCGAGGAATCGTGGACAGGGTCCATGCCGTGGGACAGCACCCCAGAACAAGGGGCGACATCAGGAAGAGGTGGAACGACCTACGGAGGAAGGTATGTTCCATAGCAGCAAGACACCAGGGGCCAGATGTAGCAAAAAAGCAATTTGCGACTTGCAAATTGCGAGTCCCTGCGACTCGCAATTTGCAAGTCGCAAATTGCTATGCAGTACGGTGTCTCAGACACCGACTGCAACTCGCAATGGGGTCGCAATGACCCACCTCATGAATATTCATGAGGTGGGTCGCAAATTGCGGCCCCATTGCGAGTATAGGCACTCGCTAACATGGAGGCCTGCTGACGTCAGCAGACCTCCATGTAAGCGACCTGCTTTTAAATAAAGCAGTTTTTTTTTTTTGAAATGTAGCCCGTTTTCCCTAAGGGAAAACGAGCTGCATTTCAAATAAATCCGAAACCTTTTGTTTCGGTTTTTTCAGGGCAGGGAGTGGTCCCTTGCGAGTGGGTTACCATCCACTTGAAGTGGATGGTAACTGCGACTCCATTTGCGACCGCGTACGCGGTCGCAAATGGAGTTGCATACCACTGCGACTCGAAATAGGAAGGGAACACCCCTTCCTATTTGCGATTCGGAAATGCATTTTGCGAGTCGGTAACGACTCGCAAAATGCATTTCTGCATAGGAAACACGCATTTGCGAGTCGCAAACGGCTGATTTTGCCGTTTGCGACTCGCAAAGTGTTTCCTACATCTGGCCCCAGGTCGCTATCTGGAGGACTGGCGGTGGACCCCACCTCCTCCCCCACAACTCACAGCATGGGAGGAGTAAGTCTTGGCAATACTTCATCCTGGCCAGAGTTGGAAGAGGAATGGACTCTGGTAAGTCAACTTAAAAAAATTATCACCCCCCTACCTGCATGCCATCACATACCCTCATACTCACCCTCACTCCATCACCTCACTACTTCCCACACACTCAACTATCACATCTCACTAATCCCAATGCCAAGCCCTTCATGCTGTACCAATGCATGGACACCCCCCACAGCCCACCATACACTAACATACAAAAGTGAAAGCTGGCAGGGCAAAGCCAACCATATAGGGGAAGCCAAGGATGTACAATATGTCATACACATCAACCATAACACATTATTTACATCCCCACAGGTACCCCAGCAATGTCACCGGAGAGGAGGTGCCAGCACTATCCAGTCCCCCAACTGAAGAGGCCCACAGTGATGACAGTAACTCTGGACTTCAGGATCTGGATGAGCTCTGGACAGTCAGTTACCCAAGCCCAGTTACAGACCACCACAGAGCCTCCCCCTTCATTAAACACTACCACAGCACCCACCCAGCATACCCACACCTCTGTCCCCAGGACACGTCAATCAACAGTGTGTCCACCTGTACAGGGACCCCAGGCCACACCTCATACCCAAGACAATCAGGGACCTGGGGTCAATGGCAGTTGGCAAACGGTTCAGGGGACAGACACACAGACTAACAGGGAAACTGGGAGGAGAGCTGTGCACCAGGGGGACGACAAACCCAGGGAACTGATTCTCCAGGACGAACTCTCTGAGATCCTGGGAGCCCACCAACATTCCCAAGTCACAATGGGCCAGATCCTGGACAATGTGCAGGAGAACAGGCAGCTGCAGGAGGGACATTACCAGGGGATCAACGAGGACTTGCAGGCCATCAACAACACCCTGATCTCCATAGCAGGGGTGCTGGCAGACATGGCCAACATTATGAGGGAAGAAGTCTCACACCAGTGGGCCCCTGCCTCTAGACAGTCATCTGAACAGCCATCCACTTCTGCTGCCGCTAGTGACCAGAAGGCTCCGCTACAGGACTCACAGGCCACCAGCACCCCTCCACCTGCAGAAGGTGAACCACCCTGCAAATGTTCCCTGCGATCCAGACAGAAGCCAGAGACACTTGCCAAGACCCCCGTCAGGAAATGAGACTGATTGTCCCCCTTGTGTCCCACTCAGTCACCCTGTCCACCTTGAAGTGCCATTGCTCCCCTTCCTGTGTCCCTTTGGAGATTGCACCTGTGCTACAAACAGACTGGAACAATACCTTGGACTTTCCTCTATCATCACCCCATCCCATTGCACTTCCCCCCTATATGTTAGCACTTCAATAAACAGCCTTTGACAAAAATCGATTTCGAGTATGTCATGTGAATCAAATATGTATTGTTTAAAACAGGTACAACCAGTGCAACTTAACTGTACATAGAATGAACATAGAATTAATGACCTGTAGTTGTCTGTAGTGATCAGACCAGAGTATTTGTTAGATCACCAACATCTGCAAAATGAATATCCAGAGGGAACAGTAAGTGGGCATTGAATTGGGAATTACGAGAATGCCAATGCCACACAGAATACAACCAAAGTCATTGAAATGTAAAGTTACACTGTCTTACCTGTGTGTCATTGGAAGCACTGACGGATCTCAGATGTTCCGTTGTCCTAATCTTCATCCTCTGCCTCCTCACTGTCCACAGGGTCCACTGCTGCCAAAGGGGTATCTCCAGTCTCCTCCTCCTGCAGAAAAGGTACATGTCATCTGAGGGCCAGGTTGTGCGACATGCAGCATGCCACTACTATCTGGCAGACCTTCTTGGGTGAGTAGTACAGGGATCCACCTGTTAGATGGAGGTACTGAAACCTAGCCTTCAGGAGGTCACAGGTTCTCTCAATTATCCTTCTGGTTCACCCATGTGCCTCATTTTAACGTTCTTCTGCCCTTGTCCTGGCATTTCTCACAGAGGTCAGCAGCCATGATAGGTTTGGGTAACCAGAGTCACCTGCAATTATTGAGGGACAACATTTAGCCACACACTATCCTATATAGCCCACACCATAGCCATACTCCAACATATACGGGGTGGGAACCAGGGCTCCCCTATAAGCCACACCCTGTGCCTTTGTAGTTGGGCCATCACATTTGGGATGCTGCTATTCCTAAGGACAAAGGCATCATGCACTGACCCAAGATACTTAGCATTGACATGGGAGATGTACTGGCCCACCAAGCACACCATCTGCACATTCATTGAGTGTAAACTCTTATAAATTTGTGAACACCTGCTCATTCTGGCAGGGGGACAAATGCAATATGTGTTCCATCAATCGAATCAATTATATTGGGGATCTGTCCCATTGCATAAAACACGGCCTTCACATTGGTTAAATCCTCAACCTGGGGGAATGCAATGTAGCTGGAAATGTGTTTTATCAGGGCAGACAATACTCTTGTCAGCACTATTGAGAACATTGGCTGTGACATTCCTGCTGCCAAGCCCACTGTCACTTGGAAAGAACCAGTTGCCAGGAAATGGAGTACTGATAGCACTTGCACAAGAAGGGGTATCCCAGTGGGGTGACGGATAGCAGATATCAGGTCAGGCTCCAATTGGGCACACAGCTCTGTGATTGTGGCCCTGTCTAGTCTATAGGTGAGTATTACGTGCCTGCCCTCCAGTGTAGCCAAATCCAGCAGGGGACTGTAAATGGGACTATGGCCCTCATTCCAACCCTGGCGGTCTCTGACCACCAGGGTGGAGGGCAGCGGAAGCACTGCCAACAGGCTGGCGGTGCTTCCAGGGCTATTCGACCACCGCGGTCAGAAAAGGGGAACCGGCGGTTTCCCGCCGGTTTTCCCCTGGCCCAGGGAATCCTCCATGGCGGCGCTGCTTGCAGCGCCACCATGGGGATTCCGACCCCCTTCCCGCCAGCCTGTTTCTGGCGTTTTCACCGCCAGAACCAGGATGGCGGGAACGGGTGTCGTGGGGCCCCTGGGGGCCCCTGCACTGCCCATGCCACTGGCATGGGCAGTGCAGGGGCCCCCTAACAGGGCCCCATACAGATTTTCACTGTCTGCTTTGCAGACAGTGAAAATCGCGACGGGTGCCACTGCACCCATCGCACCCCTGCAACACCGCCTGCTCCATTCGGAGCCGGCCTCTGTGTTGCAGGGTCTTTCCCGCTGGGCCGGCGGGCGCTCCTTTGGCGGGCGCCCGCCGGCCCAGCGGGAAAGCCAGAATGGCCGCCGCGGTCTTTTGACCGCGGAGCGGCCAAATGGCGGTAACCGCATGGCGGCGCGGTCAGAATGACCGCCTATGTCTCTATCTCCTATTCATTCACAGCGGTAGCAATCTATGGGACAAAAGAGTGAGGAGCCTGTGACAAACTGAACAATGGAGCCACAACAGTAGTTTGCATTCTGTGAACATGTAATGGGTCAGTGTAATTTGTCCAGTGTGTGCCTATTTCTCCTGTGATTCAGCATTTTCCATAGGGCTTGCCCGCCCTGAATGGCATCTGCCTGTCCTGTGTGGAGGGACAGGTGGAAGTGAGTTAATTCCGCTGATGTTGTGCGCCATGGCGGGAGGCAGTCTGGAACCGCCGTGCTACTCCTCAGTGGTTAATATTGGTCCCTATGGGCTACAGTGGCCAATGGTGATCAATGCCGGCGGTGACGGTATGCACCGCCACAGACATGACTTCCATTTTATATCATATTCCCTACTTGTTACCTGTGTGTGAAGGAATTACGTAAGGAGGGATTATCTGTTGACAGCGTACATGTTGTGAGCGGTGCTATGTATGTGCCAATGGTGGTGGAAAGGGATACGGTGGGCCATGTGTGTGACAGGCTGGACTGTTTGTCTAATGGTGTTCTCCTTTCTGTATTGCCTCTGCAGGTCAGCGCCCATCAAAAGAAGGTTATATGGCGTGCCATCGCCAAGGAGGTGCGGACCCTGGGGGTCTATGGCAGGCGGAGGACCCACTGTTGCAAAGGGTGGGAGGACATGAGACGTTGGGCACAGAAGACCGCAGAGGCCCAGCTGGGGATGGCCTCCCAATGAGGAAGGGGTGCCCGTCGAACCCTGACCCCCCGATGGCCCTTATACTGGTGGTGGCCTATCCAGAGCTGTGTGGGCTCTTGAGGGCAACACAGCAGCCACAAGGGGGATAGAACAATGGCTATCATTACAGCTTACGCCTGGTGGGGTGGTATCCGGGTGGTGGGTGGGTGTCAGTGGGTGCCCCTCGGCCAGGCCAGACATAGCAGTGGAGGTCCTCTGGTGGCTAGGGGTCTGAATGGAAAATTATGGCTACCTAGCTTGTTAGCATCCACTACTGGCCAGGGCTGGGTCGGTCCCAGGTGTGTTGCAGTTGGTGGTGTGTGCCCCTCCTCATGCCTTGGTGGCTAGCAATATCACTGGTAGTGCAGCGCATAGTGCGTAGGCCTGTTTCCTGTGTGTAAGGGTGCTGTGTACGCCAACGTTGGTGTTGGTGCAGTCATTGACCCAGTGTATCCTTTGTCTCCCCTCCCCTTTCTTGTTTTGTCATCCTCTTCTTATGTGCATTACCATCATCTGGCGGAGGAGCAGAAGCACCGGTGACGGAGGGAGCTGCATCCCACGGGACCAAGGAGGCAGAGTCCACCAACGCTGAGGGCACCAGTGGGATGGAGGGACGAGGGGAGCACCATGGTGGAGACTGGGGAGGACAATACAGACTCTGATACCTCCTCTGATGGGAGCTCCCTGGTGGTGGCGTACACCTCTGTGACCACCCCATCTACAGGTACAGCCGCTACCCCCGTACCAGCACTGCCCTCCCAGCAGCCCCTCTGCGATTTGCCCATGCCTGGAAGGTGGGCATCTCCTTCACCCCAGGCATCTCAGGCCCTGCCCCAGTGAGCCCTGCTGCCCTGAGTGAGGAGGCTATTGACCTCCTGAGATCCATCTCTGTAGAAAAGTCAACCATTGTGAATGTCATCCAGGGGCTGGCAGCCCAGATGCAACAATTGAATACATTCCTGGAGAGCATTCACACTGGATTGGCAGCCCAACAGAGATCGATTGAGGCTCTGGCCTCCTCTCTGATGGCATCCATTGTCCCTGTTTCTACCATCCCCCCTCTAACTTCCACTTTCCAGTCCCATTCTCCTCAACCCCCCCAGTTACGTCCACACTCACACCTGCATGCACTACATTATCATCCACTACCTGCATCATCACCACACTAAGCAGAACACACACCTCACTGCCAGACACCTCTACAACAGCCATGCCCTGTGGCCATGTGGCCCACGCGAACTGAGGACTGGACATTGTCCCTTTTTTGTACATTTGCACATATCTGTTGCATTGGCAAAATCATTATTAATATTGGGTTGATCTTATTACAATTATTTTAGTCAATTCCTGTTGGCCATGCATTATTCAGCAGATTTACAGTGATTAACTTGTCTTCTTGGGTAGCTGGTTGTGTGTATGGTGTGTGTGTCTTGTGTATGTATGGTGCGTGTGTGTGTGTCACTCTCGTTTTCCTCCCCCCTCCCTTGTGTATTCATCGTCTTCGCCGGCATTGGTGTTCGTGGTGGAGCATGATGTAGAACTTCACTGGGAAAACTTGCAGTTCTGGTTCCGTGGCGGCGTGGTTCTTCACTGTGGGGGTCATTCCTAGAATGGCGGGCGGCGGTCGCCGCACGCCGAGCGGGAACCGCCAGAAGACTGTACCGCGGTCAAAAGACCGCAGCTGTCATTCTGAGTTTCCCGCTGGGCTGGCGGGCGACTGCCAGAAGGCCGCCCGCCCGCCCAGCGGGAAACCCCCTTCCACGAGGATGCCGGCTCCGAATGGAGCCGGCGGAGTGGAAGGGGTGCGACGGGTGCAGTTGCACCCATCGCGATTTTCAGTGTCTGCCACGCAGACACTGAATATCTATGTGGGGCCCTGTTAGGGGGCCCCTGCAGTGCCCATGCCAATGGCATGGGCACTGCAGGGGCCCCCAGGGGCCCCACGACACCCGTTCCCGCCAGCCAGGTTCTGGCGGTGAAAACCGCCAGAACCAGGCTGGCGGGAAGGGGGTCGGAAAGCAGCTCCGGCGTGGAGGATTCCCTGGGGCAGCGGCAAGCCGGCGGGAAACCGCCGGCTTCCCTTTTCTGACCGCGGCTTTACCGCCGTGGTCAGAATGCCCCCGGAAGCACCGCCAGCCTGTTGACGGTGCTTCCTCCGTCACCTACCCTGGCGGTCATAGACCGCCAGGGTAGGAATGACCCCCTGTGTCTCCAATGGTGATTCCTTTCACTTCTGTGCAGTGTTTCCGCCAGGCTTTTGATGGCGTTAGTACCACCCCGGAAAAGGTAGCAGATTGTCATAATATAGTGGGCAGAACTTTGACTTCTGCCTAGCTGTACGCGGCTACCGCGGTGGTGCCTGTTGTTTTCCACCCTGGCGGTCGGTGTGGTACATTGGCTGTCTTTCGGAGATCTTTAAGCCATGGTCATAATTTTCTGGTAGTTACCGCCAGACTGTTGGCGGTATTACCGTCACTTTATCACCAACTGCCAGGGTCGTAATGAGGGCCTAAGTCTTTTGTTGGTAAAACAATGCAGCAGAGTGACTTCTATGTCTCAAATAAGAAAATGGAAGGCTCCATCACCAGTCAAAACAATACCTACAAGGTTTCTCCTAGAACAATGGGGGTTATTACAACTTTGGAGGAGGTGTTAATCCGTCCCAAAAGTGACGGTAAAGTGACGGATATACCACCAGCCGTATTACGAGTCCATTATATCCTATGGAACTCGTAATACGGCCGGTGGTATATCCGTCACTTTACCGTCATTTTTGGGACGGATTAACACCTCCACCAAAGTTGTAATAACCCCCAATGTCTCCAACTTCAAGGTCCAGATCACCAGACTCGACTACTTCTTCTTACACTCTGACTTCACCAGCAGTCTCCAAAGAGAGTCCCACCAGTCGATGACATCTTAACCTTTCAGGATGTCCTAATAAGTGGAGCCTATAAATTAAATATTCAATTGGACACCCCTCAACCTCCAGTATTGGTCATTTTGGAGACCCTGCAACTCAGGTCTTCCACTAGGCCTCGTCTCCAATGCTTCGAGGTCTAATGGAAATAGCCCAAGAGAAATTCTTAACTTCAGCTACAGTTAAAGCAAAAACTCCAAGGCTACTTAAAATATATAAGCGCTCATTACAACATTGGCGGTAAAAGCCGCTTACGGCCGTGCAGAAGACCGGCAACATACTGCCGCGGCCGCAGAAATCCGCCACAGCTATTATGACCCACATTTCGGAATCTGCCAAAAGTCAGACACCCACACAAGTCCACCACACCAAAGGTCAGTGATAAACTGGCGAAATCAAAACCTCCACCGTCACGCCAACAGAAATACGCCCACACTATGACGACACACGAATCCATGCGGCGGTCTTTCAACCGCGGTATTCCATTGGCAGTACACACCGCCACACTAAAAAAACACGCACTCTTACAAAACACAACAACATTGGACAATTCAAAATACACACACCTGACACACATACACACACCACTCCCACACACATTACAAAATAAAACACACACCCACATCACCCACAAACCCCTGCGACAAAAAAGTCCGAAAGAAGGCCAAAGAGAGACACCACCAGCAAGAACAACAGCATCCACAGGCACACAACACCATCACCCACACAACTTCCACGCACCTCACACAACACACCACTACATATCACCACACACTCCACCCCACACATCACCTACACCACCCCATGGCACGGCAAAGACACCCCAGGTTCTCGGAGGAGGAGCTCAGGGTCATGGTGGAGGAAATCGTCCGGGTAGAGCCACAGCTATTCGGATCACAGGTGCAGCACACCTCAATTGCAAGGAAGATGGAGTTATGGCAAAGAATAGTGGACAGGGTCAACGCAGTGGGACAGCACCCAAGAAATCAGGAGGCCATCAGGAAGAGGTGGAATGACCTACGGGGGAAGGTGCGTTCCATGGTCTCAAGACACCACCAGCCGGTTCAGCGGACTGGCGGCGGACCCCCACCTCCTCCCCCACAACTAACAACATGGGAGGAGCAGGTCTTGGCAATACTGCATCCTGAGGCCCTCGCAGGAGTAGGTGGAGGAATGGACTCTGGTAAGACAAATCTTAATTATTACATCCCCCACCCTACCTGCATGCCAGCACATCACCCCACTCTCACCCCCAGCACCCCAACTCCTCACATATGTCCCAAC
This sequence comes from Pleurodeles waltl, assembly GCF_031143425.1. NCBI lineage: Eukaryota > Metazoa > Chordata > Amphibia > Caudata > Salamandridae > Pleurodeles > Pleurodeles waltl. The sequence goes on along the minus strand of NC_090436.1, from coordinate 695,004,801 downwards.
ATCACAAACCACCCATCCCAACACCAAGCCCTGCATGCAACAACAAAGCATGGACACCCATCACCAAAGCATGCTCACTGCACATACCCATAAACCATCATCACCCAGGCTCCCACACAGGAATGCTAGCACTGGGGTACAAAGTCACCCACCCATTGCACACCATTACACACACAGATTTAATAAACATCCTTTTATACCCCTGCAGGACCCCTACCCAACATCACCGGACAGGAGGGTCCACACATGTCCACACCACCAACAGAAGAGGAGCACAGTGATGACAGCACCTCTGTCCAACTGGATCTAGATGACCAGCCCGGACCATCGGGGACCTCTGGACAGTCGGTTCCCCTCACATAGGCACAGGCCACCACAGACCTTCCCCCCTCTGGAAACACCAGCACAGCACCCACCCAGCGGGCCCATACATCCGTCCCCAGGACACGTCAATCAGCAGTGTGTCCACCACTACAGGGAACCCAGGATAACCCACCACCCCAACAACAGGGACCTGGGGGCAGTGGTAGTGGGCACACCGTTCAGGGGACGGAGGCCCAAGAACACAGGGGAACTGGAAGGACTGCTGTGTGACAGGGGGCGGACAGGCCAAGGGAACCCACTCTCCACGAGGCCCTCTCCTCCATCATGGGAGCCTACCACCACTCCCAGGAGACGATGGCAATGGTACTGGCCAAGTTTCAGGAGACCCAGCGCATGCAGGAGGAACAGTATATGGGCTTCAGGGAGGAACTCAGAACAATCAGCTCCACCCTGGGCACCATCGTAGGGGTGCTGAAGGAACTACTCAACACCAGGAGGGACACTGTGGCACTACAAGGGGCCCCTGACACTAGCATGGATGATGAACTGCCCACCATCTCCGCCGGCGCTAGTGGACAGGAGGTACCACCACAGGACCACCACACCAGCACCCCCTGCAGAGGGAGAACCACCCCGCAAACGGTCCCTGAGATCCAGGACAAAGACAGAGCACGATGCCAAGGACCCCGCCAAGAAATAAGACCACCCTGATTGTCATCCTACTGTCCCACTTTGTCACCCTGTCCATAATTGACTGGACTCTGCCGTGGACACTCCTCCGCCATCACCCCTCACCATTTCACTACCCCCTCCAATATTGAGCATTTAAATAAATACACCTAAAGCACAAAACGATCTGGGTCTGTCTGTGATTTCAAATTAGTGTATTAGCAATTACAGTGCTAACATGTTTTTAAAATAGTAATGTCAACATACCTATGTCACACAGATCTAGTCCATGAGGAATCTAAGCAGATGTCACATAGTGGGATCCACATCTGTGAAATCGTAAGGGAAAGTGACAACTTAGTGACCATACACTGGGTGAAAACGACACACAGTAGAGAGGTAGTAGTGTTAAAGTACATGTAGTAGGCAGGTCTGTATTCCTACCTGTGTCTCACTGGAAATATTGCAGGATCACTGAGTCCCTGATGTGCATGTCTTCTTCCTCTGCTTCCTCCTCATCACTGTCCACAGGCCCCACAGCTGCCACAACGCCGCCATCTGGACCATCCTCCTGCAGAAAAGGCACCTGTCGTCGCAAAGCCAACTTGTGAAGTATACAGCAGGCCACGATGATCTGGCACACCTTCTTTGGTGAGTAGAATAGGGATCCACCCGTCATATGGAGGCACCTGAACCTAGCCTTCAGGAGGCCGAAGGTCCGCTCGATCACCCTCCTAGTTCGCCCATGGGCCTCATTTTAGCGTTCCTCTGCCCATGTCCTGGGATTCCTCACTGGGGTTAGTAGCCATGACAGGTTGGGGTAACCAGAGTCACCTGCAAATGGCGAGGGACAACTGTTAGACACACAATAGCCTGTAGGGATAACCCCAGACCCAGACAACCATTCCCAATGACTTGCTTCCCTAATAGCCACACACGGTGCCTCTGGAATTTACCCATCACATAAGGGATGCTGCTATTCCGCAGGATGTAGGAGTCATGCACTGAGCCAGGGAACATGGCATTCACATGGGAGATGTACTGGTCTGCCAAACATACCATCTGTACATTCATAGAATGATAACTCTTCCGGTTTCTGTACACCTGTTCACTCCTGTGGGGGGGGGCAAAGCCACATGGGTCCCATCAATGGCACCTATGATGTCGGGAATATGTCCTAGGGCATAGAAATCACCTTTCACTGTAGGCAAATCCTCCACCTGAGGGAAAACGATGTAGCTCCGCATGTGTTTCAGAAGGGCAGACAACACTCTGGACAATACGTTGGAAAACATAGGCTGGGACATACCTGATGCCATGGCCACAGTTGTTTGAAATGAGCCACTTGCAAGGAAATAGAGCACTGACAGCACCTGCACTTGAGGGGGGATTCCTGTGGGATGGCGGATTGCTGACATCAGGTCTGGCTCCAACTGGGTACACAGTTCCTGGATGGTGGCACGGTCAAGCCTGTAGGTGATAATCAAATGTCACTCCTCCATTGTCGACAGGTCCACCAACGGTCGGTACACCGGAGGATGCCGCCCACTCCTCACATGTCCCAGCAGACGGTGCCTATGAAGGACAACAGCGAGCTCAGAGGTACGTACCCACAGTTTACACAGAACACCATCCATGCACAAAAGGTGGCCTGTATGTGTGTTGAGTGTAGGCCTAGGTCTGTGTGACGCAGTTGAAAATGAAGCCATGTGGGCCCCTGAAATGGCTGCTGCCTGACCTCTAAAGTGGGACAATGGGATGTGAGGTAATTGCGCTGGCATTGTACACCGTCCCGGTAGGCGGTCGAAGACCGCGGCGCAATGCTGCATTGGTTAACATTGGACTCTATGGGTCCCAGGAGCCAATGACGATGTACGCCAGCGGTGACGGTACGCACCGCCGCAGACGTGACCGCCATTTTCTTTCTGTTCAATCACTCGATACCTGATCTTCGACAGGAGAGGACCTACACTGCAAGTGCTGCTGTGACCTCGGTCTGGAAGAGACAATGGCTCGTGCGTCTGGGGAAAGGGCCCCTGCCTTCACATCGGAGGAGTTGGAGAAACTCGTAGTCCTCCCCCAGCACCAGCTACTCTACAGTCCTCCAGACAAACAGATAAGTACACAGAGAGCATGTTGTATGGGCTATGCCTGTGTGGAGAGGGCTGGATGTAAGAAGGAAGGGGGCAGAGTGCTACGTGCATGAAAGAAGGTGAATGCATGTGCCACATGGCAAGGGTAGAGATGGGGGCCAATCACTTTGACGGTGCAGTTGGTAATGACTTCTCTTTTTCCCCTGCACATTTCATGTAGGTCAGCGCACCCACCAGAAGAAAGATATTTGGCGTGCCATCGCCAAGGACGTCCGGACCGTGGGGGTCTACCACAGACAGAGCACCCTCTGCCGGAAAAGATGGGAGGACATTCGCCGTTGGAGCAAGAAGACAGCAGAGGCTCAGCTGGGGATGGCCTCCCAATGTGGGAGGGGTGCCCGTCGCACCATGACCCCCCTGATATTCTGGATCCTGGCGGTGGCCTACCCGGAGTTGGATGGGCGCTTGAGGGCATCACAACAGACACAAGGGGGTGAGTACACTCTCATTCTGCTGACTTTGTGCGCAGTGGAGGTGTATGGGTGGGGGAGGAGGGCTGTGGGTTTCCCTAAGCCAGGGCGAGTTCCGTAGGCAAGGCCCCTCCGTAAGGCAGGCCATCTGGCACCCCACCCCACCACTGTAGAGTGCCAAGTACAGCTATTCATGCCCCTGTGTCATCTATGTGTGCAGATGTCGTCCATAGCCTTTTAGGCCATTTCCCAGGAATTGAACAGTGGAGCCAAAGAGTGCGGCGTAGTGCAGGGGGCTTCTGTGTCTGTCGTGTCCGCCAACGGTAGCGGCAATCCATGCACTCAACATGTCTTTCTTCTGTTCCCCCCCCCCTTTTTGTGGTCTCCCTGTTCTTGTGTGCATTAGCATCATCAGGCGGAGGAGCAGTGGCACCGGAGAACGAGGGAGCTGCATCCCACATGGCCATGGAGGGCGAAACTACGGAGTCTGAATTCACCAGTGGGACGGAGGGCGAGGGGAGCTCCACGGCGGCGACAGGAGCTGAGACCAGCGACACGGACTCGTCCTCTGATGGGATCTCCCTTGTGGTGGCAGCAACATCTGTGCCCCCGCATCTACAGGAACAGCCGCCACCCCACCCTACCAGCACCGCCCTCCCAGCAGCCCCTCAGGCTTTGCCCCGTGCCTGCTCACCCAGGAGGGTGGGCATCACCTTCGCCCCAGGCACCTCAGGCCCTGTCCCAGTCACCCCTGCTGCCCTCAGTGAGGAGGCCATTGACCTCCTCAGGTTCCTCACTGTTGGGCAGTCTACCATCTTGAATGCCATCCGGGGTGTAGAAAGGCAGTTGCAACAAACAAATGCATTCCTGGAGGGCATTCATTCTGGTCAGGCGGCCCTTCACTGAGCTTTTCAGACTCTGGCCTCAGCACTGATGGCAGCCATTGTCCCCGTCTCTAGCCTCCCCCCTCCAACTTCCTCCACCCGACTCAATCCCCTGTACCTCTGCCTATCCCAAGCACCATCAGACCAGCCTGCACACACCTCAACACACAAGGGAAGCTCAGGCAAACATAAGCACCACACATCCCACAGGCACTCACGCAAGCTACACACACATGTAGACACACCAACATCCACTGCCTCCACTGTGTCCCCCTCCTCGTCGTCTCCCTCCTCCCTCCCAGTCTCATCTACACTCACACATGCATGCACCACTACTACAGCCACTACGTCCCTCACCAGCACACCCACCAGCACACCCCGCTCACGTGCAGTCACCACCCCCACTACCATTCACACGTCCCCTGTGTCCTCTCCCAGTGTGTCTGTGACGCCCCCTCCCAAGATACACAAACGCAGGCACACACCCACCCAACAGCCATCCACATCACGACAGCCTCCAGCGCATGCACCTTCACCCAAAGTCACCAAACGTACACCTCCTACTACCACCACCTCTTCCTCCACTCCCAAACCCCCTCCAGCTACCCGTCCCAGTGTGTCCCAAAAACTTTTCCTGTCCACCCTTGATCTTTTCCCCACACCTCCCCCACCCCGTCCATCTCATAAGTCCCGAAGTAGCACCTCAGCCAAAACATGTCCGGGACCAGTGGTGCCTGTAGTCACCGGTATGTGGAGTGCACCGGCCACCAGGACAGCCAGTGTGGCATGGAGCCACAGCACAGACAGTCCCCCACCTGTGAAGCATCAGAAGTTGGCCAGTGCCTGGCGGGAGAGGGGGAAGACTCCAGCCACCAAAGCCGCTCCCAGGGGTCCCGTTGGGAGTGTGGAGTCAGCTGTGACACCTTCCAAGGTGGGGAAGCGGCACAAGAAACCCGGCAAGTCTGGGAAGAGCAGCACGGCGGAGAAGACCGCCATCATCCCCGCTGCCCAGGAGCCCACCACCAGCCCCAGCCCAGCTGCCCAGGAGGCCACCGCCAGCCCCAGCCCAGCTGCCCAGGAGGCCACCGCCAGCCCCAACCCAGCTGCCCAGGAGGCCACCGCCAGCCCAGCTGCCCAGGAGGCCACCGCCAGCCCCAGCCCAGCTGCCCAGGAGGCCACCGCCAGCACCAGCCCAGCTGCCCAGGACGCCACCGCCAGCCCCAGCCCAGCTGCCCAGCACAAGTCCCACTGGGCCATGAAGGACCACCAGCTGAAGCCCCGCTGGGCCATGAAGGACCACCAGCACAAGCCCCGCTGGGCCATGAAGGACCACCAGCACAAGCCCAGCTGGGCCATGAAGGACCGCCAGCACAAGCCCCGCTGGGCCATGAAGGACCGCCAGAACAAGCCCCGCTGGGCCATGAAGGACCGCCAGCAGCTGAGACCCTGCAATGTAGACCGCCATCTGAAGTACCGCTGAACAGGGCACCGCCATCTGAAGCATCGCTGAACAGGGCACCACCATCTCAAGCACCGCTGAACAGGGCACCGCCATCTCAAGCACCGCTGCAAAGGGCACCGCCATCTCAAGCACCGCTGCACAGGGCACCGCCATCTCAAGCACCGCTAGCCCATGAGCGGCAGGGGCACTGACGCAACTGGGTCCGTCACGGGGTGAGTGATGCACTCTGGGCACCAGTCCCCCTCCAGAACCAGTGGAGAGATCCATCCACTACCTCTGTCCTTAACAGGATGAAGCACTCTGGGCACCAGTCCCCCTCCAGAACCAGTGGAGACTGCCATCCAATACCTCTGTCCTTAACAGGATGAAGCACACTACCTCTGTCCTTAACAGGATGAAGCACTCTGGCACCAGTCCCTCTGCAGAACCAGTGGAGACTGTCATCCACTACCTCTGTCCTTAACAGGATGAAGCACTCTGGGCACCAGTCCCCCTCCAGAACCAGTGGAGACTGTCATCCCCTTAAGAGACTGTGGCTTTGCACTCCCCAGGATTGAACAGTGGGCAAGCCACCCACTGTAGAGACTTGAGAGACTGTGGCTTTGCACTCCCCAGGATTGAACAGTGGGCATGTGGCCCCCTTGTGGATTTGGCATTGTGCACTCAAGAGGCTGAGGTGCCCCCCTTTCCCTCCCCCTGAGGTGCCTGTTTTCTTGCTGTCTGATGCCCCTGCAGTGTTCTCTCCGTCATGGTTGGGGATCTTGTGTGGGCCTCGCCCATACCGTGTGGTCCCAGTGTTCCACAGACTTTCTTTGTGCAGCACCTGGACTACTATGCCTGGTATTTCTTTTGTACATTGTGTATATATATATTTCTGCCTACTTGTTTTTAATATATTCCGATGGTTACACTCATTTCCTTTGGTCTTTGCATTCTTCCGGGGGGGTTTGGAGGGTATAACCGTGATGTATTGATATGCATTAGTGTGTGTGTTGTGGTGGGTGAGGGTGGGGGTGTTGCGTGTGTGTGTGTCCCTGTTTTTTGCCTCCCCTTCCCCTGTGTCGTAGGTGCTGTACTCACCGTGGTCTTCGCCGCCGGCATTCGTGCTCCTGGTAGAGGAGCAGGAAGACTATCGCAGGGAGAATTTGGAGTTCCGGTTCCATGGTGTCCTCGTTCCTGGTGGAGTGTGTAGAGGTGAGCATTTTCCCTTCGAAATTCCTGTTTCCGCCGTGTTTTTATCCGCAATTAATCTGCCCCGGGAAAGGTGGCGGATTGGCCTGTCATAATAGTGTGGGCGGTCCATTGTCTCCCGTCTGTCTGTTGGCGGTGACCGCCGCGCTGTTTGTTTGTACCGCCGTGGCGGTCTTAGTGTTAAAGTGGCTGTCTTTGTTGGCGGTTTCTGCCACGGTCCTAATTGCAATTATTTTACTGCCGGCCTGTTGGCGGTCTTACCACAGCTTTAACACCGTCCGCCAGGGTTGTAATGACCACCATAGACCTCTACAACAGGGTCTGGATTTCTTTAAGTTGGAAAAGCACTGAAGGTCTTGATGGAGTGTCACCTCTTGTGAGATTGAAGGGATGATTAGAAGGTTCAAAGGTTTAACACATTATGGGTAAAAGGTGATGTAAGAAAGTAAATCATAAAGAGGGATTTGATGACAGAAAGATAAATATAAAGAGCTGTGCAATGAGACTAAAGTGGTGACAAGGTGTGGTAGCACCAAGATCTTTGTGAAGAAGCCTATGGCACAACTGGAGAGATAACAGTGAAAGGTGGGAGGCTTACAATTATGCAAAAATAGCTGAAGGAAACTGCAAGCTATAAAGGATGTATCTCTGATAGCAGTAAAAGGGGTCTAATAAAGATGTAGGATTATGTGAAATAAAAGTCTTAATTCATGCCAATTTCTGATCAATAATGTGTTCATCATCATGACAATTTCTAGGAATTCATGTTTTCTTTTTGCTTTGGCAATTTCCAGTTTTGATTTCCATATGCATAGTTGATTTTCTGCATTCAATTTCCATTAGGGGATAGAAGGTGGGGGCTGGGGTTATGTTTAATTTATTGGCAAGGATGCATAAGAATGTATTTGCCATCTAGAATGTTTGCTTTGAACTGACTGGCACCTTGAGCTTCATTTGCAGCTAGCAACCTTAGTGCCTGGTTTGCAGTGATGTTACTCTTTCCCTGATTAAATCACTACTATTTATTTGAGAAACTGATAAATACACACACAAGTAGGTTCCAATTGCCACCCTTCAGACATCTGATTGGAAGGGATGGGACAAAGTGTTTGGCAAGATAGTTCAATGAGCGGCCGTGAAGGGCTTTCTGGATGAGACAAAATGTTTTGATGGTTGAACATTCTTTTACTGTACAGTGGAGAGAATATAATGTGCATGTCAAAAAATGAGTTTAAAGCCATATTACATGCAAATAGCATAGTTCTGAACTAATCACAATTTTGAGAGAGGTTTGATGGGGAGAACAATGTAAAGACTGTTTCAGCTATGAGGTGAGGCATGACCAAAGTAAGAATAGAAGTGTTGTTCTGAGACCTATGAAGCAGTAGCAGGTCATTTTAGCAGAACCAAGTGATACAATGTTGCTGTGGAGATGGTGCATTTATTTGGAGGTATGTTGGATACATTGTTGTCAAAGAGCACTTCAGGTTGTGGGTTTTTTCCACCTTTATTTTTCTCCTTAAGTACTATAAATTGATATATCCTTTGTCAATGCCAGGCATACTTATTGCTGCCAGTAATGGATTTATTTGTAACCTTCTGTGTCAAGAAAGTGCCTGTTTCATTCTTCAATGCAGCACATGCATCGCTCTCTTTAAAGCCAGCTTTAGCGTTCTCCAGATCTTTGTATACCACATTTACCTAGAATAGGATGAGTGAATGACTCCTTCCTAATTACTCTACCTGACGGCAATGCTACTTAGGAGACATTGGTTACTGTAGTGGGACATTGGCAATATGCATCTATAATAAAAATCACCATTCTTATCGGTGGAGTGAATGTGTAGTAAATTCAACATAATAATGACCAGAAAGCCAGAGACAAAATAGGACGCATTGCCATTGTTGTAGTGTCTTACAACTTTTAGGATGAAACCCTTTTGGCTCTGAACAGACACTTTAGCAGTGTGACATAATTGCTAGAATGTAGTGAAAGCTTGGTTAAGAATGTGGGAGTTCACAGGTACATACCGAGAAATAAAGACATGTGATTTACAGCTCTGTGTGTGGTAGTCATTGGTGGGTACAGAGGGTGGGGAGGACACTACAGCTGGCCGAGAGATAGGGGATAAGTAATCTGAAGAAAGACAGTGCTATCCCACAGAGTTTGCTGTGGTCCACGCAACCAGCTTGTGCAGGCCACGTATGCCTTATTCGAAGTGCAGAGTCAATGGTTTGTGTATGTGGTGTCAAAGCGCAAATCCAGCCACTGTGAAGCATTTGACTATAATGAAAGCTTCACAGAGAAGTCAATGCATCATTTGTCAAGAAACTACTACTAGGGTCGTACTAAAAGTAACAGTGCTGCCACACAAAATAAAATTATACATAGTACGAAGTGTTAACACTGCAGGTACACTCAGGTTTACAAAGTGCAACCAAAGATAACTATACCTTGCCAAAGGAAGTTGCGAACAGAAGCGCTGCAAGGCAGAGATCAACCATGTGTCCAAAAATGCAAACTGGAGTGTTGAGAGGAAGAAATAAATAACTTAATGATACCACTAAAGAGAGTCATTATTCCACAGCATTCAATGAAGTGTCTCGAGGAGAAGTGCTCAGGGTTGTGCTTACAGAGCTGTCCATTCCCAAAGCATTTGCTTACCAAGCTTCTGAGTGGGGCTCAGAACAACTTCATAGGTCTTCAAAGAGCAAAGAGTTGAAGGTAACAGTTGGATTCATGACATTTGATGATGGCATCTAAGAGAGAAGACACAGTTCCAATTAATGTCTGAGATGATCTTGAGTCCCACACGTCAAAGGTCTTTAGAGAAAGTATTCATAAACATGATCATCAAACAGCATCAGGGAGACAGCAGCATAGGTTACAATGCTGCTGCCTCCCTGAAACCACCACCAACTCTTCATGCTATCAAAAAGCAAAATATTGGTGATAGAGTGACTGCTTGGATAGAACGATTTGAGGACTTCATTGATGCACTTGAAGAGACTGATAACCAAAAGGTTGTCAAGTATCTCAAAAGGCTTGCTGGTGATGGTGTAAAAGAAGTCATAAAGAAAATGACGAATAAGTCTCATACCATCAGATGAAACATACTTTGACTATCTAGTTCAATCTAGCACCAAATGTTTATTATGAATGATACATTTTCAGTTAAGAACATCATAGAGTCTGCCTCTGAGGTCTTGAGGCATGAGGGGCTGCGGGTGGGCCTGAGACTGAGACTACAATGTCTCGTCTGGTGCCCTGGATTGCTCCCCTAATTACCTGCTGCCTGGCGGACATTTATAGAGCCCTGTGAACTGTTCCTCCAGGCTCAGGGGGGGATTACGGGAGGGTATGTGATGATGCCCCACTACAATGCTGCATGCCTGCCTGGGCTGCCTTCGGCAGCTGCAACAATCTACCGCTACAGCAGAACAGGTGAGAGGGCTAGCCACAGGAAGTGCCTTGTTTGTGTGCAGGCCCACTGCTGCTGGGACCTGCCATTGTTTTACATTTGATACACAATGTACCTCCCATTCAGTGAAGCAGCCTGACTACCACAGACCCTGGCTCAAAGCAACTTGCTTCCTTATGCTTCCTTATGCTGCAATGCACCAGAAGCGACTTCCTCTCATTGCAGCAGGTGGGGAGACAGAGGCACATACTGACACTTCCCACACTGCTTGGTACTGGCCCTGCAGATCCAGTTGCTGTCACAAACCCCTGCCTTTCACAGTGCTGTCAGCCCCAGGGTGCAATGGCCTGACAAGCTCACAATGGAGAACCATGTGGCTCCACCAGCTCCTTGCTGCCATTGCCCTTTGAGCCATACTGGGCTGAGGTTCACCCCATTCTCCTTCTTCACTGTGAACAACGGGGGCCTTGACTTTGATTGCTGTGTGCTGTGAAGGGTTCCAGACTGCCAGCTGGAGTGCCTCCTGGACTAACAAGTCCACCTAATGAGCCTATTTACCACCTGAATCTTTAGCCATTCCAGCTGCTTCGACTTACAACTCTCCACATTAACTCACACTTTTACACACATCAACCCATATGATGGGCCATGGGGATCCAAAACAGCTCTTTGATCAGTCCAAGTCTACCCACCACCAGACACACACAGACAAACCCATAAATAAGGACACTAGCTTGGACCCTGTCAGTGACATAGCTGCTATAATGGCTAAACTGTGAGCTGGGATCTGCTGCATTGATGCACACTTCAACACCCTCACCAGCTGCCTATATCATATAGGCGAACGCCTTGACCGCCACAATGTTAAATTAAGGAGGGCAAAAGAATGTATTGCCAACTTGGAGGATGTGCTGGGACCATGAAGAAATGCCTGGAAAGGCTGGAGAATATCTTGAGATGGTGTTGGTCAAGAACAAAGATTGGAGGCAAGCTCCCACAGAAACATCTGCATAATGGGCCCTGCAGAAACCACCAATATGGGGTGCCCAGACATGTTTGTTGAACAACTCCTCACAGACCTCTTCGACCGCAGCACTTTTACATCAACCTTTGTGGGTGAGCATGAACACAGGTCGCTGGGTTCGTAACCTCCAGCTGAAGCCCTGCCGTGCCCGAACATTTCACATCTCCTTAATTTCAGAGACCGGGACACAGCACTTTGATTAGCCCATGAACGGGGCCCACTACAATATCAGGCCTCTACTATCTCACTATACCCCGAATGAACCATGGCCGATCAGAAGGCCCGCCGCAAGTTCTCCGACACTGAGAACACTTTACGTAAACTTGGCCTCAAATATGCTATGTTATACCCTGCACTGCTTCTAGTCAATGTAAATGGTCAACCCTGTATGTTCGACAAACCAGTGGATGTGGTGGCCTTCTAGAAAGTGCACTCAGTGAACAATACCTCCTCTAAATTCTCTACTTCAGAGTTCTTCCCTTAGCTGCCCTACCCAACGTAACTTGTACCTAACATCTCCTGTCCTCCTTGCTCTATTGTTATATCTAGGTTGTTCTCCCTGCTGTGTTACAACTGTGATTCTATCTATTGTTTTTTACTTTTTCACGTATCACCAATCATGTGGCATTTGCTGTCTGGAATGTTGAACCCCCAGAGGTGTATATCATGATGTTGTTTTATGAGGTGATTGTTCTTCCTCTGGATGTACTAGGGATTAGCTGTATGTGCTCTTCTTTGATGTGGGTGGGGGTGGGTATTTTGTTTTTGAAAGTGCTTTGTTTTAGTTGTATTTTACTGCTCATTGGGTGTCCATTGTAACTACTACAGACATGGCACAATTCCCTCTATCGCATTCCCCTTGATGACACCCCATGAAAGCCGGAAGAAAGGAGCTGACATCACCCTCCTCACATGGAATATCTGTGGCCTCAACAACCCATGCAAAGGGAAGCAATTGCTCTTGAATTTATCCCACCATGGGCTTACAATAACATTTCTCCAGGAAACCCATCTCTCCCCCCCCAAGATTTCCATACATTTGCCTCCATGTGAGGGCCACACCATTATTTTTACTGCAATAGCTCCTGCTTGAGGGGGATATGCAATCTTATCCATGAAAGTGTCCCCTTCTCCCTTAACTCTAGTTTCATAGACCTTAATGACCACTACATCCTACTGGCAGACAAGCACGCCCTGCTGGTGAGCATCTATGACCCTAACATAGATGCACCTGACTTATTCCAGACTCTGTGCTCCCTCCTGGGATGGGAGGGTGTGAACAATATCCTCATGGGTGGAGACTTCAACATGGTGCAGGATACCCAGGTGAACACTACTGGCATACAAACTACTGGAAAACCGCAAGGGGGTCCTTCGCAACGTTATTGATACCACATGCTTCATGATGTCTGTAGGAGGCTGGCTCTACATAGTGTACAAAAATGATGTGCACTGTGCAGATAGTCCAAGCAACCCCACTTTGGTTTACAGAGGTAAAAACTAGATCACCTAATGCTCTAATTTTTATGGTACCTTGTCGAGCAGCTAGGCTAATCTTGGAGAAGTGCTAAGTATTTGTTGCACTCACAGTATCAATAAATGTGGACATACTCCCGAAGGAGTAACTTGAGACCAATTAACAAAAAATACTTCAGATTTGTATAAACACTTTAAGACCAAGATCATCATAATTGGGTAAGTACTAATTTATGATTTTTCAAAGTTTTGAAAAAATTGTCTTTTTTGGAGTAATAACACAGCATAGGAATCAATTGGGGAAAACTTAAAAAATGCATATAAAATCAGGCAATGTATTTACCAATGTCTCTTTTAATTTTTAGGTCAAGGTCATTGAGATGTCCTGTGGACCGGCTAGGGAACTTCGGGTGGCTCCCGTTTCTGTCAGGAGCAGCTGCTGAAAAGTCCTTGGAGTTGGTTCAGGACCACTGTGTGGGACCACTTGGAAAAGCACTGCACAGGCTGACTTCAAGGTGAGTCCAGTGGATCCCATTGAAGTGTAGAGGTCACAAGGGGTGGGGACCCTTAGAGCACAGCTGGTTCTCTGGTGCAGGGTCCACGGAGGCTGGGTGCAGAGCAGATAGGTAAGCCAAGAGATGTGCGCAAAGGTGCCCTTGGAACCAGGAGGCAGGTGATTTTGAGGATGGATTGCCAGTCAGAAGGGGCACTTTGCGGGTGGTTCTTATGTGTCCTGAAGTCTGGTTCAGCCACTGGGGATTGCAGTGTCACCAAACGTGGCACACTTGCAGGATTTGTCCTCTGAGTCTGTCATGTGGAACTTAGTCCAGCTGCTATGTCCGTATCCATGGTCAGTGGCCGGTCAGTGTACTGGATTTCAATGGTATTTTGCTTCTTTGTTGCAGGAAGTGATGCCTACACTCTGGAGGGATATCTTGGTGATTCTCAGAAGGGTGGAGGTCCTTTGGGGTTTTGTAGAGTCCTTTCGATTTCCATGCAACACCTCAACGGCAATTGTGGAGTCCAGGGTGCAGCAGGCAGGGTTTGGTGCCTCTTTCTTTGTGCAGCAGGATTGCAGTTCTCAAGCCTTGGGTTTTCTTACTGTCCTTTGAATCTGATCTGCAGGTCTAGGGGTGCCCACTAAATACTGTATAGTGGGCATTAAGGAGAGTCCCTAGTAGTGACCAATGGGCTATCTACCTTGGGGTGGCTACACTCACTATGTGACAACTTCCTGTAGGCATCAGTCACTTCCCTATCTCTTATTGGCTTCTTTCCTATCGTGCAAGATGGAGAATTAAATAAATAGAGGGGTCACCTAGTACTCAACACCCTAGGTATGGTTCTGGCTACGGGTGGCCACTTTCCCTGCCCTTTGTGCATTTTCCCTCCCTTGCTCATTCGCAAAGTGGGGGTTTGCAATGGGTGGCCATCTGCTGCTGGCAGCAGGGCTGGGGGTCGAGTTTCAAGGATGGCAAGCCCTTTGAATCTCTCTGACAGAGCAGTGCACATTCCTGGGGGAGGTGTAATACTTCTGCCCAGGAAGGGCTTTGTTTTTTTAAGACAAAGTGCAAATGCTCTCACCCCAGGGTTTCAGAATCTTGTCTGCCGGTGAAAAGCTCTGTTGTGACCGGCCAGTCATCATGCCAGGGTTAGTTAGCTTTAACAGGATTCACTTCTTAGGTCGCCTCCGGGTACATTTTGAAATAAATCCAATACTGGTACTAGTTTGGATGTATTGGTCTGAGGTGTTTGATACCAAACAACCCAGGTTTCAGAGTGACTATCATGTAGCTGTGTAACTTGTACTGACCAGTGTCCAGCACATGCATTTAAAACAGCTGCTCCGTTCACTTACTATGTCTCAGGTTTGTTAGGGACACATTAGGGGCATATTGCTCATGCATCTATGTCCTCACATGTATTATGGCAGGTTTATGAGTGAATGGTATGCTCACAAGCCCCTTCTCCATAGCTAGGTGGACAAGGCAAGTTTGCCCCCTCTCCCTGCTCCTCTTTACCATTTCCATTGACCCCCCTGGCCAACTACTTTCTGTAGTGGCACATGCAGCATGGTCTTCAGCTTTTTTGTGGCACCCTCCTGCTTTCTATGTGTGCTGATGACATACTTCTTTTCGTCCGCCCCTCTGATAATCTCCCACTGCTGATTCATGAGATTATAAGGTTTGAAGGCAACTCCTGCCTCCATATTGGGCTAAATTCAAGCTATTCTTGTAAAACGATTGCACACAGCCTGTGGCCATTGAATACCCCCTAACAGGGTGCACTGATTCTACCAAGTATTTGGGTATACACTTTCACAGGGACAAAGAACAGGTTCTATGACTCAACTATGGTCCAGTTGTTGACCAGCTTCCCACTCAGGTCGAGCCATGGATTAGGCTCCCATGCTCCATGGTTAGCCGAGTGGCTATAATCAAAATGGATGTTCTCCCTAATTTTCTCCATCTGTTTCATAATATTCCACTGCCCCTTATTCAACACTTCTTTACTACAATATGTGACCTTCTTTTATATCTCCTATAGGCTGGCTGCCAACCCCCTATCTGCTGGAACATGCTGACCCTCCCCTACCAACACAGTGAATTGATGGTTCCAATCCACAGCTCTACTACTTGGCCGGACAATGTAAGTATGCATAATATTGGTTTCATCCAGACGCACAAGTCCCCTATCTTAAGCCAGAGAGAGACCAAATTGGTGACCTACCCCTTTCCTCCATACTCCCGGAAGTACAAATGCTTTCCACTACCTGCTGGGCTTGGTGAAAGCTTTGCCATGTTACTGGGGGTAGGTCCCCTTATACTTCTAGAGTATTCCACTGACTGACAATCCCTGGCTCCCCCTCACTTGGGAGAAATTGGCTTAACACTTCCTCTGCTGCCATGACCTCCACACTGTGGGAGACATTTTCCCTGATGGCCATGATGGAGCAGTTATGCTAGTATAAGACATTTCTAATGATTAATGCATGTTAATAATGAGAAAATTCAATAAAGAAGCTGATATTAGAAAATAATGTGTGTCCACAAAATGTGCCCACGGGGAGTGGTCACCATGGCCCATATTTATACTTTTTGACGCTAAACTGCGCTAACGCAGTTTAGCGTCAAAAAATTTAGCGCCCTCTAACGCCATTCTGAAGCGCCATGCGGGCGCCGTATTTATGGAATGGCGTTAGCCGGCGCAAGCAGACCGGCGCTGCCTGGTGTGCGTGGAAAAAAACCACGTAGACCAGGCAGCGCCGGCGTTGGGAAAAAATGACGTTAGGGCGTCTTAAAATGGGGCAAGTCAGGTTGCGTCGAAAAAATCGTCGTAACCCGACTTGCGCCATTTTTTCTCGACGCCCATCCCCCATCAACATGACTCCTATCATTGTAAAGATAGGAGTCATGCCCCCTTGCCCAATGGCCATGCCCAGGGGACTTATGTCCCCTGGGCATGGTCATTGGGCATAGTGGCATGTAGTGGGGCACAAATCAGGCCCCCCTATGCCACAAAAAATAAAATAAAAAATACTTACCTGAACTTACCTTAATGTCCATGGGATGGGTCCCTCCGTCCTTGGGTGTCCTCCTGGGGTGGGCAAGGGTGGCAGGGGGGGTCCCTGGGGGCAGGGGAGGGCACTCTGGGCTCATTTTGAGCCCACTTGTCCCTTAACGCCATCCCTGACCCAGGCGTTAAAAAGCGGCGCAAATGCGCCGTTTTTGGCCACGCCCACTCCCGGGCGTCTCTTTTGCCCGGGAGTATAAATACCACGTAAAGGCCTGGGAGTCATTTTTTAAGATGGGAACGCCTCCCTTGCATCTCATTAACGCAAGGAAGGGGTTCATGCTAAAAAATGACGCACACTCCGGGCACTTTGGCGCCCGAAGCGTCTAACGCCATAGTATAAATATGGCGTTAGTTGGCATTGGTTTTGCGTCGAATTTGCGTCGAAAAAAACGACGCAAATTCGGCGCAACCAGAGTATAAATATGGCCCCATGTGTATTAACAAAATGCTAAATAATGAGCAAAATTAATGAAAAATGCATTAATATTTCATAGCTAAATGTATAACCTATGTTTTGCGTTAATTCGCATTCTTATCTTAGCCGAACCAAAGGCCTGGGTTCACTAGGCCTTGCCTGCTTATAACGTGAAGATGAGACAAGGTTTGCGAGGACTGGTAACCGGAGTGAAGGACCTTGAACTGTGCAGAGTTCAGATGGCTCTGCTACAATATTCTGCAAATGTACCAGCGGACAGGAGATGATGAAGACAATTTGATACAATTATGTGTAGTGTAGGCTAAATGTACTTTCCCAGGACTTGAACAATGGAAGCACTGACCAAAGACTCGTATGCTACAATTTTTTTACCTGAAGAGCCGGATAATGTTCTCATCACCAGGAGGACCAATCAAATGAATGGAACTTGAACCCTAAGTAGACATGTAAATGCGGTAAACAAAAACTATAGGTTAGAGTCAAAACTTCTGATAAAGTTGACTAATTAGCAATTAGTGGGACGGACTGAGAGACCCTAATAAAAAGTCATGACAAGGGGAATGAAATCAGAGCAGAGAGGAGAAAGTTGATGACGTCAGGAGATGCATTCCGAAGTGCTGATAATTGGGCTTGCTCTCTGTGAGCCTGATACTTTGCTGACTACTGATGACCTGAGGACAAAGACTGACTCGTTGCTGATCCATCTTGGATAGGTAGCTATAATAATGTCACTGATTAATTTGTGCCTTTTCTTCTAGGTACCAACTGCGCTTTTATAAAGAAACTCTCTCTCAGATAGATTTTTCCAAAGTAATGTTTTGTCTAAATTGTTTTCGCATGAAGACCCACATGCTGATGCCTCTGCAATTGTAGGGGATATTTTGGGGGCAATAATTCCTTCTGTAGGAGTTATATTAAATGCAAACAAGATATGGAAATTGTCTACTATTGGGGATAATATGCTGACAAACTTTACAGGAGAAATACTTTTGTTAAACACTGAACTAGTTGCGGATATGGCTATGACGCTTCAAAATAGGCTTGCGTTAGATATAATATTAGTGAAAGACGGAGGAGTCTGTAAAATGATTAATGCAAGGCACTGTTGTTCATACATCGCTGAAAATGATAAAGAGATAAAAGATTTACTTACTAATTTAACTAATGCAAGCAAAGATTTGAAAGAATTGAAGGAACCAGGAGTTTGGGAAGAGGTTGGAAACGGATTTGTCTCTGTGGGAAATTGGTAGTCAAATATGGAATGGGATATTGTGGAAAATAGTCCAAGGGATACTAATTGTGATTGTTTCTATATTAGGATTATGGGGTGTGTGTAAATTATGGCAAAAAGTGAAATTAAAAAGGTGTAAAAATAAACAGAGGAGGGAAGAACAACCTAGGAGAAGAATTTATAGAGAAAATGCAAGAAGAAGAAGCCAATATGTATCCGAACCTGATCTATAAAATGTTGACAAGGAAAGGTGTGATGACATACTTAGTCATCAGAGGAGGGACTGATGGAGCAGATATGCTAATATAAGAAATTTCTAATGAGTAATGCGTGTTATTAATGAGAAAATTCAATAAAGAAGCTGATATTAAAAAGTAACCTAAATCAGCAAAATGTGCGCACGGGGAGTGATCACCATGTGTATTAACAAAATGCTAAACAATGAGAAAAACTAATGAAACATGCATTAATATATCATAGCTAAATGTATAACCTATGTTTTGTGTTACTTCACAATCTTAACTTAGCCGAATCAAAGGCCGGGGTTCACTAGGCCTTGCCTGCTTATAACGTGAAGATGCGACAAGGCTTGCAAGGACTAGTAACCGGAGTGAAGGACCTTGAACCATGCAGAGTTCGGATGGCTCTGCTAGAACATTCTGCAAATGTACCAGCGGACAGGAGATGAAGAAGACAATTTGATATAATTATGTGTACTGTAGGCTAAATGTACTTTCCCAGGACTTGAACAATGGAACCACTGACCAAAGACTCGTATGCAACCATTCCGTTACCTGAAGAGCGGGATGATTTTCTCATCACCAGGAGGACCAATCAAATTAATGGAACTTGAACCCTAAGTAGACATGTAAATGCAGTGAACAAAAACTATAGGTTAGAGTCATAACTTCTGATAAAGTTGACTAATTAGCAATTAGTGGGATGGACTGAGAGACCCTAATAAAAAGTCATGAAAAGGGGAGCGAAATCAGAGCAGAGAGGAGAAAGTTGATGACGTCAGGAGACGCTTTCCGAAGTGCTGATAATTGGGCTTGCTCTCTGTGAGCCTGATACTTTGCTGACTTTTGATGACCTGGGGACGAAGACTGACTTGAAGCTGATCCATCTTGGATAGGTAGCTATAATAATGTGACTGATTAATTTGTGCCTTTTCTTCTAGGTACCAACTGTGCTGTTATAAAGAAACTCTCTCTCAGATAGATTTTTCCAAATTAATGTTTGTCTAAATTGTTTTCGCATGAAGACCCACATGCTGATGCTAATCTTGGTTAGGTAGGTTGACAGGGGGAGACGTTGATGGTGACAATTGACTGACAAAATTGCATTGCTGAATTACTCCATTAATGTTTAATTTGCTGACTTATGATTTGCTTGGATCGCTTGTGATTCTTTTGGTGAATAATGTTTTCGAGATGATTAATAAAGCTTTGATTGATAAAAGGTACATAACGGTTTTTGACTAGAATTGTGATCGATAGGGAATAAAAACTATTAACCTTTTCCAGTGAGTGGTGCTTATTTTTATTAATTAGGGTTTCCATTCTTGGTTAGTCGAATGTTGACATTGATTTATTAATGTTGATTATTGGATTAGTAATCGCTGCATGACTAGGATACTCCATGCGATTCAAAAGGTTCATCGACCTATACGCGTCCCCTTGTAAGTTTACTTACTAAGGCCCAGACGCGCTACCAGCCATGTGCTCTCTAACATGGATGACACTTGTTTTCAAAATGACACACATATGGATCATTTCATACTTTAGTGCCTCCATAGCACACTACTTTCCAGGTCACCACGGCCCCTGATGGCTTTCCACCCCTAACATTGCTTATCATTGATGAGGACAGTGGGCGACTAGTTTCTAGACTCTATTGTACTTCTCTAGCCATGAAACCAGACTCCACTAAATGGGTTCAGGCGGCCTGGGAGGCTGACTTGGGAAGCCCACTTTCAGACAAACTATGGTCCTACTGTTGTACACAGATTACATTTGCTTGCATCAATCATAAACACAAGTCACTACACTTTATATTTCTCCCCCGGGCCTACATCACACCCAAAGCCCTGGCACGCATTGACCAGATACACTCATCCTAGTATCCTAAATGCCACAACCTTGATGTGGACTACGCCTACCTCGCCTGGACATGCCCACCATTCAACCACACTTTGTGACACTATGTTCTCATTTTACTGTGTTATGTACTTCAATCCATTTGCACTGTGATTTCTGGGGCATGGATGTACAATGTCTCTTTACACATCACTGTGGGGGTCATTCCGACCCCAGCGGGTGGCAGAAGCTGCCCGCCTGGCGGGAACCACCAAAAGACCGTACCGCGGTCAAATGACCGCAGCGGTCATTCTGACTTTCCCGCTGGGCCGGCGGACAACCGCCAGAAGGCCGCCCACCCGCCCAGCAGGAAAGCCCCTTCAACAATGAAGACGGCTCCGAATGGAGCCGGCGGAGTTGAAGGGGTGCGACGGGTGCAGTGGCACCCGTCGCGATTTTCAGTGTCTGCACAGCAGACACTGAAAATCTTTATGTGGCCCTGTTAGGGGGCCCCTGCACTGCCCATGCCTGTGGCCCCACGACACCCATTCCCGCCATCCTGTTCCTGGCGGTATTTACCGCCAGGACCAGAATGGCGGGAAGGGGGTGAGGTACTGGGTTTTTCAGAACCGGTACTGATCCGGTAACCCAGCGGTGCCAGGGTACACCCAAAGACCTTGGGTACTTTCCTGATTCAGACCACAGAAACTCAGAGTCTTCTAGGTGAAGTCAAAGATCAAATTTATTGGCTGCAACCAAGTAACAAGCGTCCTAGAAGTACAACAGCACGGAATGTGTGTTCTCAGGAGACTGTGTTTCAATGCAAAGTCAGGTTTCCTTATATACAGTTTTTTAAGCTTCAGGCAAACATTCTTGACATTTTGGTTGGTCATTCACATGTTTTCACTACAAAGGAAAAAACAGTGTCATGATGAAACCTCATATTTCATGTCATCCAACCCATAATAAATTACCCGGCAAGGCCTAGTATTTTACATCAGATAAGTGTGGACCCCCAATAAAAACGGGCACCTCCCCCTCGTAAAGTAAGAAGAAG
Source organism: Pleurodeles waltl (assembly GCF_031143425.1). Classification (NCBI taxonomy): domain Eukaryota; kingdom Metazoa; phylum Chordata; class Amphibia; order Caudata; family Salamandridae; genus Pleurodeles; species Pleurodeles waltl. The sequence continues at coordinate 694,983,408 of NC_090436.1, read as the reverse complement.
AAAAGAGCAGGTGCAGGTGTGAGCAAGATTAGGCAGGGTGTGCGAGCGATAATAAGGGTTTTATGGCATGGTGTGCCTTGATGCTATCTGATTCGGCCACTGGGAGAGGGACTGACCAAACAGGTTTGGCCTGAGGCAATGGTTCCAGCTTGCCCAGGTCAGAGAAAAGTCAATCAAGGTGTACGTGTCCTTGGAATAAAATCTGACTGTATTATAAGCTTTTAAAAATGGCTGCCATGTATAAAATGGGAGCCACGAGTGCAGGACGAAAATGGCGATTTCGAGGTGAAAACGCTGCTGGAATTGAGCGAAAATGCTCATGCTTAGTGTACTAGTCATTATCGGTCTTTTGATACTAAAATCGTACTGCTGTGGCAAAGTAAATTACATGGGTCCAGAATTTTTAGAACCACAAACCCTCCTTTTGCCCTTACATAGGCAATAAACCTATTCTCATGCTAATCTGAGTCCAGGTCTATGTTTATAAGGCCATGGAGATGTTGCTGGAGCAAAATTCTAGTACTTGGTAACTCTCTCTGGACAGGTCTCCTCGAACATGAAGTAGCACAAAAGGCCACATATGGCAGGACAAAATGAGGAATACCTCTATCTGCAGTAGGTGGCATAAGATCACACACCCAACAATTAGTGATGTTCACTACTAACTAGTGTTGATGCAGAAGCTGTACAAAAGAATTGCTTACGAATTCTGATCTTCTAACCTGCTCATGTTCAGGAAAAGGGTGAAAAGAGTGCAAAGAAACAATAGTAGGAAAAGACATAGGTTGGGAAGTGGGTGCAGAAGTCAATTGAGTAGAGAAAAACAATCCCACCCATAAATGACAACGTCATGTTTAAAAGACACTAGAAAACACGTTATTAAGAACATATAGACAACGGGAGAAAGTAGTGACCACTATTACAAATGAAATAATAATTTTTCACAACCCTAACCAAAAAGCAAATCCTAAAATTATCTAGTAACATTTTTAGGGCTCCTTTGCATTTCAGTAATTTTTGTATGTTCGGGTGGAACAGTGGTGACTCATCAATGCTCTAAGGTGAAAAGGTGGTACTCTTTTCACAGAAAATGGACTTTATTCTGCTTTTACTAAACAGAATAGTACTTTAAAACAATGCCAGCAAAACAATCAGTCTCCTAACACCTAGTCTATACAATCACACGGAAACCTCTTGTGAAACCAACTATGCCCAGAGTCCGTTCAAAAAGCCTCTCTGGCAGGCTTCTATTGTCCATCAAATTTTCTTTTGTTGTTTTCTTTCGCATGGGCCTCTCAATTCAGGCCTCTTCGTGAGAAAAGTACTGCTTAGTTGGAGTGCCCTCCTGGCAAACACCCACAGCTCACTCGAAAGTCTCAATGTCTTAAAGCAATGCACCAGTGTCTCTCCTCTGTGGCAGACACTACAAACAATGTGCTCTTCATTGATCAAGGGCACAAATCATCTCGTGCAGACCCAAGCACCATTAATTGGGAAATAGCTCAAGCTCAGCAGCACTTTCAGACTCCAACACTCATTATTTAGTGTCAGAGGACGCTCAAGCTGCTCTTTCATGGGCACCACAATATAGTGCCTTTTTCCAAACTTGAAATCTCCGGTGCACTGCCCTTCTTCCGTTGGAGCAAAGAAAAGGGGGTGTGTGGCCAAAACTCAGGCCAAGGGGCTCAAGGGATTGCACACTGTCAGAGGTTACCAGCACATGACAGGTAGAGAAATGAAACCTCAAAACAGCTCTGCTATCAACAACAGGAATCCTTCTCTTTAGCTCTTTTACACTGAAACTTTGGTTTTGTGATGTCCAACGCCGTCTGATGGAGCAAGTACGCTACCATGCGCTGGCGATCGCTGTCCAGCTTTGCTACTTTCTGGGTGCTGAGACTGTAGGGCCAAGACGTCCGTCTTTCATCTGTAGCTGTCACTGATGGGAATTAGGCTTAAATCAATGTCCTGCAGGTTATTATGACTTGATACCCGCAGAATCTAGTGACGTAGGAAATGTGCCACAGTTGTTAGTTTCCTTCAATTTAGTAAAAAAAAACAGTTCATGGTTTTTAACAAGGGGACTGCAAGCAGGTGGTCTGCAATCTTCAAAGGAGTAGCCATACACCATGGGCATAAAATACAAAGACAAAGGCAGAAGGGCAAAACAGGGCCTCTAGCATCTTTAATTGGGTTCTCTCCATTATTCTCTGCCATCTATAGCTACATGAGAATTCTATCTGAATGGATTTCCTCACACAGTGGCATTGTCTAATGGGGTAAACACATATTTTCCTCAATGATTAAGTCTAGGTGTTTCTCCTTACCTTAGAACATCTCAATAGAGAAATCACATGATACCGATTATCAGGGACATGTAGAAACCTTCCTTTAAAAACTGTGCATCAGGTGCACTATGCAATACACAGGCTAATAGTCAAATGTGCAAACAAAAAGACAAGAACTAGAGGGTCCTGATATTTGCATGATTAGGACACATCTGATCCCACCAAAAATTAAAGTAGCAGGAACAGAAGGGAACCGAAAACCAAATTAAAATAGACATTGAAAATTCGTCATGTTCAAAAAGGTAAACATAAGATATCTCCTATTGAAATGGAAAACTTGTCTTACTATAATATTGAGTCAGTTAACCAGTCTATCGCTACCCTGACAGTCAGGCTGGAAAACATTGAAGCAGGCCTAATGCAAATTCTTGAAAACCAGTCTGGTCATACCAAAGGGAATTATACATAACATGGGGGTCCCTGGTACATCACTGCAGTCTGGAAATGTGAACCTGAACAATACATCAATAATAATAAAAGGGCTGACTGGTGAAAGGAATTCGAAAAAGAGAAATGGGACTAGGACATAGCTAAAATCTCAATAACTAAGCATGATGCGACATTGGTCAGGGGAAGTAACAAAAGAAAAAATCTATAGGAAGAACAAAAAAAATTATTTGGGTGATAGTCAGGCATGTGACACAACACCGAGAGTACGGGTGATACACAAAGGCCAAAGTTACACAAATTTTAACTCTACCGTTGGCGACTACACCATATACGGTACTCCTAGCTAATGTTTCAGTTCCTTCTTCAGGAAAAAATGAAAACCTGGTTTTCTTTTAAGGAACGAAAGCCATATGCTACTTAGGAAACAGAACATCATTAACTAATGTAATATAGAAATTAGGCCACCTTGAGTCACAGATCTATAATTTCATCCTTAGGTCCAATCAAGGCTACATAAATGTAGGGCTGCCTGTTCCTTTAAGGTAAGGGGCAGTAACGTGACTAACTGCAGGTGACACACTTTGATCCTGTATATCTCTTTTTATTTTCCTTCAATACCATTATAGCCAAATAGACATGCACTGGTGAAGTGTTGTCTCTTATGTTCACAGCATGAAATATCATTATCTGTGGAATTTAGTAACCAGAACAAGTTCAACCAACTGTTGCGTAGCGATGGGCATCGTCATGACCATCCCCTCACAACACAGGGGAGCTTGTAATAGTATCAAAAGCAGCAACAAACATGCAAAAAACAAATAAAAAATAATAAAAACGCACAAAACGTCAAGCCATCAGATATACTTGCTGTGTATCAAGCACAAAAAGCATAGACAAAACAATAGCATGTGTGAATAAGCGGTGACACACAACACCATGTCATGTACTTTATGCACTGTAAACCTGCAGCCCAAAACCCAATATTTGGGCCTGTTTAATTTGTCAGGTTTAAAATCCTTACCCTCCTTTTGACGGTAGATCACCAGGCAATGGAAATCTGCTGTCAAATATAACTTTACTGTTTCTCTTCTAACATACAGGACCAGCAAGAACAATTCATGATAGGACCAAATACATGAAAATAAATTTCCATTACTTAACTGTTACCCTCTTGTCAGTTACTTCGCAACATCAAGCCACCTTAGTTTTACCTTTCTAAAAGTAAAAATTGTTACACTGACACTCCATATTAATTTGGCACCTACAATTTCCACTGTGAAAAATAAGTCTTAATTGGCAAATCGTTCTCATTAAGGCATGTAGCCTTCAAAATTTTAGAAAAGGGCTGCATCTTATTTTCTGTCTAAGACTTAATGCAACACTTCGTTTTCTGTCAAATAAAAGCAACTAGCAGGCATCATTTTATTTTTTTAGAGCGGAGACACAAATGTATCAGTTCTGCAGAGCATTTAACATGATGTTGGGACTTTCGAAGAAACCCCTTTTTTTATATTTTCCCTTTGGAATTAAGTTCTTTAATTGTATTGATGTTCTTCTGGAGAAACCAGAAATCCCACTTTTAGAGGCCCGTAGGGTCATTCTGCATTTCACAGAGACAAGGCCCTAATTTAAAAGGTCACAAGTGTCAACATGACAGCCTCCTCCATTGTTTATGGGAAAACTAAAGATAGCATCTCAGCAGCGTGACTTGAGCCAGCCTCTGTAGCTCTCCTAGCTTCTGCCACTCTGAATCTGTCAAAGACAGTAGGCCTTCCTATTTTCCTTTTTAGGCGCTAAAAAAAATTATCTCTATTTCCAGATTATTAAACTACATGTACTCTGAATAATTCACAAACCTTAATAACACACATACCAGTTGTTTGAATAAATGCTTGTTGCAATCCCAGGCAATGGTACATATTTCATCAACCTCGAATGAATGAACGTCTCAGTAGGCCCAGCTGAAGTTAGAACCTTCAACCTTGATATTAAAACAAGCCTTTGTACTGGCACATTGACTCATTGAATCATAAGAAGGCACAACCTGCAAATATATATCAAACCTAAATGTATGCATTTACTGAAGCCTGAGACACTTTAAAAAGTACTCCGAATGAAAGAAAATGCAGTTTAAACAGTGCTTTTGCCCAAAATCGACTTTGATATTTTAGGCATTAAAAAATCAATATCCTACAATTTTCTTGCATAATATGCATTACCAGAATGTCTATTACACAATCCATGAGTCAGCCATTGAAAATATTAACTTATACTTTATAGAAATGAGCTTGTTTGCTCCTGCGCCAAGGGAAAATTGCACATACAAATGTCATTTTAGCGGTGCAACATAACTTAAATTAAATTTTAATGTTAGGAGGTCATAGTATAGGTATTAAGCTTTATAAATATTTAAAAAAACGATTTTGAAGGGCACTTATTTTTTAAATAATTTTTCCATAATTAATAATTTTCTTTTTTTTTAAATAAATAAAAACCCAATTATTCTTTTTTTTGGTGATAATTCCACATATAAAAGCAAGCTGCATCCCTTGCCTATTATTTGGGATACATTAACTCACAAGCCTAAGCGCATAAGCCTAACTTGAAATGCGTCACATTTTTGCGCCACTTTCATTTAAAAGGAAGGTTATGCAAAATTCCACCCATGTTTAACTGGGAAAGTGCTGGCTGAATTGAACATTCCTATCAAATATACTGCAGCTGAAAAGTTTGCCTGTGAACATCTAATACAATGCATCTAAGAAAAATGCTGTAAATGTTTTTTTTTTTTTTTGCAAAAATAGATAATTTCGTTTTTTTGGGGCCCTATTTATATCTATTGAATGTGTTTTCTAATTTATTAAGCATTTAATGGCAGTTTTGTATATGTGCACAATTGCTCATTCTATAAATTAAAGAGCAACATATAGCTATGTTAGCACATCACATGGTTCATTTCTGGATTTTTTCTAAGTTTCTACTTAATATTAATTAACCAACATTTTACTTAACAAACTGTAAACATCAAGAAGACCCACAAACACACATTGAGCTCATTTCAGATATAAACAGAAAACACTCAGTACACACAATACAGCGCGCTTTAGTCAATTTTCATAAATAGCGCCGTCGCAATTTACTTACAGAACCGTTTGCAGATCCTAGTTGTAAGTCATATTTACAAGAAAAAAAGAAAACTTTTCTCAATTATTTCCAAGAATAGCAGACCCATACTTTATTAAACGTGATGGGGCCTACTCCGTGCGTCACATATAGTTCATAGGTTGGAGTTCCAATCGGAGGAACCGGACATGAGTCCTCCAACCGGGAGTCCCTTTTACAACCAAGACAAAACAAATTTCCAAGTCTGCTAAGACCAGGCATCTTCGCTCACTAGTCTAGCTTCAAACTTCAAAGGATTATCGTTTACGATAGTCTCGTGAATACACAAGTCCTTCGGCTTTGGTACTTGCAAGTTCCAAATCAAAGTGATCCCGAAGGGATACCAAACCAAATGTCCAACTAAGGACCAAACCAAGTGTCCAACTAAGGACTGTGAGACGCTCCACTTATACTTAACTGAAAATATCGATGACGTCACCAGAAGACTCGTCTTATCGTTTCGCTCTACCAAACATCAAGGGTCCAAATCAGGGCGATAGCCAGGGCAGCAGTCCTTCGTAGCCGTCGGGAAGCGGGGAACCTCGCAGCAAAGACTTTCGGACCACGTCGACATGCAGGGGTCGATGAAGTGGCGGCCTTCCTCCAGAATTTTCACACGAAGCTCCCCACGGACCTCAGGCTTGGAACGGTACCGCTGGTATCGCCCCACGTTGGGCGCCAACTGAGGTACAGGGTTTTTCAGAACCGGTACTGATCCGGTAACCCAGCGGTGCCAGGGTACACCCAAAGACCTCGGGTACTTTCCTGATTCAGACCACAGAAACTCAGAGTCTTCTAGGTGAAGTCAAAGATCGAATTTATTGGCTGCAACCAAGTAACAAGCGTCCTAGAAGTACAACAGCACGGTTTGTATGTTCTCAGGAGACTGTGTTTCAATGCAAAGTCAGGTTTCCTTATATACAGTTTTTTAAGCTTCAGGCAAACATTCTTGACATTTTGGTTGGTCATTCACATGTTTTCACTACAAAGGAAAAAACAGTGTCATGATGAAACCTCATATTTCATGTCATCCAACCCATAATAAATTACCCGGCAAGGCCTAGTATTTTACATCAGATAAGTGTGGACCCCCAATAAAAACGGGCACCTCCCCCTCGTAAAGTAAGAAGAAGAAAAGAGCAGGTGCAGGTGTGAGCAAGATTAGGCAGGGTGTGTGAGCGATAATAAGGGTTTTATGGCATGGTGTGCCTTGATGCTATCTGATTCGGCCACTGGGAGAGGGACTGACCAAACAGGTTTGGCCTGAGGCAATGGTTCCAGCTTGCCCAGGTCAGAGAAAAGTCAATCAAGGTGTACGTGTCCTTGGAATCAAATCTGACTGTATTATAAGCCTATGTGAGGGCAACTTTTGAAAATGGCTGCCGTGTATAAAATGGGAGCCACGAGTGCAGGACGAAAATGGCGATTTCGAGGTGAAAACGCTGCTGGAATTGAGCGAAAATGCTCATGCTTAGTGTACTAGTCATTATCGGTCTTTTGATACTAAAATCGTACTGCTGTGGCAAAGTAAATTACATGGGTCCAGAATTTTTAGAACCACAGGGGTCGGAATCCCCATGGCGGTGCTGCAAGCAGCGCCGCCATGGCGGATTCCTTGGGCCAGGGGTAAACCGGCGGGAAACCGGCGGGAAACCGGCGGGAAACCGCCGGTTGCCCTTTTCTGACCGCGGCTTTACCGCCGCGGTCAGAATGGCCCTGGAAGCACCGCCAGCCTGTTGGCGGTGCTTCCGCAGTCCCCGGCCCTGGCGGTCATGGACCGCCAGGGTCGGAATGACCCCCTGTGTCTTATGCCTAAGCTGTAATGTATATGACCCTGAGCAGTTCTTTACTGCTTGTGTTTTGTTATTGGAAATCATTTAAATAAAGTTTACAAAAAAAAGAAAGTCAAAGACTTTGTGAAACTATTGATGAATTTGTGGAAAAACTGGATGCACTCATCAATCACTGTAAGTTCAATTAATTTAATGATGAAAAACTGCACGTCAGAGTTATTAATGGATGTTTCTTAGATTTATTCAGACGATTAATGCTGAGAGAAATTCCTAGTCTGGAGCGGATGTTGATGGCTGCCAGAGATGATAAACGTGTTGAGAGACAAGCTGCTGACATGGCGAATCAGTCATGAGTGAGATACGTAAGCTGAATCAAAAAGACTGAAGGTCACAAAGGGATGTCCTCATTAACAAATAAGTTATGTTATACATGTGGATTTTCGGTTCCACATGAACTAAATTTGTCCCGCCATTGGACAGATATGTAAAAGCTGTGGGAAAGAGAACCATTTTGGTACAATGTGTAGAATGAATTAAAAAGTAAATGCATCACGGCACAGAGGAGAGACAAAATGTCCACCAGAACATTCCTGAAGACATTTGATGCTCGCCCCACAAGGCCAAACGATGACATCAGTTGAGGCAAATTGATACTAAACAAAGTTGATTGTCATCTAAATCATTGTCAAACAGTTCTTCCATTTCAATATCAAGTGAAAGTGAAGAAAGTAACTGTGCCATGTCAATGTTTACTTCAGAGAATCATGCACATGTTGGACTGGTTGCATGTGGAGAAAAATGTCAGTCAAATAAAAGTTGACAGGCCAAAGCAGTAAAGTCACACAAAGACTGTCCAAAGATTACATTGAAAATAAATGGTTGTTCAGTACCTTTCATTAGCAAAAGAGGAGTGTCGATAAACATAATGCCTGCAGAGAAATACAATGAACTGTCTCCAACACTGTGGCTTACACCATCGAAGACCAAAGTCTACACAAGGCCTGCATCAACGCCCATAAAAAGTCAAGGTTCATTTGTAGTAACATTGAAACATGAGAAAACAAAGGTAAAAGCACCAATTTATGTGGTTCAGAGTAAAGAGTCAAGTGCCTGTTTCCTCAGCTTCAATACGGCTGCTGATATGGGACTGATTTCTGTGAATTGCAATGTGAATGTTCATCACAAAATAGTAAGTCAAATCCCTTTGCTGTTTCATGGTTTTGGAAAGCCTACAACTATGCAAGTAAAATTGCATGTTAACAAACATGTCCACCCTGTTGCTCAGAGACAAAGATAAATTGCTTTTCATTTGCAAGAAGCTGTTGAAAAGAACTTGAATCACTACTTGAACATGAGATCACTGAGCGTTCACTACTCCATCACTATGGGTTTTCCCAATAGTAGTAGTGCCCAAAAAGGACAGGGAAGGAGTTGTTTGCATCTATGTTGACATGCATCAGGCAAAGAAGACAATCGAATGAGAATGACATCCAGGTCCACACATTACTGAGATGATAATGCAATTGAATGGTGCAATGGTCTTTTCTTGCCTTAATTTGAATAAAGATTATCATCAATTGGAACTTGACAAATGTTGGAGGTATATTACAACCTTTCCCACACATGTTGGTTTGTTTTGATACAAAAGACTAAGGGCCTGATTTAGATATTAGCGGATGGGTTGCTCGGTCTTAACGGTGATGGATACCCTATCTGCTGAAATCTAAATCCGATTATTTCCTATGAGATTTGGATTTCAGTGGATGAATTATCCGTCATCGTTGTGACCCAGTATCCCAACCGCCAATATTTAAATCAGGCCTTTAGTTTTGCTGTGCTATCAGATGCAGAACCATTTCCAGGAGTCATTCAATGTATCATACAGCCTGTTCGGAATGTGTTTAAATATAGCAATGTCATTCGCTTTTGGAGCTGCACAGAATGAGCACAATAGAGCTGGCACACAAGTATGTAATTTTACTCAATGATACACGATTGACTTCGGATGCAGACAAGTGTGAGTTCAACAAGACAAAACTAAAATTCTTTGGCCATATTTTATCTGATGAGGGTATGACACATGATCCTGCAAAAGTACAAGCTATGTCAAATGCTGATCCCCCACAAGATGTTTTAATGGTACGTTCCTTTATTGTCATGGCCAATTACTCTTTAAAAGACATACAAGAATTTGCACTGTTAGTGCTCCATTAGGAGACCTAATGAAGAAAATTTTTTCTTTTCGATGGTCACAAGAATGTGAGAGAAGTTTCAAGAGGATCAAACACTCAATTGAAAATGCTACTTAAATAGCATATTTTAATCCAAGGCTTCATACAGAGGTTGGTGTTGAATCCAGCCCTGTCGGGTTAGGTACTGTCCTTGCACAGCATAGTGGACGCCCAAATGCTCAACGACATATTATGGCCTATGCTAGTAGAAGTTTGTCCTAAACAGAACGTGCTTATTCACAACCTGAGAAATAAAGTATGGCTGTGGTATGGGCTTGTGAACATTTTCATGTACTCCTGTATGGAAAGCCTTTCATGCTGGTAACTGATCATTAAGTTCTATGAAACATCTTTGGCAATCCAAAAGTCAAGATGCCTCCTCACATTGAACAATGGGGACTCTGAGTGCAAGAATATGGTTATATGATTGTGCATTGTCCAGGAAAGGATCAGAATCCTGCTGACTACTTTTTGAGAGTGCCTATACAAGGTCACAGTACTCCATCCAAAATGGCTGAAGCCTACATTAATTTCATTGCCAAGTCAAATACACCAGCTGGTACTTCGTCAGCCCAGATTATCACTGCCACGAGCCATGATAGTGGCATGCTGAACTTAAAGGACATAATTACACATCAGTCATGGAACAGACACACTCAATGTCTCACAAATGATGTTGAATATCAAAAATATACAAATGTCAAGGATGAATTGTCTATAACTCAAGAAGGAGTCATGCTAGGATGGTCAAGAATCCTGCTTCCAGAGAGTCTGGGACAAAAAGTAAATGAGTGGCTCACGAAGGACATCGTGGTATTGTTGCCAAAAAAGAGCTCTCCAAGACCGAGTTTGGTTTTCGTACTGAGATTAAAGAGTTGAAAAGCAACTTAAGGCCTGTCATATATGCAGCTGCATTTCTACCACGTTACTCAACATACTCTGCACATGTCAGAACTCCCTAAGCATGCATGGGAGATAATATCCATTGACTTCTTCCATTCACTTGATAATGGCCTTCACCTAATGGTGGTTGTAGATGAATACTCTCAGTTCCCTTTAGTTGAAGATCTCTCATCTATAGCTCATGAATGGGCCATTCCAAAATTTCATGGCATATTTGAGATTTGGGGCATTCCAGCCATTGTTAAGTCCGTTAATGTTCCACCCTTTAACAGCAAAGAATTCAAAGAGTTCCAGGAGAATCTGAACACATATCATCTAAAGAGTATACCTTTGTGGCCACAGTCCACTGGACTTAAGTGTTTTATGAGTATGTTAAAGAAAGCAGTACAGGGTGCAACTCTTGGGATGCTCAGTTTGAACACAGTACTAAATTCTACCCTATGAACTTATTATTCAACACCCCCATGCGACCACAGGTGAAAGTCCTGTGACTTTGATGTTTGGGACAGCAATGACATTCAGCATACCTCAATGAACCACCAAGAGAGACTAGAATGAGAACATGATTCATACAAGGGGCTTGGTTACCAAGCAGAAAATTAAAGCTTATGCTGACAATAGGCGACATGCAAAAAGAGATCACATTTAAAAGAGATGCACAAAATAAAATCTGATGTTCTATATGATGCTGAACCATTCTAAGAAGGGTCTACCAAAGGACGCATGGTGACTGCCCAGCGCTCTGGGAAGTTTGTTACCAGACTCTTCTCACTTCAGGCCTCTGATTCATTGGTCTTCAACTTGAAATGGTGAAAGAAAGACTGACCCTGAAAACTCATTGACTGCTGCTACTTCTTCACCATCCCTAGCAAGCTCTGACACTGAAGTTGACAGCTCACAACTTCCAGTAATTAGATCAGATCAAATGATAAAAGCACCAAGAAAGTTGATCAAAGAGATATAGCTTTACATGTTTCTTCATATATATACGTGTATGTCTACTGAATTTGTAAACATTGTAATTTTTCATTTAACCCCTTAGCTGCTGGGCCTTTTCCCCCCCAGTGCTGAGCCCTTTTTTGGCTATTTGGGGTAGTTCGCGCTTAGGGCTTCATAACTTTTTGTCCACATAAGCTAACCACGCCAAATTTGCGTCCTTTTTTTCCAACATCCTAGGGATTCTAATGGTACCCAGAGTTTGTGGTTTACCCTGGAGGAGACCAAGAAAATAGCCAAAATACAGTGAAAATTTAGTTTTTTCCAAAAAAATGGGAAAAAAGGGCCGCCGAAGAAGGCTTGTGTTTTTTTCCCTGAAAATGCCATCAACAAAGGGTTTCTGGTGCTGAAATCACTATCTTCCCACCTTTCAGGAACGGGCAGACTTGAATCAGAAAACCACATTTTCCAACACAAATTTGGCATTTTACTGGGACATACCCCATTTTTACTATTTTTGGTGCTTTCAACCTCCTTCCAGTTAGTGACAGGAATGGGTGTGAAACCAATGCTGGATCCCGGAAAGCTAAACATTTGTGAAAACTAGACAAAATTCTGAATTCAGAAAGGGGTCATTTGTGTAGATCCTACAAGGTTTTCCTACAGAAAATAACAGCTGAAATAAAAAAATATTGAAATTGAGCTGAAAACAACAGCCATTTTTCTTTATGTTTTACTCTGTAACTTTTTCCTGCGATGTCAGATTTCTGAAAGCAATATACCGTTTTGTCTGCTGGACTCTTCTGGTTGCGGGGATATAAAGGGCTTATAGGTTCATCAAGAACCCTAGGTACCCAGAGCCAATAAATGAGGTGCACCCTGCAGTTGGTTTTCATTCTATACTGGGTATACAGCAATTCATTTGCTGAAATATGAGGAGTGAAAAAGAGGTATCAAGAAAACCTTTGCATTTCCAAAATGGGATCAAGATAAGGTTTTGAGGAGCAGTGGTTATTTGCACATCTTTGAATTCCGAGGTGCCCATACTAGCATGTGAATTGCAGGGCATTTCTCAAATAGACGTCTTTTTTACACACTCTCTTATATTTGGAAGGAAAAAATGTAGAGAAAGATAAGGGGCAATAACACTTGTTTTGCTATTCTATGTTCCCCCAAGTCTCCCGATAAAAATGATACCTCACTTGTGTGGGTAGGCCTAGCGCCCGCGACAGGAAATGCCCCAAAACACAACGTGGACACATCCCATTTTTTCACAAAATACAGAGCTGTTTTTTTGCAAAGTGCCTACCTGTAGATTATGGCCTCTAGCTCAGCCGGCACATAGGGAAAACTACCAAACCTGTACATTTTTGAAAACTAGAGACCTAGGGGAATCCAAGATGGGGTGACTCGCGGGGCTCTGACCAGGTTCTGTTACCCGGAATCCTTTGCAAACCTCAAAAAGTGGCTAAAAAAACAAGTTTTCCTCACATTTCGGTGACAGAAAGTTCTGGAATCTGAGAGGAGCCTCAAATTTCCTTCCACCCAGCGTCCCCCCAAGTCTCCCGATAAAAATGATACCTCACTTGTGTGGGTAGGCCTAGCGCCCGCGACAGGAAATGCCCCAAAACACAACGTGGACACATCACATCAAACAGAGATGTTTTTTGCAAAGTGCCTACCTGTAGATTTTGGCCTCTAGCTCAGCCGGCACCTAGGGAAACCTACCAAACCTGTACATTTTTGAAAACTAGAGACCTAGGGGAATCCAAGATGGGGTGACTCGCGGGGCTCTGACCATGTTCTGTTACCCAGAATCCTTTGCAAACCTCAAAAAGTGGCTAAAAAAACAAGTTTTCCTCACATTTCGGTGACAGAAAGTTCTGGAATCGGAGAGGAGCCTCAAATTTCCTTCCACCCAGCGTCCCCCCAAGTCTCCCGATAAAAATGATACCTCACTTGTGTGGGTAGCCCTAGCGCCCGCGACAGAAAATGCCCCAAAACACAACGTGGACACATCACAGAAAACAGAGCTGTTTTTTGCAAAGTGCCTACCTGTAGATTTTGGCCTCTAGCTCAGCCGGCACCTAGGGAAACCTACCAAACCTGTGCATTTCTGAAAACTAGAGACCTAGGGGAATCCAAGGAGGGGTGACTTGCGGGCCTCGGACCAGGTTCTGTTACCCAGAATCCTTTGCAAACCTCAAAAAGTGGCAAAAAAAACAAGTTTTCCTCACATTTCGGTGACAGAAAGTTCTGGAATCTGAGAGGAGCCACAAATTTCCTTCCACCCAGCGTTCCCCCAAGCCTCCCGATAAAAATGATACCTCACTTGTGTGGTTAGGCCTGGTGCCTGCGACAGGAATAGATCACACAACGGTCAATGTTGGTCCTTACGTGAGGCAGCTGTTGACCCTGGGGTGATCCATTCCTGACACAGACACTAGGTGTAGGCACTCAAGTGGGGTAGTGTTTTTATCAGGACAGGTGAGGAGTCACTGGGTGGTAGGAATATTGTGGATCCCAGCATATTCCTGTAGTTTGTGTGACAGAAATGCGAGAAAAATTGAGTTTTTTTTCAACATTTCAGCTTTGCAGGGTATTCTGGGTAAGAAAACTTTGGGGAAGCCACACAAGTCACACCTCTGTGGACTCCCCCGAATGTCTAGTTTCCAGAAATGTTTGGGTTTAGTGTGTTTCTCTATATGGCTGCCGAATCCAGGACCAAAAACACAGGTGCCTGCCTTACAAAACCAGTTTGTTTTGCCATGGATAATTTTGATGTCTCCACAATATGATTTGGGTGGTGGAATTTGGGGCTGAACTAAATTGGGGAGCTCCCAAGAGAGCACTCTCTCTCTGCTTGCCGCCGCATTCACCTGCTCTCTGGGTTGACCTAACCCACTATTACCCAGTTGCACAAACAGCTTGCGAAGGGACAGCAGGACTGTCCTCATCACCTCCCTCATAATGTACTGGAAGAGGAGTTATCGAATGGGACTCCTCTGACTGAAAAATCACTCCCAGAGTCTGCGCCATTGTCCTATCCCTCAGATGCTGTCTCAGTATCTGATGTCTCAGTCTCTGATCCTATGTCAGAGCGGTCCTCTATAACCCGAGTGCAGGCAGCAGTCATCCATCAAGATGCCATCTCTGCTATTGGCTAAACTGTTGCTTTAAAACACTAGCCTACGTAGACAGTCACAAAATCGATGGTGTGTGAGATACGTGCAACAGTAGAGGCCACCTTACCTGCGCTTCTTCCCTCAATCAGCACGTACTTTCAAGACACTCAAAAAACACCTTGTCACATACCATTCGTCACAGTCTTTAGCACCTCCTGCGCCCAGTCCAACAATCATTATTGGTGCTCCCACTCCCTCCTCCTCGGATTCCCTCATTACCACCCAGCAAAAGTGCCCTTCATCTCTCCATAGACTTTGCTAATGTACTCAGCTATTTACATAAAATACAGATTTGCTCTTTGCAGTAGGCATATAAACCTTCTGCGCTTCTTTATGGCACTAAAACTGCCACTAGACAAGTCGGACCCTTTTCCCCCCAGGGAAACCACACACATATTGACAAAAGTGATATATATATATGACAGCCAATCACCTGAAACTCAACTCAAGCAAAACCGAAATAATCCTCTTTGGCCCACACAAAAACACCTGGGACCCCTCATGGTGGCCCACCACGCTAGGCCCTGCACCCACCCCCGCCAACCACGCACGCAACCTCAGCATCATCCTAGACTCCTCCCTCTCGATGACCCAACAAATCAACGCTCTCACCTCCTCATGCTTCAACACACTCCGTATACTGAAAACATTCAAATGGATCCCCACAGAGACCAGAAAAACTGTCACTCACGCACACATCAGCAGCAGGCTTGATTACGGAAACGTCCTCTACACCGGCACCAGTCTAAAACTCAAGCGCAAAATACACGCATCTAGAACTCAGCAGCACGACTCATCCTCGACCTCCGCCGACACGAACACATCTCTCCACATCTCAAATCCCTCCACTTGCTCCCCATTGACAAAAGGATCACCTTCAAGATCCTCATCCTCGCACACAAATCACTCCACAACACAGGCCCTGCCTACTTCAACGAGAGTCACCTTCCACACCCCCACACAAAACGTCCGCTCAGCTGACCTCTCTCTCGCCTCTGTCCCCCGCATCAAACACACCACCACCGGGGGCAGATCCTTCTCCTACCTTGCACCCAAAACCTGGAACGCCCTCACAACCCACCTTCGCAAGACCCAAAACCTACTTCTTTTCAGGAAGGGCCTCAAAACCTGGCTTTTCGAACAGTGAACCTCCCAGCCCCTTTCCCTCCCCCCGCCCCCCCCCTCCCCAAGCGCCTTGAGACCCTCACAGGTGAGTAGCACACTTTATAAATCTCTTTGGTATATATAGATCTACCTCTATATATATATATATATCTATGTACATAGATATATCTATAGATATATCCATGTACATAGATATATCTATCTACATAGATATATAAATATAGATCTATATATAGATCTATTTTTTTTTAGTTGTTGTATGGTTTCCTTGGGGGCCAAAATGGCCCCCAGGGAAACCCTACAACATCTAAAAAAAAAAATGCCCCCACAGGGGGTCACCCTGCCCACGGGCGACCCCCTGTCATTTTATTTATTTTTTATTTTTTTTTTTTTTTTTTTAAACCAATCCCCTGGGGGGGGCGCAATCGCCCCCCCCCCCCCCCCCCCCCAGGGGGCACCTACCTTTTTTTTTTTTATTAATTATGCCCCCGGGGGGGTGGCCCGTTTTCCGAGGGGCCGCCCCCCCAAAGTGAAATCCCTGGCGTCTAGTGGTGTTTCCTGGCCCCCGATCGAAGCTGTGCTGCGACCGGGGGCCAGGAAACACTTTCAGGAAGGCCTCGTAAGAAAGGGGAGACACTCTCCTTTCTTACGAGGCCTTCCCGAACGTGGGAAAGGCCGTTTTCCCCATCAAAGTAGGAAGCGGCCGCAAGGCTGCTTCCTGCTTTGATGGGGAAAACACCTTTGCAACGTCAGCGCGCCGCGAGGCGCGCTGACGTCACAAAGGGGCGGGTGGGGGGGCGGGGGGAGACACGGAAGCTTCCGTGTCTCCCGGGGGGGGTTTAAAAAAAATAATAAATCCTCGGGTGCGACGCACCCGAGGATTTATTGATACCCTTCCTGGTGTCGGCCACTGGTCGTGACCCGCACCAGGGAGGGTGTGTGGGCGTCGGCCAGTGGCCGACGCCCGCAACGAAGAGGTTAACAGAGGGAAAGAGGTAGTGTCCTGAATGTTTTAGGATGGAACAGACTCTGTAGAAGTGTAATGTATTCACTAGAACAGAATTCAGGGAAAGCTTGGTTTAGAATGAGGGAGTTCACAGGTACATGTTGAGGAATAAGGACGTGTGATTTACAACTCTGTGTGGCATAGTCATTGATTGGCAGGTACCGAGGCTGTGGAGGACACTACAAGTGTCAATCTTTTTTGTGCTTGTACACTGAAAGATTTTACCATGCTTCACTAGTAAGCAATACTGTATTATGGTCAAGAGCAGGGCCAGTTTATTTAACACAACTATAGGTATAGGGCAGTGGTAAATGCACAAACACACACGAACAAAAAGTACGTGTGTGGGTGTGTTCATACATGTGATATTTCATGCTGCCATTCTAGTTAGGTAGCTATTTCACACCCATATCATAATGCTTCATTTGGTAAACGTGTTCATGTAAATATTCAAAACAGTTCGCAACACCTTCAAATGTAATCTTTTCTGGTGATCCAACTTTCATTATTAGAGCATTACATATTCCTTAAATGTATCACAACTACTACTTTTCAGAAATTGTGAATGCTCTGGCCATGATAAAGTGCTTTATCATTGTCACCTTGAGGTCTTTCGACAATGCAAGTAGGTTACGCTAGGTTTTCAACCTGTTCTAGTAGGCACAATGGATATCTTCATAGCCTGGCCTCCCTCACTGGAACATGCCACCACCAGCTGATGAGAACAATGAGCCCGAGTTACACTTCTGTGGCAGCAGAGAACGGGATGTGAAAGTGAGAGTATACTTATCCGGAGCTACAAGAATAGTGAGTCATAATTGGCCAATATGGGCTGGATTCTCGTCTTATTCTTCTTGTTCTGATACACAGAGTGCACATATAGGAAGAGAACGGGTAACTGGCACATTCGTAAACAATCAGACGACTGATTCCTTGATATGGGTGCGTGTACCTGACTACTGGGTTCACATTCTACTTCTTTATGTTATATTGCTGTTAATACTGTGACGTTCTAGCTGGCAGCACACAGGAAAGTAGTAGTTAAAGTATAAACCTGTTCAATGTAACCCTCGGTTTACAGTTCATTGCTGTTCACCATGTTATACTGTGTGATGGATATAGTAGTCCATTTTGTTCTTTCTGGTCCCCTGTTCCTGTACATAGGAGTCAGTGAGACACTTTACTCAGCGTGAGAGCTACTGCAAGCTTTCCTCACAGCTGTCCTTAGCAAGAAAGAATCTCTTAAGGCATAAGCACTGTTTAACTTGTTCAGAGATGGACACTGTTTGATTAGTCTCTTGAGGTATTTATATGCATACTAGGTTTAGCCCTTAGTATGGCCGGAGGGCAGCCTGTTTACTTGTGAAAGGTCAACTAGAATTTCGTAAGGTGCCATACTGTGGGTGCCACCTCCTAAATGACTCATTTCTAACTTAACAAGAGTCACTAACCTCTGGTGTTGTCCAGATACTTCGGCTCAGCAGCATGTTAGCAGTGAGAATATGTTCCTGGTTGAAAGGATCTAGTGAGTCCAAAGTTGTCCTTGAAGTTGAGCATGAGAGCTGGATCGTGAGGTCTTCTTCCTCTGTTTTCATATTACTTTGCAAGAAGAAGGAAACTGTGTGTGATATTTATACAGTGTGCATGCGAAGATGGCCACTAAGATGTACCAGTCTTGCTGATTCTTGCTGCTATCCCATAACAGGTAGCTGCAAATCAACCACTGCACTCAAATCTATTGTATAAAATAACTTAAAACAAGGTAGATTAGGTGAATATTTTGAAGGGTAACATTGGAAAAATAATTAAATGGGAATTTCCTGTGAACACGAAAGTGGATTGGAGGAAAAACCACCAGCTTGCTGGTCAAATAAAAACTATCAGACAAAAATGACATAATACAATGCTAAGAACACATTTTTTGAACTACCCAAATTTTACTCTTGGTGGGAATTCATATAAGTCACTACATACCAGAATTAGAATACAAATGATATCAGTCTCTTAAATATACTTTCCTACATAAATGAGGTATGCTCACTAAATGGCAGGAGTGCCATTCTACCAGTGGTAACCATCATAAGTAAACAACATGGCTACAACACCGACAATTTGCCACATACACACAATATTATCAGTAGAGGCCAGCACTAGGGTCACAAAGGTGGTCATTCCAACCTCGGCGGTAAAAGGCGCTTACCGCCGTTCAGAAGACTGCCATAACACCGCCGCGGCCACGGTAAACCGCCACGGTCATTCTGACCCACAACAGGCAAACCGCCAAAATACAGGCATCCACAAAAGTCCACCACACCAAAGGGCAGCGAGAAACTGGCGATGACCAAACCTCCACCGTCACGCCAACAGAAATACGCCCACACTATCACGACAAACGAATCCACGCGGCGGTCTTTCAACTGCGGTATTCCATTGGCGGTACACACCGCTGCGCTCAAAATATACACACACTTACAAAATACACCACATTGGACAATTCAAAATACACACACCTGAGACACATACACACACCACTCCCACACACCCAATTAAATATAAAATACACACCCACATCACCCACAAACCTCCACTCCTAGAGATTCGTGAACACGCACCGAGAAAAGACATCCGAGCACCCAGACGCCCAATTCACTGTCACCCAGCGATATTTGCACGCACTTCACACAACACAACAATACACATCACCACACTTAGCACCACACAATCCACCCTACACATCACCCACACCACCCCATGGCACCGCAAAGACACCCCAGGTTCTCTGATGATGAACTCAGGGTCATGGTGGAGGAAATTGTACGAGTAGAGCCACAGCTGTTCGGGGCACAGGTGCAGCACACCACCATTGCCAGGAAGATGGAGCTATGGAGCAGAATAGTGGACAGGGTCAACGCTGTGGGACAGCACCCAAGAAATCGGGACGACATCAGGAAGAGGTGGAACGACCTACGGGGGAAGGTGCGTTCCATGGTATCCAGGCACAACATCGCGGTGCAGAAGACTGGCGGCGGACCCCCACCTCCTCCCCCAGAATTTACAACATGGGAGGAGCAAGTCTTGAACATCCTGCATCCTGAGGGCCTCGCAGGAGTAGGCGGAGGAATGGACTCTGGTAAGGCAAATCTTAACTACTTCTTCCCCCCACCCCACCTGCATGCCAACTCATACCCCCACCCTCACCCTCACTCCCATCACATCCTACTCCTTGCAACTGTCTCACCATCACAACCCACCCATCCCAACACCTAGCCCTGCATGCGTCCACAAAGCATGGACACCCATCACCTGAGCATGCCCACTGCACATACACATACAACCCCCCCCCAACCACTGTCACAACAGCCCCCACAAAGGAATGCCAGCACTGGGGTACACGGGCACCCACCCATTGCACACTATGACACACACAGAAGCAATAACCATACTTTTATACCCCTGCAGGACCCGAACGCCATGTCACCGCGCAGGAGGGTCCACAAATGTCCACTCCACCCCCAGAAGAGACCCACAGTGAGGACAGCAGCTCTGTCTCCCTGGATCTAGATGACCAGCCCGGTCCATCGGGGACCTCAGGACAGTCGGTTCCTCTCACACAGCCACAGGCCACAGTAGACCTTCCCCCCTCTGGGAACACCAGCACAGCACCCACCCAGCAGGCCCATACCTCTGTCCCCAGGACACGACAATCAGCGGTGTGTCCACCACTACAGGGAACCTAGGCTAACCCAACACCCGAACAACAACAGGGACCTGGGGGCAGTGGTAGTGGGCACACGGTCCAGGGGACAGAGGCCCAGGGAAACAGGGGAACTGGGAGGGCTGCTGTGCGACAGGGGGGGGACAGGCCCAGGGAA
This sequence comes from Pleurodeles waltl, assembly GCF_031143425.1. NCBI lineage: Eukaryota > Metazoa > Chordata > Amphibia > Caudata > Salamandridae > Pleurodeles > Pleurodeles waltl. The sequence goes on along the minus strand of NC_090436.1, from coordinate 694,962,457 downwards.
CCCACTCTCCACGAGGCCCTCTCCTCCATCATGGAGCATACCACCGCTCCCAGGAGACGATGGCGACGGTCCTGGCCAGGTTTCAGGAGATCCAGCTTCTGCAGGAGCAACAGTATATGGGGTTCAGGGAGGAACTAAGAAACATCAGTTCCGCCATGGGTACCATCGTAGTGGCCCTGAATGAGGTAGTCACGACATTGCAGGACACTGTGGCACCTCAAAGGGCCCCTGACACTAGCATGCACCAAGAACTGCCTACCACCTCCGCCGGCGCCAGTGGACAGGAGGCCCCGACACAAGACCAACAGGCCACCAGAACCCCACCCCCTGCAGAAGGAGAACCACCCTGCAAGCGGGCCCTGAGATCCAGGAAGAAGACAGAGTAAGATGTCAAGACCCCCGCCAGCAAAGGATACCGCCCTGATTGTCATCCCACTTTCCCACATTGTCACCCTGTCCAACCTTAAACTGCCCCTGCTCCACTTCCCACAGGCATTTGGACAATGCACCTGTGAAACTGATAGTCTGGACTCTGCCATGGACAATCCTCCACCATCACCCCTCACCGATTTGCAACCACCCATCCAATTTAGAGCACTTGAATAAAAACACTTATTGCACAAAACAATCTGGAGTCTGGATGTGATTTAGAACAAATGTATTAGACATGACCGTGGCAAAATGTTCATTCACATTGTGATGCTAACAAACCGCTGTCACACAGCTGTAGTCCATGGGGAAACAAAGCAGATGTCACGCAGTGGGGCCCACATCTCTGAAAACGGAAGGGAAAGTCACAACACAGTTACCATACACTGGGGGAAAAAGTCAGACAGTAGAGAGGTAGGAGTCATTAAGTAAATGTAATATGCCAGTGTCTACTCTTACCTGTGTGTCACTGAAAATACTGCTGTATTACTGTGTTCCTGTTCTCTATGTCGTCCTCTTCGGCTTCCTCCTCTTCACTCTCCACAGGCTCCACAGCTGCTACAACACCACCATCTGGACCATCCTCCTGCAGAAAAGGCACCTGGCGGCGCAAAGCCAGGTTGTGAAGCATACAGCAGGCCACGATGATCTGGCACACCTTCTTTGGTGAGTACATTAGGGATCCACCTGTCATATGGAGGCACCAGAACCTGGCCTTCAGGAGGCCAAAGGTTCGCTCGATCACCCTCCTAGTCCGCCCATGGGCCTCATTGTACCGTTCCTCTGCCCTTGTCCTGGGATTCCTCACTGGGGTCAGTAGCCAGGACAGGTTGGGGTAACCAGAGTCCCCTAATAGCCACACCCGGTGCTTCTGGAGTTGACCCATCACATACGGGATGCTGCTATTCCGCAGGATGTAGGCGTCATGCACTGACCCAGGGAACTTGGCATTAACATGGGAGATGTACTGGTCAGCCAAACACACCATCTGTACATTCATGGAATGATAACTCTTCCGGTTCCTGTACACCTGTTCACTCCTGCTGGGGGGGACCAAAGCAACATGTGTCCCATCAATGGCACCTATGATGTTGGGGATATGTCCAAGGGCATAGAAATCACCCTTCACTGTAGGCAAATCCCCCACCTCAGGGAAAATGATGTAGCTCCGCATGTGTTTCAGCAGGGCAGACAACACTCTGGACAACACCTTGGAAAACATAGGCTGGGATATCCCTGATGATATGGCCACTGTTGTTTGAAATGACCCACTTGCTAGGAAATGGAGTACTGACAGCACCTGCACGAGAGGGGGGATCCCTGTGGGTTGGCAGATGGGTGACATCAGGTCTGGCTCCAGCTGGGCACACAGTTCCTGTATAGTGGCTCGGTCAAGCCGGTATGCCAGTATGACATGTCGTTCCTCCATTGTCGACAGGTCCACCAGCGGTCTGTACACGGGAAGATTCCTCCATCTCCTCGCATGTCCCAGCGGACGGTGCCTATGAAGGACAACAGCGAGCACAGAGTCAAGCAACCCACAGGTACGTAACCACAGCTTGCACATAACACGATTCCCAATGCATTGAATGGCTTGTAAGAGTGTTGGTGCATGGCCTAGGTATGTGTGACGCAGTTGGTAATTAGGCCATGTGGGCCCTTGAAATGGCGGCTGCCTGACCTGTGAAGTGCGACAGTGGGATGTGAGGTCAATGCGCTGGCGTGGCACACCGCGGCGGGCGTGACCGCCATTTTCTATCTGCTTAATCACTCGATACCTGATCTTTGACAGGAGAGGACCTACACTGCAAGTGCTGCTGTGACCTCGGTCTGGAAGAGACAATGGCTCATGTGACTGGGGAAAGGGCCCCTGCCTTCACTGCAGAGGAGTTGGAGAAACTTGTGGATGGGGTCCTCCCCCAGTATGCACTACTCTACGGTCCTCCAGACCAACAGGTAAGTACACTGGGACCATGCTTAGTGGGCAATGCCTGGGTTGAGTGGGGTGGATGAAAGATGGTGGGGAGGGGAGCGATTGAGGCATGCATCAAACGACAGATGAGAGTATGTGCCACATGGCAAGGGTGGGGATGGGTGGCCACTCACATCGAGCATGCAGAAGGTGATGACAATTTTTCTCTCCCTGTACATGTCACATAGGTCAGCGCCCACCAGAAAGTCGCGATCTGGCGTGCCATCGCCAAGGACATCCGGACCCTGGGGGTCCACAACAGACGGGGCACCCACTGCCGGAAGAGATGGGAGGACATCCGACGCTGGAGCAGGAAGACGGCGGAGGCTCAGCTGGGGATGGCCTCCCAACGTAGGAGGGGTGCCAGTCGTCATTTGACCCCCCTGATGTTCCGGATCCTGGCGGTGGCCTACCCCGATTTGGATGGGCGCATGAGGACATCACAGCAGACACAAGGGGGTGAGTACAAATACATTCTGCTGACTTTGCGCGCAGTGGAGGTGTCTGGGTGGGGGAGGAGGGCTGTGGGTATCCCTAGGCCAGGGCGATTTCTGTAGGCTAGGCCCCTGTGCCCCCGACCCCCACCTCTGTAGGGTGCCAAGTACAGGTATCCATGGCCCTGTGTCATCTATGTGTGCAGTTGTCATCCATAGGCTTGTAGGCCATGTCCCACGGATTGCGTAGTGGACCCCAAGTGCGCAGCGTAGTGCAGGGGGCTTCTGTGTCTGTCTTGTCCGCCAACGGTAGCGGTAATCCATGTACTCAACATGTCTTTATTTCTCCTCCCCCCCTTTTTTGTGGTCTTCCTGTTCATGTGTGCATTAGCATCATCAGGCGGAGGAGAAGTGGCATTGGAGCACGAGGGAGCTGCATCTCACATGGCCATGGCGGGCCATGCAACTGACTCGGATTTCACCAGTGAGACAGAGGGCGAGTGGAGCTCCACAGCGGGGACTCGTGCTGATGTCAGTGACAGCGACTCGTCCTCTGAAGGGAGCTCCCTTGTGGTGGCGGCAACATCCGTGCCCCCCGCAACAACAGGTACAGCCACCACCCAGCGCACCAGCACCGCCCTCCCAGCAGCCCCTCAGCGTTTGCCCCGTGCCCGCTCACCCAGGAAGGTGGGCATCTCCTTCGCCCCAGGCACCTCAGGCCCTGCCCCTGTCACCCCTGCTGCCCTCATTGAGGAGGTCATTGACCTCCTAAGGACCATCATTGTTGGGAAGTCTACCCTATTGAATGCCATCCAGGGTGTACAAAGAGAGGTGCACCAGAGTAATGCATACCTGTAGGGCATTCATTCGGGTCAGGCTGCCCATCAGCGATCGTTCAACGCTCTGGCCTCAGCATTGATGGCAGCAATTGTCCCTGTCTCTAGCCTCCCCCCTCCAACTTCCTCCACCCAGACCCAATCCCCTGTACCGCTGCCTATCCCAGACACACCTACAGACCAGCCTGCACACACCTCAACACCCAAGGGAAGCTCATCCAGACATAAGCACCACACATCACACAAGCATTCACACAAGCAACATCCACATGCAGACATACCAACAGCCACTGCCTCCACTGTCTCCCCCTCCTCGTCTTCCTCCTCCCTCCATGTGAGGGCACCGCCGTCTCAAGCACCGCTGAACAGGGTACCGCCGTCTCAAGCACCGCTGAACTGGGCCCTTCATCTCAAGCACCGCTGAACTGGGCCCTTCATCTCATGCACCGCTGCCCCATTGGCGGAAGGGGCAGGCCCCCATCTGTGTCGGGCAGGGCTGCACGAAGCACTCTGGGCACTAGTCCCCCTCCAGTACCAGTGGAGACTGTTATCCACTTGAGAGACTGTGGCTTTGCACTCCCCAGGATGGCACAGTGGGCAACCCACCCACTGTAGAGACTTGAGAGACTGTGGCTTTGCACTCCCCAGGATATGGCAGTGGGCAAGCCACCCTCTGTAGAGACTTGAGAGACTGTGGCTTTGCACTCCCCAGGATGGCACAGTGGGCAACCCACCCACTGTAGAGACTTGTGAGACTGTGGCTTTGCACTCCCCAGGATGGCACAGTGGCCATGGAGGCCCCATGTGGATCTGGCATCGTGGACTCATCTGGCTGAGGTGCCCCCCCTTCCCTTCCCCCTGAGGTGCCTGTAGTTTTCCTATCTGATGCCCCTGCAGTGTTCTCTCCGTTGGAGGCAGGTATCCTGTGTGGGCTTTGCCCATGTGTTTTGGCCCAGTGGCCCACGAACAATGGCTGATAGACATATCGGACTGGACAATTTATGTATATAAAGTTATAGATGTGTGATATATTTTATACTCAGTCTTACAATATAATTCTATATTTATAATCATTTCCTTTTGCCTTTGCATTCTTCCGGGCGGTTTGGGGGTGTAACTGTGATGTGTTGCTATGCATTGATGTGTGTGTTGTAGTGGTTGAGGGTGAGAGTGGGAGTGGGTGTGTCGCATATGTGTGTCCCCGTAATTTTTTGCCTCCCCCTCCCCTGTGTCGTAGGTGCAGTACTCACCGTTGTCTTCTGCGCCGGCGTTCGTGCTCCTGGTAGAGGAGCAGGAAGACAATGGCTGGTAGGATGTGCAGTTCGGGTTCCATGCTGTCCAGATTCCTCGTGGGGTGTATGGAGGTGAGGGTTTTCCATTTGAAATGGCTGTTTCCGCTGTGTTTTTATCGGCGGGGCTACCGCCCCGGAAAAGGTGGCGGATTGGTGGGTTGTGATAGGGTGGGCGGTACATTGTCTCCCGCCTGTCTGTTGGCGGTGACCGCTGAGCTCTTTGTTTGTCCCGCTGTGGCGGGCGGTGTGTTAAAGTGGCGGTCTCTGTTGGCGGTTTCCACCAGGGTCGGAATTGCATGTTTTTTACCGCCAGCCTGTTGGCGGTGTGACCGCCGCTTTAACACCGACCGCCAGGGTTGGAATGACCCCCAAAGTGTCTCAAGTACATCCAATTGTTCAAGACAGCCACAGTGTCAAGAGTGAAGAAATGATGCTTATAATATGTAAGTGCAACCACTATGCGAGCAATCTTTACGTTGAGGGTGACAATATTTTAAAAAATGACCCCACTTTTTCAAGGGCAATATTATACATATGCAACCATTTTCAAATCAGTGGAATCAGGGCACAATAAACCAATGCTGATCACAATAGACCAGGGCTGTCACTCTGACAGGGAAGGGCACTATGGCATACCCAAATGCCAGCCATGTGACTAGCCCAATGGACATGCATGAACACATACTCACTGACAATTAATGCCAACCTGGGCACAGTATACAATTCATGCACCCAATACATCAGGGCTACCAGCAATCCCCCGTCAGATAAATTGGAACTTGTAAATTTAAAAAGACAAAGTGACCTATCTTTCTGAATCTGCCTACTCATTGTGATTCAATTTGTGAAACTGATGCATATCGTTTGCCAGAAATGAGCAATTTCCATTTTTAGCATAGTAATAGCCAGTTGTTCCTAATAATTTAAACAAGCACTTTAGTCAGCTATAGAATATATAGAGGACTACTGAAGCCTCCCTTATTCTTTAGCAGGTAGTTTGCCAGTTCTCCAGATCAGTGAAGGTTTCGGCTGCCACAAATGGAAATGTCTGGGTGACTAGCAAAGATCTCTCTACATGAGAGTTTCATATTATTTGAACATCCTCTGCAAACATCTTTACCTCACAAAACCATACTTTCAAACTGTTCAAGGAAAGCAAAAAAGCAAGCATTTGCAACATAACAGGTCTCACATTTGTGAGAGTTAGAGCTATTGGTATTGTAAAAGATAATGGCCCTCATTGCGACATTGGTGGTAAATCCCGCTTACTGCCGTGGTGATGGCCGCCAACATACCGTCTCGGAGGCGAATTTCCATTCACCATATTATGACACGCACACACTAAACCGACAGAATGCTGCCACAAACACATATCCGCCAGACCAAAGGTAAGTGGTAAAGTGTGGGTACGAACAACCATACCGTCACACCAACAAAACAACACCCTCCGCATTATGACCCACAAATCACCATGGCAGACATTCAACAATGGTAAATCATTGGCGGTACACACCGGCATGGTCAGAATAGCCACCCAAATACAAAAAAACACAACATTGGCCAGAACTAAAACAACACATCTGACACTGATACACACACCACACACACACACCCACAGCACTATAAAACACACACACACATTACACACAACCCTTTATGAACATGAAAAATAGCCAAGAGATAGCCAAGCAAATCACAGCAGCTACTACACACACCACAAACACACATCCATATGACAGGCACCCCACACCCCACTACATTATGCAACACCCACTGCACAACACACCACACAACACCCATGTCCCCACAAAGGCACCACCGTTTCACAGATGAGGAGTTGCGGGTCATGGTGGAGTAAGTAGTCAGGGTAGAGTCACAGCTGTTTGGAGCACAGGTACAGCAAATCTCCATTGCATGGAATATGGAGCTATGGAGGATGATCGTGGACAGGGTGAACACCATGGGACTGCATCCAAGAACAAGGGGCGACACCAGGAAGAGAGTGGCATGATCTACGGGGGAAGGTATGTTCCATAGCAGCAAGGCACCAGCTCGCCATCCAGAAAACTGGCAGTGAACCACCACCTCCTCCCCTGCATCTGACAGCATGGGTGGAGCAAGTCTTGGCAATACTGCATCCTGACGCACTCACTGGAGTAGCCAGAGGACAGGACACTGGTTCCCACATACCTGCATGCCACAACCACCCCTCACCCTGACACCCATCACTCCGGCCCCACACAGGGCACCACCACAATTGGCTAACCTCAATGCCAAGCCCTGCATGCCATACCCACTGCATGAAGATCCCTCCTGTCACAGTGTCCTTTCCTCGGGATCTGCATGCTGCCGAACAACAGGCCTACCTTCCGGCGTCAACAACTCAGAAAGCTATTATAGCACAGAGTTGCGGTGAAGCCAGTCAGGGAGAAGGGAATTAGGGTAGGGAACAGCAGGGAGAGAGATCTGAAAAGGAAAAATGGTTACGCATGTGTGTATATACTTGTTCATAACATCATTAACATTCAATTATACATTTAGACAAAGGTGTCTCCGTGAATGCAAGTATTGAGACCCTTATGGAATAAATAAAGGTGTTTTAGGGGATGCAAGTGTTGAGACACTTATGGAATAAACAAAGGCGTCTCCGTGAATGCAAGTGTTGAGATCCTTATAGAATAGACAAAGGCATCTCCGTGTGTGCAAGAGTTGAGACCCTTATGGAATAAATAAAGGCATCTCCATGACTGCAAGAGTTGAGACCCTTATGGAATAGAGAAAGGCGTCTCCGTGGATGCAAGAGTTGAGACCCTTATGGAAGAGACAAAGGCATCTCCGTGTGTGCAAGACTTGAGACCCTTATGGAACAGACTAAGGCGTCTCTGTGAATGCTAGTGTTGACATCCTTATGGAATAGACAAAGGCGTCTCCGTGGATTCAAGAGTTGAGACCCTTATGGAATAAACAAAGGTGTCTCCTTGGGTGCAAGAGTTGGCAGAATCATGATAGTTCAGGATGTCATGAGCATTAGACAAAACTCGGCGTGGCCCTTCTCTGAATCATGGAACAAGTACAATTGGTAAAATCATGATACTTCAGGATGTCATGTGCATTAGACAAAACTCGGCGTGGCCCTTCTCTGAATCATGGAACAAGAACAATTAGAAAGATCATGATACTTCAGGATGTCGTGGGCATTTAACAAAACTGGGCGTGGCCCTTCTCTGAATCATGGAACAAGAACAATTAGTAAGATCATGATACTTCAGGATGTCGTGAGCATTTAACAAAACTGGGCGTGGCCCTTCTCTGAATCATGGAACAAGAACAATTAGTAAGATCATGATACTTCAGGATGTCGTGAGCATTTAACAAAACTGGGCGTGGCCCTTCTCCGAATCATGGAACAAGAACAATTAATAAAATCATGATACTTCAGGATGTCGTGAGCATTTAACAAAACTGGGCGTGGCCCTTCTCCGAATCATGGAACAAGAACAATTAGTAAAATCATGATACTTCAGGATGTCGTGAGCATTTAACAAAACTGGGCGTGGCCCTTCTCCGAATAATGGAACAAGAACAATTAGTAAAATCATGATACTTCAGGATGTCGTGTGCATTAAACAAAACTGGGCGTGGCCCTCCTCCGAATCATGGAACAAGAACGAACTGAGACCTCTGAACCTTGAGAAGGCAAGAGCTTGGACCTTGGGCATACTCTGAACATCAATCATGCAACTACTATGCATTCATAAACATAAAACGTTTGGTCTCAGTCTAGAAATTTGCAAAGACTTAAATATGTATCTCACATATCATCAAAGGCTTAAATATGTATCTCACATATTATGCTTCCAAAAACAATGAAACTATGATTTGCTTATCTTTGAGATGTTTTCACATTTGCCACCTAGGCCTGAAAGTTTTAGTCATGTAAACTGAACCACCTTGATTATTGCACCAAGGGCGCTTTACTCATATGAACTGAAGCGATTTGATTGCTGTGCGAAGGGCGATTTACTTCCAATGAACTGAAGCGCTTTGAATGTTGTGCTAAGTGTGCTTTACTCCTGTGAACTGAAGCGCTTTGAATACCATGCCAAGTGCACTTTACTCCTGTGAACTGAAGCACTTTGAATACCATGCCAAATGCGCTTTACTCCTGTGAACTGAAGCACTTTGAATACCATGCCAAGTGCGCTTTATTCCTGTGAACTGAAGCGCTTTGAATACCACGCCAAGTGCGCTTTACTCCTGTGAACCTAAGTGCTTTAAATGTTGTGCCTGGGGCGCTTTACCAGTGTGGCCTTAAACGCTTTACTCATAATGCTAAGGGGTGCTTTACCTTTGGGAATTAATGACTTCCTTCAAACTTGGATTCAGGAAGGCCTTACCGCTACGAGTACGACCTACTCGTTTTTGAATGCACCATGGAAACAAGAATACTTCGGTTGAATGACACTCTGCCATTCAGGAACTCTGCTCTTCTCCAGAGAAATCCCCACGAGGTCTGGTTGCATCGAAGGCTTCCAAATAGTGAGCAATGTGCTTGTGTGTGGCTGGGCTTTATAGGCCTGCCACACCCCAAGATGGCTGCTGCCTCTAAAAACATGGGAATTGAAGTCCCTTCATGGAATAGCACTGATAAGTGCATCTTTTCCACCAATGACCTGAACCTGCAGCTTTATGAGCTTTGCCACAGGGCAGACAACGTTGATGGCCACCTTTGGAGCAAGAGGGGATGACAAGTGGTACGCAGAAAGCACAGCAGAGCCACGCAGCGGAGTTTCGTGCGGACCTGGACCACACATGGTTCTATTCCTGACACCTCCCAGCCCTGCCTGAACACCCACCGCCAATGCATGAGAACTAACAATTCCACAGTACATCTCCATACACAAACAAAGGTGGCAGGGCAGTGATATAGGGGAAGCTAGGGATGTAGAACATTTCATAGACATGTAGAATAATACAAGACTTACATCCCCACAGGTGCCCCAGCCAATCTCAGCGGCGAGAAGGTTCCACGGCTACCCAGTCCCCCAACAGAAGATGCCCCCAGTGATGACAAACTCTGAACTTCTGGATCTCGATGAACTTCCTGACCCATCAGGGACCACTGGTCAGTCGGCTACCCCAGCCCACGCCCACTCCACCACAGAGCCTCCCCCTCAGTATCCAACATCCCCAGACCTCTGTCCCCAGGACACATCAATCAGCAGTGAGATCACCTGTACAAGGACCCCAGCCCAAACCTCACAGCCAAGACAATCAGGGCCCTGGGGTCAGTGGCAGTGGGCACACTGTTCAAGGGACACTGGCACAGGGAGCAAGGGACGGTCGGAGGACAGCTGAGCCCCAGGAAGAGGACAGGCCTAGGGATCCGACTGGCCAGGAGGCACTCACCAATGTCCTGGGGGCTTACCAACTATCCCAGGACAAGATGGGTCAGATTCTAAACATCATGCAGGAGAACCAGCGGCTGCAGGAGGTGCACCATCAGGAGATCAGGAAATATTTGCAGGCCCTCAACACCACCATGGTCTCCATAGCAGGGGTGCTGGCTGATATGGCCAACATCATGAGGTACTACACAGCACACCAGCGGGCCCCTTCCACTAGCCATGCAACTGAACAGCCCTCCACATCTGCTGCATCTAGTGGACAGGAGACCCTGCCATAGGACCCACAGGCCACCAGCACCCCTCCCCCTGCAGAAGGTGAACCACCCCACAAAGATTCCCTACGATTCAGACAGATGACAGAGACACTTGCCAAGACCAAGACCACTGCCAGGAAATGAGTCTCTCCTGAACGTCCCCCTTGTGTTCCACTCGGTCATCTTGTCCACTTTGAACTGCTATTGCCCTCCTTCCCATGGCCCCTTGGACACTGGACCTGTGCTACAAACAGACTGGACCAATACCCTGGACTTTTCTCTACCATCACCCCATTTCATTGCACTTTTCTTCCTATATTTTTCACTTCAATAAACACCCTTGAACACAACCTAAGTGATAGTGCTTTATGTGGCAAAAATGTGCAATAATATCAACAGTTACATCTTGTGCAATTGTCCTGAACTTTGTGATTGCACACAAATAATGGCATGTATCTGTCTGTAGTCATCACATCAGTATACAGTGGTAATAACAACAACATCTGCAAAATGAGAAAGCATAGGTGACAGTCAGTTGAGATGCAAAGGAAGTGACTGCAATCATACACAGCCACACTGAAAAGAAAAATAATCAGAGAAATGGTCAGTTCCACTGTCTTACCTGTGTGTCATTGGAAGTACTGCTATATTACTGATGTCCTGTTGTCCACATCCTCATCCTCTGCCTTCTCATCCTCACAGTCCTCAGGGTCCGCTGCTGCCGCAGAAGTATTTTCACGATTCTCCTGCAGATAGGGCACATGTCGTCTGAGGGCCAGGTTGTGCAACATGCATTGTCCTGGATCTCAGGGACTGTTTGCGGGTGGTTCTCCATCTGCAGGGGGTGGGGTGCTGGTGTTGTGGTCCGGTGGCAGTGCCTCCTGTCCACTAGCGCCGGCGGAGGTGGTGGGCAGTTCATCATCGAGGCTAGTGTCAGGGGCCCCTTGCTGTGCCACAGTGTCCCTCCTGGTGTTCACAAGGTCCTTCAGCACCCCTACAATGGTGACCAGGGTGGTGTTAATGGACTTCAAGTCCTCCCTGATCCCAACATACTGTTCCTCCTGCAGCCGCTGGGTCTCCTGAAACTTGGCCAGTACCGTTGCCATCATCTCCTGGGAATGATGGTACGCTCCCATGATGTTGGAGAGGGCCTCATGGAGAGTGGGTTCCCTGGGCCTGTCCTCCCCCTGTCGCACAGCAGTCCTCCCAGTTCCCCGGTTTTCCTGTTCCTCTGTCCCCTGAACCGTGTGCCCACTGCAACTGCCCCCAGGTCCCTAATGTTCTTGGGTTTGTGGGTTTGCCTGGGTTCCCTGTAGTGGTGGACACACTGCTGCTTGACGTGTCCTGGGGACAGAGGTATGGGCCCGCTGGGTGGGTGCTGTACTGGTGATTCCAGAGGGAGGAAGCTATGTAGTGGCCTGTGACTGTGTGAGGGGAACCGAATGTCCCGAGGTCCCCAATGGGCCGGGCTGGTCATCTAGATCCAGTTGGACAGAGGTGCTGTCATCACTGTGGGCCTCTTCTGTTGGTGGTGTGGACATGTGTGGACCCTCCTGTCCGGTGACGTTGGGCAGGGGTCCTGCAGGGGTATAAAAGGATGTTTATTACATCTGTGTGTGGCATGGTGTGCAATAGGTGGGTGACCGTGTATCCCAATGCTTGCATTCCTGTGTGGGACCTTGTGTGATGGTGGTTTAGGGGGGTGTATGGGTATCTGTAGTGGCCATGCTTTGGTGATGGGTGTCCATGCTTTGTTGTTGCATGCAGGGCATGGTGTTGGGATGGGTGGTTTGTGACATTGGGACATTTGTGAGGAGTTGGAGTGATGGGGTGAGGGTGAGGGTGGGGGTATGTGATGGCATGCAGGTAGGGTGGGGGATGTAATAGTAAAGCTTTGACTTACCAGAGTCCATTCCTCCATCTACTCCTGCGAGGCCCTCAGGATGCAGAATCGCCAAGACCTGCTCCTCCCATATTGTTAGTTGTGGGGGTGATGTAGGGGTCCGCCGCCAGTCCGCTGAACCGCAAGGTGGTGTCTTGAGACCACGGAACGCACCTTCCCCCGTAGGTCGTTCCACCTCTTCCTGATGTCATCCTGATTTCTTATGTGCTGTCCCACTGCGTTGACCATGTCCACTATTCTTCGCCATAGCTCCATCTTCCTAGCTATGGAGGTGTGCTACACCTGTGCTCCGAATAGCTGTGGCTCTACCCGGACGATTTCCTCCACCATGACCCTGAGCTCCTCCTCCGAGAACCTGGGGTGTCTTTGCTGTGCCATGGGGTGGTGTGGGTGATGTGTCGGGTGGTGTGTGTGGTGATAAGTGTGCTGATATGTAGTGGTGTGTTGTTTGAGGTGCATGGAAGTTCTGTGGGTGATGGTATTGTGTGCCTGTGGATGCTTGGTATTAGTTTGTAGTGTCTCTCTCTGGCCTTCTCTCGGTGATTCTGGTCATAGTGGTTTGTGGGTGATGTGGGTGTTTGTTTTATATTGTATTGGATGTGTGGGAGTGGTGTGTGTATGTGTATCAGGTGTGTGTATTTGGAATTGTCCAATGTGGTAGTGTTTTGTAGATGTGTGTGTACTTTGAGCGCGGCGGTGTGTACCGCCAATGGAATACCACGGTTGAAAGACCGCCACGTGGATTCGTGTGTCGTGATAGTGTGGGCGTATTTCTGTTGGCGTGACGGTGGAGGATTTGTTATCGCCAGTTTATCACTGACCTTTGGTGTGGCGGACTTGTGTGGGTGTCTGAATTTTGGTGGATTCCATGCTGTGGGTCATAATAGCTGTGGCGGAATTCCGTGGCGGTCTTTTGGCGGTCTTCTGCACGGCGGTAAGTGGTTTTTACCGCCAATGTTGTAATGACCACTTTTGTTTGCTTTAAAATGACTTAAGACACTTCATATCACTTTTTAGTGATATCTCTATATTTACTTATTGCATCTTTGATTGTTTTGACCTGCAAATATCCAGATAAATATTGTATATTTTTCTAAGCACTGTGTGGTGTATTTTTGTGGTGCTATGTTCCGTTATTGTATGATTTATTGCACAAATACTTTTCACTTTGCCTTCTAAGTTAAGCTTGACTGCTCAGTGCCAAGCTACCAGAGGGTGGGCACAGGATAATTTGGATTGTGTTTGATTTACCCTGACTAGAGTGAGGTTCATTGCTTGGACAGGGGTTAACCTGACTGCCAACCAAAGACCCCATTTCTAACAGACAGCATGACAGAAGAAAATAGGGTGGAGAGAAAGGGAGCACTGGGTCAATTGCAGCACCAACACCACAGATGGCATACACATTACCCTCACACACAGGGATCAAGATTGAGCACTATGAACTGCACTGGCATTCCATTGGCTAGGCACAAGAGCAAGATGAGAGCCAACCACTGCCATCTGCACCCCTCCTGGAACCCACTAAGACCTGTCGGACTTGGAATGCCACCTAGCTAATTAACAAGATTTTGCCATACACCCATTTACCTTGAGCTGGACCACACAACAATGTCTGAGTTGGTATTAAGGGGGAGCCACTAACTGAAACCCACCACCAGGATCCCATGTACGGCAACAAAGATGGTTGTTACACACACTGTACTCACCCCCTTGTGGCTGCTTTGCTGCCCTCAAGCGCCCATCCAGCTCTGGGTAGGCCACCGCCAGTATGCGGGCCATCAGGGGGATCAGGTTCCAATGGGCACCCCTCCCTTGTTACGAGGCCATCCCCACCTATGCTTCCACGGTCTTCCGGGGCCAGTGTCTCAGGTCCTCCACCTTTCCCTGCAGTGGAAGCTTCGCCTGCTATAGACCCCAACGGTCCACACGTCCTTAGCAATGGCACACCACAATCCCTTCTTCTGATGGGCACTGACCTGCAGAGGTAATATAGACAGGAGGACACCATTAACCATGCAATCCAACCATTCACAGATATGGCCCACAAATACCATTTCCCCTCAATTGACACATACATCAGCCAGCCAGGACAATGACAGAAAACAATACCAAGACCCCGCCAAGAAATGAGACCACTCTGAATGTCATCCTTCTGTCCCACTTCATCACCCTGTCCATCCTTAATCTGCCCTAGCTCCACTTCCTATGCCCCTTTGGACAATGCACCTGTGAGACTAATAACTGGACTCTGCCACGGACATTCCTCCACCATCACCCCTGACCATTTTCCAACCCCCTCCACTAATTTGCACTTAAATAAACACCCTTGAATCACAAAACAATCTGGAATCAGTCTGTGATTTCGAAATTGTGTACTAGCAATTACAGTGACAAAATGCTCTTTCAATTGTAATGTCAACATACCTATGTCACACAGCTCTAGTCCATGAGGAAACAAAGCAGATGTCACATTGTGGGACCCACATCTGTGAAATCATAAGGGAAAGTGACAACTCAGTGACCATACACTGGGTGAAAACGACAGACAGTAGAGAGTTAGTAGTGTTAAAGTACATGTAGTAGGCAGGTCTGTATTCTTACCTGTGTCTCACTGGAAATATTGCAGGATCACCGACTTCCTGTTGTCCATGTCCTCTTCTTCTGCTTCCTCGTCTTCACTGTCCACAGGCTCCACAGCTGCAACAACACTGCCATCTGGACCATCCTCCTGCAGGAAAGGCACCAGTCGTCGCAAAGCTAAGTTGTGAAGCATACAGCAGGCCACGATGATCTGGCAAACCTTCTTTGGTGAGTAGAATAGGGATCCACCTGTCATATGGAGGCACCTGAACCTGGCCTTCAGGAGGCTGAAGGTCCGCTCTATAATCCTCAGAGTTCGCTCATGGGCCTCATTGTATCGTTCCTCTGCCCTTGTCCTGGGATTCCTCACTGGGGTCAGTAGCCATGACAGGTTGGGGTAACCAGAGTCACCTGCAAATGGCGAGGGACAACTGTTAGACACACACTAACCTGTAGGGATATCCCCAGACCCAGACAACTATTCCCACTGTATTGGGTCCATGTGCTCACCTAATAGCCACACACGGTGCCTCTGGAGTTGACCCATCACATAAGGGATGCTGCTATTCCGCAGTATATAGGCATTATGCACTGAGCCAGGGAACTTGGCATTCACATGGGAGATGTACTGGTCTGCCAAACACACCATCTGCACATTCATGGAATGATAACTCTTCCGGTTTCTGTACACCTGTTCACTCCTGCGGGGGGGTACCAAAGCCACATGGGTCCCATCAATGGCACCTATGATGTTGGGGATATGTCCCAGGGCATAGAAATCACCTTTCACTGTAGGCAAATCCTCCACCTGAGGGAAAACGATGTAGCTCCGCATGTGTTTCAGCAGGGCAGACAACACTCTGGACAACACGTTGGAAAACATAGGCTGGGACACCCCTGATGCTATGGCCACTGTTGTTTGAAATGACCCACTTGCAAGGAAATGGAGTACCTGCACTTGAGGGGGGATTCCTGTGGGATGGCGGATAGCTGACATCAGGTCTGGCTCCAGCTGGGTACACAGTTCATGGATTGTGGCACGGTCAAGCCTGTAGGTGATGATCACATGTCTTTCCTCCATTGTCAACAGGTCCACCAGCGGTCTATACACATGTCCCAGCGGATGGTACCTATGAAGGACAACAGTGAGCACTGAGTCAACCAAATCCGAGGTACGTACCCACAGCTTAAACAGAACACGAATCATAATCCGAAAAGTGGCCTGTATGTGTGTTGAGACTAGGTCTAGGTATGTGTGACGCAGTTAAAAATTAAGCCATGTGGGCCCCTGAAATGGCAGCTGCCTGACCTGTAAAGTGGGACAATGGGATGTGAGGTAACTGCGCTGGCGTTGTACACCGTCACGGTAGGCGGTCGAAGACCGCGGCGCAATGCTGCATTGGTTAACATTGGACCCTATGGGTCCCAGGAGCCAATGACGATGTACGCCGGCGGTGACGGTACGCACTGCAGCGGACGTGACCGCCATTTTTTATCTGTTCAATCACTCGATACCTGATCTTCGACAGAAGAGGACCTACACTGCAAGTGCTGTGACCTCAGTCTGGAAGAGACAATGGCTCGAGTGTCTGGGGAAAGGGCCCATGCCTTCACATCGGAGGATTTGGAGAAACTCGTGGATGGGGCCCTCCCCCAGTACACGCTACTCTACGGTCCTCCAGACAAACAGGTAAGTACACTGGGACCATGCTGTATGGGCTATGCCTGTGTGGAGTGGGGTGGATGAAAGATGGGGGGGAGATTGAGGGGTGAACGAAACGACGATGAGTGCATGTGCCACATGGCAAGGGTAGGGATGGGTGCCAATGACTGTGACGGTGCAGTTGGTAATATAATTCCTCTTCCCCCTGTACAATTCATGTAGGTCAGCGCCCACCAGAAAAAAGAGATTTAGCGTGCCATCACCAAGGACGTCTGGACCCTGGGGGTCTACCACAGCCAGAGCACCCACTGCCGTAAGAGATGGGAGGACATTCGCGACAGGAGCAAGAAGACGGCAGAGGCTCAACTGGGGATGGCCTCCCAACGTGGGAGGGGTGCCCGTCGCACCATGACCCCCCTGATGTTCAGGATCCTGGCAGTGGCGTACCCGGAGTTGGATGGGCGCTTGGGGGCATCACAGCAGCCACAAGGGGGTGAGTACACTGTCATCCCTCTGATTTTGCTCGCAGTGGAGGTGTGCGGGTGGGGGAGGTGGGCTGTGGGTTTCCCTAGGCCAGGGCGAGTTTAGTAGACAAGGTCCCTCTGTAAGGCAGGCCATGCGGCACCCCACCCCACCTCTCTAGAGTGGCAAGTACACCTAGTCATGCTCATGTGTCATCCATGTGTGCAGATGTCGTCCATAGCCTTGTAGGCCATGTCCCAGGGATTGAACAGTGGAGCCCAAGAGCGCGGCGTAGTGCAGGGGGCTTCTGTGTCTGTCGTGTCCGCCAACGGTAGCGGTAATGCATGCACTCAACATGTCTTTCTTCTGTCGTCCCCCCCCCTTTTTGTGGTCTCCCTGTTCTTGTGTGCATTAGCATCATCAGACGGAGGAGCAGTGGCACCGGAGCAGGAGGGAGCTGCATCCCACATGGCCCTGGAGGGCGACACTACGGAGTCTGATTTCACCAGTGGGACGGAGGGAGAGGGGAGCTCCACGGCGGGGACAGGAGCTGAAACCAATGACACAGACTCGTCCTCTGATGGGAGCTCCCTTGTGGTGGCGGCAACATCTGTGCCCCCCGCATCTACAGGTACAGCCGCCACCCCCCTACCAGCACCGCCCTCCAGGCAGCCCCTCAGCCTTTGCCCTGTGCCCGCTCACACAGGAGGGTGGGCATCACCTTCGCCCCAGGCACCTCAGCCCCTGCCCCTGTCACCCCTGCTGCCCTCAGTGAGGAGGCCATTGACCTCCTCAGATCCCTCACTGTTGGGCAGTCTACCATTTTGAATGCCATCCAGGGTGTAGAAAGGCAGTTGCAACAAACAAATGCATTTCTGGAGGGCATTTCATTCTGGTCAGGAAGTCCTTCAGCGAGCTTTTCAGACTCTGGCCTCAGCACTGATGGCAGCCATTGTCCCTGTTTCTAGCCTCCCCCTCCAACTTCCTTCACCCAGACCCAATGCCCTGTACCTCAGCCTATCCAAAGCACACCTTCAGACCAGCATGCACACACGTCAACACACAAGGAAAGCTCAGGCAAACATAAGCACCACACATCCCACAGGCACTAACGCAAGCATCACACACATGCAGACACACAAACATCCACTGCCTCCACTGGGTCCCCCTCCTCCTCGTCTCCCTCCCAGTCTCGTCTACACTCACACTTGCATGCACTACATCTACAGCCACTACTGCCATCACCAGCACACACACCACCACACCCCGCTCACGTGCAGTCACCACCCCCACTACCATTCACACGTCCCCTGTGTCCTCTCCTAGTGTGTCTGTGACGCCACCTCCCAAGATACACAAACGCAGGCACACACCCACCCAACAGCCATCCACCTCACGACAGCCTCCAGCACATGCACCTTCACCCAAAGTCACCAAACAAACACCTCCTACAACCACAACCTCTTCCTCCACTCCCAAACCCCCTCCAGCGCACCCGTCCCAGTGTCTCCCAAAAACTTTTCCTGTCCAACCTTGACCTCTTTCCCACACCTCCCCCACACCGTCCGTCTCCTAGGGCCCGACTCTCAGGGTCCCAACCTAGCACCTCAACCACAACATCTCCGGGACCAGTGGTGCCTCTAGTCACCGGAATCTGGAGTGCACCGGCCACCAGGGCAGGCAGTGTGGCACAGAGCCACAGCACGGACAGTCCCCCACCTGTCAAGCATCAAAAGTTGGCCAGAGCCCGGCGTGAGAGGGGGAAGACTCCAGCCACCAAAGCCGCTCCCAGGGGTACAGGTGGGAGTGTGGATTCAGCTGCGACACCTTCCAAGGTGGTGAAGGGCCACAAGAAAGTCAGCAGGTCTGGGAAGAGCAGCACGGCGGAGAAGACATCATCCCCGCTGCCCAGGAGGCCACCGCCATCATCCCTGCTGCCCAGGAGGCCACCGCCATCATCCCTGCTGCCCAGTAGGCCACCGCCAGCACCTGCCCCGCTGCCCAAGAGGCCACCGCCATCATCCCCGCTGCCCAGTAGGCCACCGTCAGCACCTGCCCTTCTGCCCAAGAAGCCACCGCCATCATCCCGCTGCCCAGGAGGCCACCGCCAGCACCAGCCCCGCTGGGCTAAAGAGGACCACCAGCACAAGCCCCGCTGGGCTAGAGAGGACCGCCAGCACCAGCCCCGCTGGGCCAGAGAGGACCGCCAGCACATGCCCCACTGGGCTAGAGAGGACCACCAGCACAAGCCCCGCTGGGCTAGAGAGGACCACCAACAGCTGAGTCACTGCAAAGGGGCCAGCCGCCACAAGCACCGCTGAACAGGGCACCACCGCTACAAGCACCGCTGAACACGGCACCGCCGCTACAAGCACCGCTGAACAGGGCACCGCCGCCACAAGCACCGCTGCCAAGGACACCGCCGCCACAAGCACCGCTGAACAGGGCACCGCTGCTACAAGCACCGCTGAACAGGGCACCACCGCTACAAGCACCGCTGAACAGGGCACCGCTGCAACAAGCACCGCAGGCCCATGAGCGCAAAAAGCTCTGACGCTACTGAGGCCACCACGAGCATGATGAAGCACTCTGGGCACAAGGCCCCCTCCAGAACCAGTGGAGATTGACATCCACTACCTCTGTCCTTGGCAGGATGAAGCACTCTGGGCAAAAAGCCCTCTCCAGGACCAGTGGAGAATGTTATCCCCAGGATGCTTTGCACTCCCCAGGATGCAACAGTGGGCAACCCACCCACTGTAGAGACTTGAGAAACTGTGGCTTTGCACTTCCCAGGATTGAACAGTGGGCAACCCACCCGCTGTAGAGACTTGTGAGACTGTGGCTTTGCACTCCCCAGGATTGAACAGTGGGCAACCCACCCACTGTAGAGACTTGTGAGACTGTGGCTTTGCACCCACAGGATTGAACAGTGGGCAAACCACCCACTGTACAGACTTGTGAGACTGTGGCTTTGCACTCCCCAGGATTGAACAGTGGGCAAGCCACCCACTGGAGAGACTTGAGAGACTGTGGCTTTGCACTCCCCAGGATGGAACAGTGGGCAACCCACCCACTGCAGAGACTTGAGAGACTGTGGCTTTGCACTCCCAGGATGGAACAGTGGGCATGTGGCCCCCTCGTGGATTTGGCGTCGTGCACTCAACCGGCTGAGGTGCCCCCCCTTTACCTCCCCCTGAGGTGTCTGTTTCATTGCTGTCTGATGCCCCTGCAGAGTTCTCTCAGTCATGGTTGGGGATCTTGTGTGGGCCTTGCCCATACCGTGTGGGCCCAGTGTTCCACGGACTTCAATGGAGCACTACCTGGACTACTATTCTTGGTGTATATTTTGTTTATAGTGTATATATGTATATTTTTGCGTACTGGATTTTAATATATTACAATGGTTACACTCATTTCCTTTGGTCTTTGCATTCTTCCGAGGGGGGTTGGGGGGTGTAACTGTAATGTATCATGCTGTATTAGTGTGTGTGTTATGGTGGGTGAGGGTGGGGGTGGGGGTGTTGCGTGTTGGTGTGTGTGTCACTCTTTTTTCCCTCCCCCCTCCCCTGTGTCGTAGGTGCAGTACTCACTGTGGTCTTCGCCGCCGGCGTTCGTGCTCCTGGCAGAGGAGCAGGAAGACTATCGCAGGGAGAATTTGGAGTTCCGGGTCCATGGTGTCCTTGTTCCTCGTGGGGTGTGTAGAGGTGAGCGTTTTCCCTTCGGAATTCCTGTTTCCGCCGTGTTTTTATCCGCAGTGAATCCGCCCCTGAAAAGGTGGCGGATTGGTGGGTTGTAATAGTGTGGGCGGTACATTGTCTCCCGCCTGTCTGTTGGCAGTGACCGCCGCGCTGTTTGTTTGTACCGCCTTGGCAGTCGGACTGTTAAAGTGGCTGTCTTTGTTGGCGGTTTCCGCCACGGTCGTAATTCCATTTTTTTTACCGCCGGCCTGTTGGCGGTCTTACCGCCCCTTTAACACCATCTGCCAGGGTTGTAATGACCACCAAAGTCTCTTTTAGCACAAAGTACCTGGTTCGCAGGAAAAATCTCCACAATGGGCCGCAGAGGAGGAGAAGCGTGGAAACAAAGGAGGTGTGCGTCGATTTCTCGGGCCGCACACTGTGATGCGTCATTTCGTTTCCACGCAGGGACGGCTGTGCATCGATTTCCGGCGGTCGGTGGTGGATTCTCTTTGAGTTGCGGGGTTTTCCGACGCCCTGGGGTCTGTGCGTGGAATCCTGAGTTTTGTGGAGTGAAGTCACAAGTGCTGCGTCATTCTGGTTCGGCGTGCAGTGAATTTTTCACCGCGGGGCAGGCTGTGCGTCGTTTTTAGCAAGCTGTGCATCCAATTTTGGCCGCACAAGGAGTCCAGTTGCAAGAGAGAAGTCTTTTTGGTCCTGAGTCTTCAGGGAACAGGAGGCAAGCTCTATTTAAGCCCTTGGAGAGCACTTCTTCACCACTGCCAGGAAGCAGCACGGCAGCAGGGCAACAGCAAGGCTGCAGTCCTTCACAGAAAGCAGTCAGGTGAGTCCTTTGGGCAGCCAGGCAGTTCTTCTTGGCAGGATGCAGGTTCTGTTTACAAGTTTCCTCTCCAGGAAGTGTCTGAGTTGGAAGGGGCAGAGGCTCTGTTTATATACCCAAATGTGCCCTTGAGGTGGGGGAGACTTCAAAGAGTGGCTTAGAAGTGCACCAGGTCCCCTTTCAGTTCAATCCTGTCTGCCAGGGTCCCAGTAGGGGGCGTGGCAGTCCTTTGTGTGAGAGCAGGCCCTCCACCCCCCCAGCCCAAGAAGACCCATTCAAAATGCAGATGTATGCAAGTGAGGCTGAATATCCTGTGTTTGGGGTGTGTCTGAGTGAATGCACAAGGAGCTGTCAACTAAACCCAGCCAGGCGTGGATTGTAAGGCACAGAAATATTTAAGTGCAGACATGCTCACTTTCTAAAAGTGACATTTCTAAAATAGTAATATTAAATCCAACTTCACCAGTCAGCAGGATTTTATATCACCATTCTGGCCATACTAAATATGACCTTCCTACTCCTTTCAGATCAGCAGCTACCACTCAAACAACATATGAGGACAGCCCCAATGTTAGCCTATGAAGGGAGCAGGCCTCACAGCAGTGTAAAAACGAATTTGGGAGTTTTACACTACCGGACATGTAAACTACATAGGTACATGTCCTGCCTTTTGCCTACACAGCTCCCTACCCTAAGGGTTACCTAGGGCATACCTTAGGGGTGTCTTATATGTAGAAAAAGGGGAGTTTTAGGCTTGGCAAGTACTCTTAATGGCCAAGTCGAATTGGCAGTGAAACTGCACACACAGGCATTGCAATGACAGACCTGAGACAAGGTTAAGGGGCTACTTAAGTGGGTGGCACAACCAGTACTGCAGGCCCACTAGTAGCATTTAATCTACAGGCGCCCTGGGCACATATAGTGCACAGTACTAGGACTTATTAGTAAATTAAATAGTCCAATTGGGTATGAACCAATGTTACCCTGTTTAAAGGGAGAGAGCATATGCACTTTAGCACTGGTTGGCAGTGGTAAAGTGCGCAGAGTCTAAAACCAGCAAAAACATTGTCCAAAAAGTGGAGGGAGGCAGGCAAAAAGTTAGGGGTGACCACCCAAAGCCTGTCAGGTCTAACATGTGTCCCCAGCTGAAAGTGGGGAGAGCTACCCAACCTCCTGGGAGCTCTCATCACTAAGGCAGAAGTATCTGGAGAGACCATCAGCGTTGGCATGGTCAATCCCCGGGTGATGCTCCACCGTAAAGTCCATCCCCTGTAGGGAAATGGACCACCTCAAGAGTTTTGGATTCTCACCCCTCATCTGCATGAGCCATCTGAGGGGCCTGTGGTCTGTCTGAAGCCGGAAGTGAGTCCCAAACAGGTAGGGTCTTAACTTCTTCAGTGCCTAGACCACAGCACATGCTTCTCTCTCAATAGCACTCCACCTCTGTCCCTCTGGTAATAGCCTTCTGCTAATAAGGGCTACTGGTTGGTCTGAGCCCCCCTCATTTAGCTGTGCTAGAACAGCCCCTATGCCATGCTCTGAAGCGTCTGTCTGCACAATAAATTCCTGGGAGTAGTCTGGGGCCTTGAGCACGGGGGCCGTGCACATGTCTTCCTTCCGCGAATCAAAGGCTTTCTGACAAGCCTCTGTCCAATACACCATCCTAGGTTGTTTCTTGGAAGTGAGTTCTGTCAAGGGTGACACAATGGTACCATAGCCCCTGACGAATCTGCAGTAGTATCCAGTGAGGCCTAAAAAGTCTCTCACTTCAGTCTGTGTTATAGGTGGTTGCCAGGCCTTGATAGTTTCAATCTTGGCCTGGAGTGGCTGCACCTTGCCACCACCTACTAGGTGGCCCAAGTACACCACGGAACCCTGCCCAACCTGGCACTTACTAGCCTTGATGGTCAGGCCTGCCTGTTGCAGAGCCTGAAGCACCTCCTTGAGGTGGAGCAGGTGTTCCTCCCAGCTGGAACTGTAGACAGCTATGTCATCCAGGTAGGCTGCACAGTAGGCATCCTTGCTAGGTAGGACCCTGTTAACCAACCGTTGGAAGGTAGCAGAGGCATTTTTCAACCCAAATGGCATCACCCGGAACTGGTAATGGCCATCAGGGGTAGAAAATGCTGATCTCTCCTTGCCCCCCTCAGTCAGGGCGATCTGCCAGTACCCTGAAGTAAGATCAAACATACTCAGGAACTTGGCAGCGCCGAGTCTGTCAACGAGCTCATCAGGTCGGGGGATGGGGTGAGCATCAGTCTGTGTGACTGAGTTGAGACCCCGGTAGTCCACACAGAACCTGAGTTCTGGCTTCGCACCGGGGGCAGCAGCCTTAGGGACCAGCACCACAGGGCTGGCCCAGGGACCACTGAATTTCTCAATAACCCCTAAAGTCAACATCTTGGAGACCTCCTCCTTGATGCTGGACTTCACCTTATCCAATAACCTGTAAATGTTGTTCTTCACAGGGGGACTGTCACCCATGTCAATGTCATAAACACATAGGTGGGTCAGTTCAAGAGTAAGGGAGAACAGGGAGAACAGGGAGGAGAACTGCTCTAACAGCTCATAGCAGTCTCCTCTCTGGTTTAGAGTCAGAGAGTCAGAGAGAATGACACCCTCCAATGACCTATCACCTTCTTTGGCAGAGCAGAGGTCGGGGAGAGGTTCACTCACCTCTTCCATGCCCTCATCTGTGACCAGGAGCATACTGATCTCAGACCTCTCAAAGTGAGGTTTGAGCCTGTTGTGATGGAGGACCCTTAGGGGGTGCTTAGGGGTCTTGAGGTCCACTACGTAAGTGGCCTCCCCTTTATGCTGCTTGATCTCAAGTTCTCAATTCAGCGGTCCTGGAGAGCCCAGGGCTCTACTGGCTCCATCACCCAAACCTTGTCTCCAGGTGAGAACTCAACCAGAGTGGTCTTCCAGTCATACCACTCCTTCATCACCTCTTGACTGGCCTCAAGGTTACTCTTGGCCTGCTTCCAGAAGCATTGGGTTTGGTTGCGGAGGGCCAGCATGTAGCTGACCACATCCTAGGAGGTGTTTTGGGAGCTTTCTCCCAGCCCTCTTTAACAATGCTTAGGGGTCCTCTGACAGGGTGACCATAGAGAAGCTCAAATAGGCTGAACCCCACCAATTTCTGGGACACCTCTCTGTAAGCAAACAACAGGCATGGTAAGAGGACGTCCCATTTACTCCTCGTGGCTTCAGTCAGGCCATTAATCATGCCCTTCAGGGTCTTGTTGAATCTCTCAACAAGCCCATCGGATGGACAATAAGGGGTGGTAAACCAATAGGTCACCCCACACTCATCCCACATGGACTTCATGTATGCTGACATGAAGTTTGTGCCACTGTCAGACACAACCTCCTTAGGGAATCCCACACGGATAAATATTCTCAACAGGGCTCTGGTCACCACCGGAGCAGTCACTGTTCTCAGAGGGATTGCCTCTGGATAGCGGGTGGCATGGTCCACCAAAACCAGGATAAACCTGTTGTCCAAGGCAGTTTTGGCGTCCAAGAGACCAACAATGTTGATGCCCACCCTTTCAAAGGGGGTGCCAACAACGGGGAGTGGGAGCAGGAAAGCCTTAAGCTTTTTCCCTGTCTTCCCACTAGCCTGGCAGGTGGGGCAAGCTCTGCAGAAATTATTTGAGGCTAACCTCATTCTGGGCCAATGGAAGTGGGTGGCAAGCCTGTTAAAGGTCTTGTTTTGGCCCAGATGTCCTGCCAGGGGAATGTCGTGAGCCAAACCCAGTAGGAAGGCCCTGTAACACTGGGGGGCCACCAGCACACGTGCTGCCCCAGGACCTGGAACCTTAGGCTCACTGTAAAGGAGATCATTCTCCCAGTAAATATGGTGAGTGCCAGAGGCATCACCTGCTGCTTGGGCTGTGGCTTGTCGCCTCAGACCCTCAAGGGTGGGGCATTCCTTCTGCGCCTTGCAGAATTCTCCCCTGTTGGCTCACCCTCTTCTTGCCAGCCAGCAAGTTCAGGTGGGTTACCCAGATCAGCTATGTCCTCCCCAGTTGGCTCAGGGGCCTCCACCTCCTCGGGGGCCCGTCCACCACCGTGGGAACATCTGAGGCGGGTTTCCCGTGCCTCTTGCCCTTCCTCTTTGCAGCTGTCTGGGCCATTGTTCCAGGCTCCAGACACCCTTGACTCCCTTCCCGGGCAGCCATGGACTGTGTGGTCATGCAGACCCACTCAGGCAAACCTAACATCTCGAGGTGGTATCTGAGCTCTACCTCTTTCCAGGCAGTATGCTCAAGATCATTGCCTAACAGACAATCTACAGGCATGGCAGGACTGAGAGCTACTTTCAGAGCACCAGAGACCCACCCCACTCAAAGGGAACCAGAGCCACCGGTAGGTGACTCTCGCGATTGTCAGCGACTATGACCTGGTGGAATGTATCTGGGACTATCTGCTCTGGTGACACCAGCTGACTCTTGACAGTAGTCATACTGGCTCCTGTGTCACGCAGAGCCTCCACCCTTTGCCCATCAATGGTGACCCACTGCCTATACTTTGAAGTATTTACTGGCATGTAGGCTTTAGGCACCATCTCTCTTTCTCCCAGGGACACTAGGGAAACCTCTGCCTGCTCCCCAAAGCTAACTGGGACTGTCTCCCCCCCAAACGCTACACTAGGCAACCCAGGTGTCTGTCCGGTGGTGGACTGTGCCCTCATGGGGCACTGGGAGTCGCTCTTAGAGTGTCCATGCTAGCAGCACTCCAAGCATTTGGGGATGAATTTCCCTAATGTTTTATTAAAATACCCTGGCTTCTTTGCAAACCTAGAAGAGGAATGGTATCCACCACCCCCCTGGGAATTCTTTTGGGGGCCTTTTGAGAACTCCTTTTCTTTAAGTTTTTCCCCTCCTCTTTCTTCTGTTGAGAACCCTGACCACCTTTGTGGGAGTCCCCCTCAGATGCCTATTTGGACACTCTGGTGCAAACCCAGAGGTCCGCCTCCTCAGCAAGCTTCCTGGGGTCAGTCAGCTTACTATCTACCAAGTGCTGGCCAAATCTGTAAAAGAAATATTGAGCATATGCTCTCTCAGAATCAAATCATATAACCCTTTAAAATCATCTACTTTGCTGCCCGTACCCATCCATTCAGTGCCTTACTGGGAAAGTCAAAGAAATCTACCCATGTTTGTGTGGACTGTTTGGTGCTGTCCCTGAACCTCTGACGGTATCTCTCAGGGGTCAGCCCAAACTTGGCAAGTAAAATGGCTTTCTGAAGTGGGTATGTGTTTTGATCCTTTGGATCCAGTGTGAGAAGTGTGCCCCTCCCCAGTGCTGGCACATAACTCCACATAGCTGTACGCCATTGCCCTTCAGGAACCTTATGAGCACTTAGCGCAACTTTATAAGCAGCTAGCCATTTATCTATGTCATCTCCCACCACAAAACTGGGCACCACATTTTTGGGTATACAAAACTTTTTTTCTCCAGCAGGTCTGGACTCAGACTGTCTCATCATGATCTCCAGCTCCTTGAGACTCAGTTCATGAGCCAACAATAGTTTTTTCTCAGCCAAGGCTCTCTCAGCTGCAGCTTCAGCTCTTTCAGCTTCAATCTGTTTGTCTACTCTTTCAGCCTCAGCTTGCTTGGCTTCTCTCTCTGCCCGCCTTTCCTCCTGTTGAGCCTCAATTTTTAGCCTTGCCATTTGCAACTGAAAGTCTCTCTCCTCTCTCCTTTCCTCTGCAGTCAGGCTTTGATCAGAGACACTGCTCCCTGGTTTGGCAGGGGGCACAGCTGCAGTGGTAACATCCACTGATGGCAAAAAGTCCTCTTGGGGGGCATCTTCTGGCTCCTCTTCCTCAGCATCCTCCTCTGAATGGGCTTCTGCCCGGGCCCTCAGTGCCTTTTGAAATTCCTCCTTTCTGGAGGCATCTTGGGTGGGTACTCCCGAATCCCTGCAGAACACTTTCAGTTGCTTGACAGTAATGTCTCCAATAGGGCTAGGTCAAAATCTCCTGTTTGAGACCCAGCCTGAGACATGTTGAGTGAGGATTTTGGTAAAAAAATTGACAGGAAAAACAAAATTGCAGAAAAAAGATAAAAATCAAGTTGACCTTCAACTGTGGGTTGGTTGGCAGTCAGGTTACCCCCTGTCCAAGCAAGGACCCTCACTCTAGTCAGGGTAAGTCACTCACAATCAAATTATCTTGGGCACACCATCTGGTAGCTTGGCACTGAGCAGTCAGGCTTAACTTAGAAGGCAATGTGTAAAGTATTTGTGCAACAAATCATACAATAACACAATATAGCACCACAAAAATACACCACACAGTGTTTAAAAAAAAATATAATATTTATCTGGATATTTGCAAGTCAAAACGATCAAAGATACAATAAGTAAATGTTGAGATATCACTGAAAGGTGATATAAAAGCCCACATTACAACATTGGCAGTAAATCCCGCTTACCGCCGTACAGAAGACCGCCAACACACTGCTGCGGCCATGGAATTCCGCTACAGCTATTACAACCCACAGCTCGGAATCCGCCAAAATCTAGACACCCACACAAATCTGCCACACTAAAGGTCAGTGATAAACTGTCGATAACAAAACCTCCACCGTCACGCCAACAGGAATACGCCCACACTATCATGACCCACGAATCCACGCAGCGGTCTTTTAACCGTGGTATTCCACTGGCGGTACACACCGTCGCGCTCAAAATACACACACATATACAAACCACAACCACATTTGACAATTCAAACTACACACACCTGATACACATACACACACCACTCCCACACACCCAATCCAATACAAAAAACACACCTACATCACCCACAAACCCCTAAGACCAGAATTGCTAAAGAAGGCCAGAGAGAGACACCACCATCAACAAACTAGCATCCACAGGCACACAACACCATCACTCACACAACATCCACACACCTCACACAACACAAACACATCCCCTCACACATCACAACACACACCACCTCACACATCACCCACACCACCACATGGCACCGCAGAGACACCCCAGGTTCTCTGAGGAGGAGCTCAGGGTCATAGTGGAGGAAATCATCCGGGTAGAGCCACAGCTATTAGGATCACAGGTGCAGCACACCTCCATAATTAGGAAGATGGAGCTATGGCGCAGAATCGACAACAGGGTCAACGCAGTGGGACAGCATCCAAGAACAGGGGATGACATCAGGAACAGGTGGAACGACCTACGGGGGAAGGTGCGTTCCGTGGTCTCAAGACACCAGATTGCAGTTCAGAGGAGAGGTGGCGGACCCCCACCTCCTCCCCCACAACTAACAACATGGGAGGAGCAGGTCTTGGCTATACTGCATCCTGAGGGCCTCTCAGGAGTAGCTGGATGAATGGACTCTGGTAAGTCAGATCTTAACTTTTACATCCCCCACCCTACCTGCCTGCTATCACATACCCACACCCTCACCCCCATCACTCCAACACCTCACATATGTCCCACTATCACAAACCACCCATCCCAACACCAAGCCCTGCATGCAACAACAAAGCATGGACACCCATCACCAAAGCATGTCCACTACAGATACCCACACAGACCCCAAAACAATTATCACACAAGGTCCTACACAAGAATGTAAGCACTGGGGTACAGGGTCACCCACCCATTGCACACAATGGCACACACAGATGCAATAATCATGCCTTTACACCCCTGCAGGACCCCTACCCAACATCACCAGACAGGAGGT
Source organism: Pleurodeles waltl (assembly GCF_031143425.1). NCBI lineage: Eukaryota > Metazoa > Chordata > Amphibia > Caudata > Salamandridae > Pleurodeles > Pleurodeles waltl. The sequence goes on along the minus strand of NC_090436.1, from coordinate 694,932,970 downwards.
TCCAGACATGTCCACCCCCCCCCACAGAAGAGGCCCACAGTGATGACAGCAACTCTGTCCAACTGGATCAAGATGACCAGCCCGGCCCATCTGGGACCTCGGGACAGTCGGTTCCCCACACACTGGCACATGCCACCACAGAGCCTCCCCCCTCAGGAAACACCAGCACAGCACACACCCAGCGGGCCCATACCTCTGTTCCCAGGACAAGTCAGGCAGCAGTGTATCCACCACTACAGGGAACCCAGGCAAACCCACCAACCCAAGAACAGCAGGGACCTGGGGGCAGTGGCAGTGGGCACACGGTTCAGGGGACAGAGGAACAGGAAAACCGGGGAACTGGGAGGACTGCTGTGCGACAGGGGGAGGACAGGCCCAGGGAACCCACTCTCCACAAGGCCCTCTCCAACATCATGGGAGCGTATCATCATTCCCAGGAGACGATGGCAATGGTACTGGCCAAGTTTTAGGAGACCCAGCGGCTACAGGAGGAACAGTATTTGGGGATCAGGGAGGAACTCAAGTCCATCAACACCACCCTGGTCACCATTGTAGGGGTGCTCAAGGACCTTGTGAACACCAGGAGGGACACTGTGGCACAACAAGGGGCCCCTGACACTAGCCTGGACGATGAACTGCCAACCACCTTCGCCAGCACTAGTGGACAGGAGGCACCGCCACAGGACCACGACACCAGCACCCCACCCCCTGCAGATGGAGAACCACCCCACAAACGGTCCCTGAGATCCAGGACAAAGACAAAGAACAATGCCAAGACCCCCGCCAAGAAATGAGACCACCCTGAATGTCATCCTTCTGTCCCACTTCGTCACCCTGTCCATCCATCAACTGCCCTAGCTTCACTTCCTATGCCCCTTTGGACAATGCACCTGTGAGACAAATAACTGGACTCTGCCATGGACATTCCTCCACCATCACCCTTGACCATTTTACAACCCCCTCCCCTATTTTGCACCTAAATAAACACCCTTGAATCATAAAACAATCTGGAGTCAGTCTGTGCTTTCACAAATGCGTATTTGCAATAACTGAGGAAAATAGCAATGTCCATTGTATTGTCAGCATACCTATGTCACACAGCTCTAGTCCATGAGGTAACATAGCAGAGGTCACACAGTGGGACCCACATCTGTGAAATAGAAAGGCAAAGTGACAGGTCAGAGTCCATACACTGGGTGAAAGTGACAGACATATGATAGGTCTAACAATTGTATGAGATGTAGGAGGCAGTGATGTCTTCTTACCTGTGTCTCACTGGAAGTATTGCTGGATCACATTGTTTCTGTTGTAGATATATCTTCTTCTGCATCCTCTTCTTCACTGTCCACAGGCTCCACAGCTGTCACAAGACCTCCTTCTGGACCATCCTCCTGCAGAAAAGGCACCTGTTGTCGCAAAGCCAAGTTGTGCAGCATACAGAGGGCCACAATGATCTGGCACACCTTCTATGGTGAGTAGTACAGAGCACCACCTGTCATATGGAGACACCGGAACCTGGCCTTCAGGAGGCCGAAGGTTCTTTCTATAATCCTTCTAGTTCGCCCATGTGCCTCATTGTAGCGTTCCTCTGCCCTTGTCCTGGGATTTCTCACTGGGGTCAGTAGCCATGACAGGTTGGGGTACCCAGAGTCACCTGCAAATGAGGGACAACTGTTAGACACACACTAACCCTTAGTGACAACCCCAGACTCAGACAACTATTCACACGGTATAGGGTCCTTGTCCTCACCTATTAGCCACACATTGTGCCTCTGGAGTTGTCCCATCACATAAGGAATGCTGCTATTCCTCAGAATGTAAGCGTCATGGACTGAGCCAGGAAACCTGGTGTTCACATGGGAGATGTACTGGTCGGCCAAACACACCATCTGCACATTCATAGAATGGTAGCTCTTCCGGTTTCTGTACACCTGTTCACTCCTGCGGGGGGGGGTACCATGGCCACATGTGTCCCATCAATGGCACCTATGATGTTGGGGATATGTCCCAGGGCATAGAAGTCACCTTTCACTATAGGCAAATCCTCCACCTGAGAGAAAACGATGTAGCTGCGCATGTGTTTCAGCAGGGCTGACAACACTCTGGACAACACGTTAGAGAACATTGGCTGGGACATCCCTGATGTAATGGCCACTGTAGTTTGAAAAGACCCATTTGCCAGGAAATGGAGTACTGACAGGACCTGCACTAGAGAGGGGATTCCTGTGGGATGGCGGATAGCTGACATCAGGTCTGGCTCCAACTGGGCACACAGTTCCTGGATTGTGGCACGATCAAGTCTTTAGGTGACTAATACATGTCTCTCTTCCATTGTCGACAGGTCCACCAGCGGTCTGTACACCGGAGGATGCCCCATCTCCTCACCTGCCCCAGCGGACGTGCCCTATGGACGAGAACAGTGAGCACAGAGTCAGCCAACACTGAGGTAGTAAAAAAAGGATTTATTGCACACATTTGTCAATCCGCTATGTGCCTGTCTCTGTGTGTATGCAAGGCCTAGATATGTGTGACACATTTAAAAATAAAGTCATGCGGGCACCTGAAATGGCGGCTGCCTGACCTGTAATGTGGGACAATGGGATATGAGGTAACTGCGCTGGCGTGGTACACCGTCACGGTAGGCAGTCAAAGACCACAGGACAATCCTGCATTGGTTAACATTGGACCCTATGGGTCCCAGGAGCCAATGACGATGTACGCCGGTGGTGATGGTATGCACCGCCGTGGACGTGACTGCCATTTTCTCTCTGTTCACTCACTTGATACCTGACCTTCGACAGGAGAGGACCTACACTGCAAGTGCTGCTGTGACCTCAGTCTGGAAGCGACAATGGCTCATGTGTCTGGGGAAAGGGCCCCTTCCTTCACATCGGAGGAGTTGGAGAAACTGGTGGATGGGGTCCTCCCCCAGTACACTCTACTCTACGGTCCTCCAGACAAACAGGTGAGTACACTGTGAGCATGCTGTATGGGCAATGCCTGTTTGGAAAGGTGTGGATGGAAGATGGGAGGGGATGAGGCCTACATGAGCGGACGTTGAGTGTATGTGCGTCAGGGCAAGGGTGGGAACGTGGGACAATGACTTTCACGGTCCGGACGGTTAAAGTTTTTCCTTTTCCCCTGTACTATTCCTCTAGGTCAGCGCCCACCAGAAGAAGGATATTTGGTGTGCCATCGCCAAGGACATCCAGACCGTGCGGGTCCACCACAGACGGAGCACCCACTGCCGTAAAAGATGGGTGAACATTCGCCGCTGGAGCAAGAAGACAGCGGAGGCCCAGCTGGGGATGGCTTCCCAACGTGGGAGGGGTGCCCGTCGCACCATGGCCCCCCTGATGATCCGGATCCTGGCGGTGGTGTATCCGGAGTTAGATGGGCACTTGAGGGCAGCGCAGCAGCCACAAGGGGGTGAGTACATTCACATCCATCTGACTCTGCGCGCATTATGAGGTTTCTGGTTGGGGGAGGCGAGCAGTGGGTTCCACTAGGCTAGGGCGAGCTTTGTAGGCAAGGACCCTTTGTGAGGTAGGCTAAGTGGCACCCCAACCCCACCAGTGGTTAGAGCCATCTACACCTAGTCAGGCTCCTGTGACTTCCATGTGTGCAGCAATCGGGCATAGGTCATGTACCCCATGTCCCTGTGATTAATTAGGGAACTCTAAGTGCATGGCATAGTCCAGAGGGCTGCTGTGTCTGTAGTGTCCACCAACGGTACAGGTATTGCATGCACTGAACGTGTCTTTCTTCTGTCTTTCCCCCCCTTTTTGTGGTCTCCCTGTTCTTGTGTGCATTAGCATCATCAGACAGAGGAGCAGTGCCACCGGAGCAGGAGGGAGCTGCATCCCACATGGCCCTTGAGGGCGAGACAACGTAGTCTGAAGTCACCAGTGGGACGGAGGGCGAGGGGAGCTCCACAGCGGGGACAGGAGCAGAGAACAGCGACACTGACTCCTCCTCTGATGGGAGCTCCCATGCGGTGGCAGGCCCCTCTGTGCCCACCGCATCTACAGGTATAGCCGCCACCTCCCCTACCAGCACCGACCTCCCAGCAGCCCCTCAGCGTATGTCCCATGGCCGCTCACCCAGGAGGGTGGGCATCTCCTTTGCCCCAGGCACCTCAGGCCCTGCCCCAGCTAGCCTTGCTGCCCTCAGTGAGGAGGCTATTGACCTCCTGAGATCCCTCACTGTTGGGTAGCCTACTGTAAGGAAATGCCTCCTTGGCATGGTTGCCCCCTGACTTTTTGCCTTTGCTGATGCTATGTTTACAATTGAAAGTGTGCTGAGGCCTGCTAACCAGGCCCCAGCACCAGTGTTCTTTCCCTAACCTGTACTTTTGTATCCACAATTGGCAGACCCTGGCATCCAGATAAGTCCCTTGTAACTGGTACTTCTAGTACCAAGGGCCCTGATGCCAAGGAAGGTCTCTAAGGGCTGCAGCATGTCTTATGCCACCCTGGAGACCTCTCACTCAGCACAGACACCCTGCTTGCCAGCTTGTGTGTGCTAGTGAGGACAAAACGAGTAAGTCGACATGGCACTCCCCTCAGGGTGCCATGCCAGCCTCTCACTGCCTATGCAGTATAGGTAAGACACCCCTCTAGCAGGCCTTACAGCCCTAAGGCAGGGTGCACTATACCATAGGTGAGGGTACCAGTGCATGAGCATGGTACCCCTACAGTGTCTAAACAAAACCTTAGACATTGTAAGTGCAGGGTAGCCATAAGAGTATATGGTCTGGGAGTTTGTCAAACACGAACTCCACAGCACCATAATGGCTACACTGAAAACTGGGAAGTTTGGTATCAAACTTCTCAGCACAATAAATGCACACTGATGCCAGTGTACATTTTATTGTCAAATACACCCCAGAGGGCACCTTAGAGGTGCCCCCTGAAACTTAACCGACTATCTGTGTAGGCTGACTAGTTGTAGCAGCCTGCCACAAACCGAGACATGTTGCTGGCCCCATGGGGAGAGTGCCTTTGTCACTCTGAGGCCAGTAACAAAGCCTGCACTGGGTGGAGATGCTAACACCTCCCCCAGGCAGGAATTGTCACACCTGGCGGTGAGCCTCAAAGGCTCACCTCCTTTGTGCCAACCCAGCAGGACACTCCAGCTAGTGGAGTTGCCCGCCCCCTCCGGCCAGGCCCCACTTTTGGCGGCAAGGCCGGAGAAAATAATGAGAAAAACAAGGAGGAGTCACTGGCCAGTCAGGACAGCCCCTAAGGTGTCCTGAGCTGAAGTGACTCTAACTTTTAGAAATCCTCCATCTTGCAGATGGAGGATTCCCCCAATAGGGTTAGGATTGTGACCCCCTCCCCTTGGGAGGAGGCACAAAGAGGGTGTACCCACCCTCAGGGCTAGTAGCCATTGGCTACTAACCCCCCAGACCTAAACACGCCCTTAAATTTAGTATTTAAGGGCTACCCTGAACCCTAGAAAATTAGATTCCTGCGACTACAAGAAGAAGGACTGCCCATCTGAAAACCCCTGCAGCGGAAGACCAGAAGACGACAACTGCCTTGGCTCCAGAAACTCACCGGCCTGTCTCCTGCCTTCCAAAGATCCTGCTCCAGCGACGCCTTCCAAAGGGACCAGCGACCTCGACATCCTCTGAGGACTGCCCCTGCTTCGAAAAGACAAGAAACTCCCGAGGACAGCGGACCTGCTCCAAGAAAAGCTGCAACTTTGTTTCCAGCAGCCTTAAAGAACCCTGCAAGCTCCCCGCAAGAAGCGTGAGACTTGCAACACTGCACCCGGCGACCCCGACTCGGCTGGTGGCGATCCAACACCTCAGGAGGGACCCCAGGACTACTCTAAGACTGTGAGTACCAAAACCTGTCCCCCCTGAGCCCCCACAGCGCCGCCTGCAGAGGGAATCCCGAGGCTTCCCCTGACCGCGACTCTTTGAATCCTAAGTCCCGACACCTGGGAGAGACCCTGCACCCGCAGCCCCCAGGACCTGAAGGACCGGACTTTCACTGGAGGAGTGACCCCCAGGAGTCCCTCTCCCTTGATCAAGTGGAGGTTTCCCCGAGGAACCCCCCCCTTGCCTGCCTGCAGCGCTGAAGAGATCCCTAGATCTCCCATTGACTTCCATTACAAACCCGACGCCTGTTTCTACACTGCACCCGGCCGCCCCCGCGCTGCTGAGGGTGAAATTTCTGTGTGGGCTTGTGTCCCCCCCGGTGCCCTACAAAACCCCCCTGGTCTGCCCTCCGAAGACGCGGGTACTTACCTGCAAGCAGACCGGAACCGGGGCACCCCCTTCTCTCCATTCTAGCCTATGTGTTTTGGGCACCACTTTGAACTCTGCACCTGACCGGCCCTGAGCTGCTGGTGTGGTGACTTTGGGGTTGCTCTGAACCCCCAACGGTGGGCTACCTTGGACCAAGAACTGAACCCTGTAAGTGTCTTACTTACCTGGTAAAACTAACAAAAACTTACCTCCCCCAGGAACTGTGAAAATTGCACTAAGTGTCCACTTTTAAAACAGCTATTTGTCAATAACTTGTAAAGTATACATGCAATTTTTATGATTTGAAGTTCCTAAAGTACTTACCTGCAATACCTTTCGAATGAGATATTACATGTAGAATTTGAACCTGTGGTTCTTAAAATAAACTAAGAAAATATATTTTTCTATACAAAAACCTATTGGCTGGATTTGTCTCTGAGTGTGTGTACCTCATTTATTGTCTATGTGTATGTACAACAAATGCTTAACACTACTCCTTGGATAAGCCTACTGCTCGACCACACTACCACAAAATAGAGCATTAGTATTATCTCTTTTTGCCACTATCTTACCTCTAAGGGGAACCCTTGGACTCTGTGCATGCTATTCCTTACTTTGAAATAGCACATACAGAGCCAACTTCCTACCTTGGTGGATCAGCGGTGGGGTACAAGACTTTGCATTTGCTGGACTACTCAGCCAATACCTGATCACACGACAAATTCCAAAATTGTCATTAGAAATTCATGTTTGCAATTTGAAATTTTTCTAAATTCTTAAAAGTCCTGCTAGGGCCTTGTGTGTTAAGTCCCTGTTTAGCATTGTCTTTTAGAGTTAAAAGTTTGTTAAAAGTTTGAAATTAGATTCTAGAAACAGTTTTAGATTCTTTAAAAAGTATTCCAACTCTTAGCAGAATAATGTCTGATACAGAGATGCAGGTGGTGGAACTCGACACCACACCTTACCTCCATCTTAAGATGAGGGAGCTAAGGTCTCTCTGTAATATAAAGAAAATAACCATTGGCTCCAGACCTACCAAAATTCAGCTCCAGGAGCTGTTGGCAGAGTTTGAAAAAGCCAACCCCTCTGATGATGACATCACAGAGGAAGAAATTAGTGACTTGGAGGCCAATGTCCCTCCTCCAGTCCTAAATAGGGAGAACAGGACCCCTCAAGTCCTGTCTCCAACTGTGTTAGTCAGAAATAGTGAGTCCCTCACAGGAGGGTCCCACATTTCTGAAATCACTGAGGATGCTCTCAGCGAAGATGACCTCCTGTTAGCCAGGATGGCCAAAAGATTGGCTTTAGAGAGACAGCTCCTAGCCATAGAAAGGGAAAGACAAGAGATGGGCCTAGGACCCATCAATGGTGGCAGCAATATAAATAGGGTCAGAGATTCTCCTGACATGTTAAAAATCCCCAAAGGGATTGTGACAAAATATGAAGATGGTGATGACATCACCAAGTGGTTCACAGCTTTTGAGAAGCCTTGTGTAACCAGAAAAGTGAACAGATCTCACTGGGGTGCTCTCCTTTGGGAAATGTTCACTGGAAAGTGTAGGGATAGACTCCTCACACTCTCTGGAAAAGATGCAGAATCTTATGACCTCATGAAGGGTACCCTGATTGAGGGCTTTGGATTCTCCACTGAGGAGTACAGGATTAGGTTCAGGGGGGCTCAAAAATCCTCGAGCCAGACCTGGGTTGACTTTGTTGACTACTCAGTGAAAACACTAGATGGTTGGATTCAAGGCAGTGGTGTAAGTAATTATGATGGGCTGTACAATTTATTTGTGAAAGAACACCTATTGAGTAATTGTTTCAATGATAAACTACATCAGCATCTGGTAGACCTAGGACCAATTTCTCCCCAAGAATTGGGAAAGAAGGCGGACCATTGGGTCAAGACAAGGGTGTCCAAGACTTCAACAGGGGGTGACCAAAAGAAAGGGGTCACAAAGACTCCCCAGGGGAAGGGTGATGAGACAACCAAAACTAAAAATAGTAAAGAGTCTTCTACAGGCCCCCAAAAACCTGCACAGGAGGGTGGGCCCAGAACCTCTTCACAAAACAATGGGTACAAGGGTAAAAACTTTGATCCCAAAAAGGCCTGGTGTCATAGCTGTAAACAGCATGGACACCAAACTGGAGACAAGGCCTGTCCCAAGAAAGGTTCCACTCCAAACTCCCATCCAGGTAACACTGGTATGGCTAGTCTCCAAGTGGGATCAACAGTGTGCCCAGAGCAAATCAGGGTCCACACTGAAGCTACTCTAGTTTCTGAGGGTGGGGTGGATTTAGCCACACTAGCTGTCTGGCCGCCTAACATGCAAAAATACAGACAGCAACTCTTAATTAATGGGACTAGAATAGAGGGCCTGAGGGATACAGGTGCCAGTGTCACCATGGTGACAGAGAAACTGGTTTCCCCTGGCCAATACCTGACTGGAAAAATTTACACAGTCACCAACGCTGACAATCAGAGAAAAGTACATCCCATGGCAATGGTTACTTTAGAATGGGGAGGGGTCAATGGCCTGAAACAGGTGGTGGTCTCCTCAAATATCCCAGTGGACTGTCTGCTTGGAAATGACCTGGAGTCCTCAGCATGGGCTGAGGTAGAGCTAAAAACCCATGCAGCAATGCTGGGTATCCCTGAACAGGTGTGTGTGAAAACAAGAGCACAATGCAAGGCACAGGGTGAACAAGTAGAGCTGGAGTCTGGAAGAATGGCCCAGCCTACCAAGAGAACAGGAAAGTCAGTTGGGAAACCAACTACAACACAGCAAAAGAAAGGGAACCTCTCTTCTCAGGAAGAAGTTCTGCCCTCTGAGGGAACTGAGCCTTTGGAGCTTGAACCTTATCAGGTTGAGCTCTTAGGCCCAGGGGGACCCTCAAGGGAGGAGCTGTGTAAGGGACAAGAAACCTGTCCCTCTCTTGAAGGCCTTAGGCAGCAAGCTGCTGAAGAGTCCAAAGGCAAGAAAAATGGAACGCATAGGGTCTATTGGGAAGATGGACTCCTGTACACTGAGGCCAGAGACCCCAAACCTGGTGCCACTAGGAGAGTGGTAGTGCCTCAGCTGTTCAGGAAGTTCATCCTAACATTGGCCCATGACATTCCCCTTGCTGGACATTTGGGACAAACCAAGACGTGGGAGAGGTTAGTCAACCACTTCTACTGGCCCAATATGTCCAACATGGTTAAGGAGTTTTGCCTCTCCTGCCCCACCTGTCAAGCCAGTGGTAAGACAGGTGGGCATCCAAAGGCCCCCCTCATTCCACTTCCAGTGGTGGGGGTTCCCTTTGAAAGAGTGGGTGTGGACATAGTTGGTCCACTAGAACCTCCCACAGCCTCAGGAAATATGTATATCCTGGTAGTAGTGGATCATGCTACCAGGTATCCTGAAGCTATTCCCCTTAGGTCGACTACTGCCCCTGCAGTAGCCAAGGCCCTCATTGGTATCTTTACCAGAGTGGGTTTCCCTAAGGAGGTGGTGTCTGACAGAGGTACCAACTTCATGTCAGCATACCTAAAGCACATGTGGAATGAGTGTGGAGTGACTTATAAATTCACTACACCATACCATCCCCAAACTAATGGCTTGGTTGAGAGATTCAACAAGACATTAAAAGGCATGATCATGGGGCTCCCCGAAAAACTCAAAAGGAGATGGGATGTCCTCTTGCCATGTCTGCTTTTCGCTTACAGAGAGGTGCCACAGAAGGGAGTAGGATTCTCACCCTTTGAACTTCTGTTTGGTCATCCTGTAAGGGGACCACTTGCCCTTGTTAAAGAAGGCTGGGAGAGACCTCTCCATGAGCCTAAACAGGACATAGTGGACTATGTACTTGGCCTTCGCTCTAGAATGGCAGAGTACATGGAAAAGGCAACCAAAAACCTTGAGGCCAGCCAACAGCTCCAGAAGTTTTGGTATGACCAAAAGGCTGCACTGGTTGAGTTCCAACCAGGGCAGAAAGTCTGGGTTCTGGAGCCTGTGGCTCCCAGGGCACTCCAGGACAAATGGAGTGGCCCTTACCCAGTACTAGAAAGGAAGAGTCAGGTCACCTACCTGGTGGACCTGGGCACAAGCAGGAGCCCCAAGAGGGTGATCCATGTGAACCGCCTTAAGCTCTTCCATGACAGGGCTGATGTGAATCTGTTGATGGTAACAGATGAGGATCAGGAGGCAGAGAGTGAACCTCTCCCTGATCTTCTGTCATCAGACCCAAAAGATGGCACAGTAGATGGAGTGATCTACTCAGACACCCTCTCTGGCCAACAGCAAGCTGATTGTAGGAGAGTCCTACAACAGTTTCCTGAACTCTTCTCCTTAACCCCTGGTGAGACACACCTGTGTACCCATGATGTGGACACAGGAGACAGCATGCCTGTCAAGAACAAAATCTTTAGACAATCTGACCATGTTAAAGAAAGCATCAAGGTGGAAGTCCACAAGATGCTGGAATTGGGAGTAATTGAGCGCTCTGACAGCCCCTGGGCTAGCCCAGTGGTCTTAGTCCCCAAACCTCACACCAAAGATGGAAAGAAAGAGATGAGGTTTTGTGTGGACTACAGAGGGCTCAATTCTGTCACCAAGACAGATGCCCATCCAATTCCAAGAGCTGATGAGCTCATTGATAAATTAGGTGCTGCCAAATTTCTAAGTACCTTTGACTTGACAGCAGGGTACTGGCAAATAAAAATGGCACCTGGAGCAAAAGAAAAGACAGCATTCTCCACACCTGATGGGCATTATCAGTTTACTGTTATGCCCTTTGGTTTAAAGAATGCCCCTGCCACCTTCCAAAGGTTGGTGAATCAAGTCCTTGCTGGCTTGGAGTCCTTTAGCACAGCTTATCTTGATGATATTGCTGTCTTTAGCTCCACCTGGCAGGATCACCTGGTCCACCTGAAGAAGGTTTTGAAGGCTCTGCAATCTGCAGGCCTCTCTATCAAGGCATCCAAATGCCAGATAGGGCAGGGAACTGTGGTTTACTTGGGCCACCTTGTAGGTGGAGGCCAAGTTCAGCCACTCCAACCCAAGATCCAGACTATTCTGGACTGGGTAGCTCCAAAAACCCAGACTCAAGTCAGGGCATTCCTTGGCTTGACTGGGTATTACAGGAGGTTTGTGAAGGGATATGGATCCATTGTGACAGCCCTCACTGAACTCACCTCCAAGAAAATGCCCAAGAAAGTGAACTGGACTGTGGAATGCCAACAGGCCTTTGACACCCTGAAACAAGCAATGTGCTCAGCACCAGTTCTAAAAGCTCCAGATTATTCTAAGCAGTTCATTGTGCAGACTGATGCCTCTGAACATGGGATAGGGGCAGTTTTGTCCCAAACAAATGATGATGGCCTTGACCAGCCTGTTGCTTTCATTAGCAGGAGGTTACTCCCCAGGGAGCAGCGTTGGAGTGCCATTGAGAGGGAGGCCTTTGCTGTGGTTTGGTCCCTGAAGAAGCTGAGACCATACCTCTTTGGGACTCACTTCCTAGTTCAAACTGACCACAGACCTCTCAAATGGCTGATGCAAATGAAAGGTGAAAATCCTAAACTGTTGAGGTGGTCCATCTCCCTACAGGGAATGGACTTTATAGTGGAACACAGACCTGGGACTGCCCATGCCAATGCAGATGGCCTTTCCAGGTTCTTCCACTTAGAAAATGAAGACTCTCTTGGGAAAGGTTAGTCTCATCCTCTTTCGTTTGGGGTGGGGTTGTGTAAGGAAATGCCTCCTTGGCATGGTTGCCCCCTGACTTTTTGCCTTTGCTGATGCTATGTTTACAATTGAAAGTGTGCTGAGGCCTGCTAACCAGGCCCCAGCACCAGTGTTCTTTCCCTAACCTGTACTTTTGTATCCACAATTGGCAGACCCTGGCATCCAGATAAGTCCCTTGTAACTGGTACTTCTAGTACCAAGGGCCCTGATGCCAAGGAAGGTCTCTAAGGGCTGCAGCATGTCTTATGCCACCTTGGAGACCTCTCACTCAGCACAGACACACTGCTTGCCAGCTTGTGTGCTAGTGAGGACAAAACGAGTAAGTCGACATGGCACTCCCCTCAGGGTGCCATGCCAGCCTCTCACTGCCTATGCAGTATAGGTAAGACACCCCTCTAGCAGGCCTTACAGCCCTAAGGCAGGGTGCACTATACCATAGGTGAGGGTACCAGTGCATGAGCATGGTACCCCTACAGTGTCTAAACAAAACCTTAGACATTGTAAGTGCAGGGTAGCCATAAGAGTATATGGTCTGGGAGTTTGTCAAACACGAACTCCACAGCACCATAATGGCTACATTGAAAACTGGGAAGTTTGGTATCAAACTTCTCAGCACAATAAATGCACACTGATGCCAGTGTACATTTTATTGTCAAATACACCCCAGAGGGCACCTTAGAGGTGCCCCCTGAAACTTAACCGACTATCTGTGTAGGCTGACTAGTTGTAGCAGCCTGCCACAAACCGAGACATGTTGCTGGCCCCATGGGGAGAGTGCCTTTGTCACTCTGAGGCCAGTAACAAAGCCTGCACTGGGTGGAGATGCTAACACCTCCCCCAGGCAGGAATTGTCACACCTGGCGGTGAGCCTCAAAGGCTCACCTCCTTTGTGCCAACCCAGCAGGACACTCCAGCTAGTGGAGTTGCCCGCCCCCTCCGGCCAGGCCCCACTTTTGGCGGCAAGGCCGGAGAAAATAATGAGAAAAACAAGGAGGAGTCACTGGCCAGTCAGGACAGCCCCTAAGGTGTCCTGAGCTGAAGTGACTCTAACTTTTAGAAATCCTCCATCTTGCAGATGGAGGATTCCCCCAATAGGGTTAGGATTGTGACCCCCTCCCCTTGGGAGGAGGCACAAAGAGGGTGTACCCACCCTCAGGGCTAGTAGCCATTGGCTACTAACCCCCCAGACCTAAACACGCCCTTAAATTTAGTATTTAAGGGCTACCCTGAACCCTAGAAAATTAGATTCCTGCAACTACAAGAAGAAGGACTGCCCAGCTGAAAACCCCTGCAGCGGAAGACCAGAAGACGACAACTGCCTTGGCTCCAGAAACTCACCGGCCTGTCTCCTGCCTTCCAAAGATCCTGCTCCAGCGACGCCTTCCAAAGGGACCAGCGACCTCGACATCCTCTGAGGACTGCCCCTGCTTCGAAAAGACAAGAAACTCCTGAGGACAGCGGACCTGCTCCAAGAAAAGCTGCAACTTTGTTTCCAGCAGCCTTAAAGAACCCTGCAAGCTCCCCGCAAGAAGCGTGAGACTTGCAACACTGCACCCGGCGACCCCAACTCGGCTGGTGGCGATCCAACACCTCAGGAGGGACCCCAGGACTACTCTAAGACTGTGAGTACCAAAACCTGTCCCCCCTGAGCCCCCACAGCGCCGCCTGCAGAGGGAATCCCGAGGCTTCCCCTGACCGCGACTCTTTGAATCCTAAGTCCCGACACCTGGGAGAGACCCTGCACCCGCAGCCCCCAGGACCTGAAGGACCGGACTTTCACTGGAGGAGTGACCCCCAGGAGTCCCTCTCCCTTGATCAAGTGGAGGTTTCCCCGAGGAACCCCCCCCTTGCCTGCCTGCAGCGCTGAAGAGATCCCTAGATCTCCCATTGACTTCCATTACAAACCCGACGCCTGTTTCTACACTGCACCCGGCCGCCCCCGCGCTGCTGAGGGTGAAATTTCTGTGTGGGCTTGTGTCCCCCCCGGTGCCCTACAAAACCCCCCTGGTCTGCCCTCCGAAGACGCGGGTACTTACCTGCAAGCAGACCGGAACCGGGGCACCCCCTTCTCTCCATTCTAGCCTATGTGTTTTGGGCACCACTTTGAACTCTGCACCTGACCGGCCCTGAGCTGCTGGTGTGGTGACTTTGGGGTTGCTCTGAACCCCCAACGGTGGGCTACCTTGGACCAAGAACTGAACCCTGTAAGTGTCTTACTTACCTGGTAAAACTAACAAAAACTTACCTCCCCCAGGAACTGTGAAAATTGCACTGTGTCCACTTTTAAAACAGCTATTTGTCAATAACTTGTAAAGTATACATGCAATTTTTATGATTTGAAGTTCCTAAAGTACTTACCTGCAATACCTTTCGAATGAGATATTACATGTAGAATTTGAACCTGTGGTTCTTAAAATAAACTAAGAAAAGATATTTTTCTATACAAAAACCTATTGGCTGGATTTGTCTCTGAGTGTGTGTACCTCATTTATTGTCTATGTGTATGTACAACAAATGCTTAACACTACTCCTTGGATAAGCCTACTGCTCGACCACACTACCACAAAATAGAGCATTAGTATTATCTCTTTTTGCCACTATCTTACCTCTAAGGGGAACCCTTGGACTCTGTGCATGCTATTCCTTACTTTGAAATAGCACATACAGAGCCAACTTCCTACACCTACCATTCTGAATGCCATCCAGGGTGTAGAGAGGCAGTTGCAACAAACAAATGCATACCTGGAGAGCATTCATTTTGGCCAGGCAGCCCAACAGAGAGCATTTCAGGCTCTGGCCTCAGCACTGATGGCAGCCATTGTCCCTGTGTCCAGTCTCCCCCCTCCAACTTCCTCCACCCAGACTCAATCCCCAGTACCTCAGCCTATCCCAAGCACACCATCAGACCAGCATACACACCTCAACACACAAGGGTGGCTCAGGCAAACATAAGCACCACACATCCCACAGGCACTCACACAAGCGTCATACCCATGCACACATACCAACATCCACTGCCTCCACTGTGTCCCCCTCCTCCACGTCTCCCTCCTCCCTCCCTGTCACGTCTCCACTCATACCTGCATGCACTATATCCTCAGCCACTACCTCCATCACCAGCACGCCTATCACCACACACCGCTCACATGCACTCACCACACCACCACCATTCACACATCCCCTGTGTCCTCTCCCAGTGTGTCTGTGAGCCCTCCTCCCAAAGTACACAAACGCAGTCACACAACCACCCAACAGCCATCCACCTCACAACAGCCTACAGCCCATGCACCTTCACCCAAAGTCAGCAAACGAACACCTCCTACAACCACTACCTCTTCCTCCATTCCCAAACCCCCTCCATCTACCCGTCCCAGTGTTGTAACTTAATAGCGATTAGATTAAGCATTAGCAGAAGACATCTTGTATTTAGCAACTATTGTGAACATTTGGCGAAATCCATTTTGTATTCATGGCAGCCATTATCTCTGCCCTGTGCACACCATGTGCTCTGTCCTACCTTTCTGTTAACTACTCTTGAAAATCTGTCTAGTGACAAGTTATATTTAGTATCTCCCACTTTTGCACATGCTCAGTATGATCTGCAGCTGTTAGTAATCAGTAACAGACAGTAATGTGTCAACTAGTCCTTGAAACTGTTAGCCCCTCCTACCTGTCGACTGTGCATTTCCATATGACCTTACATGTATGTAAGTCCTGCTTCTATAATTGTACCACCTTCTTTTAGCCCCTGCATGGGTATAAAAGGACCATGCTCTCTCAGTTCAGTGTGCTACTTCAAACATTACCGAAGGGTGCTGTTTGAACTGTAGTACCACCTCATGAGGTTTAATAAACTTTGTCTTTTATTTCAGTTTCTGTGCCAACTTCTTCCTATAAGGTCTGAGGACTTTGAGCAGAGAAGGGCGAATCCTTTGCACTAGAAGGCCTTGCTGAGGCTTACTTCAACAAATTGGCGCCTGAACAGGGACTCATTGGTGACTCGGACGCCCAACGGATTGGTCGCGACGAAGGATTGGGATCTCGCTGATCACGATCAATGCCTGAGGAGACCCGAGTCTTGGCAACCACAGCGTTTTTCCCTTCTTTCTGATTTGACCATCCAGGTGGCGCCGGTCCTCGACTGAGATCCTTTTTGTTCATTCGTCATGCAGTGACCATTTGGTCGATTTTAGAACTTGGCAGTTGGAACCTGGACACCCCGTGATTGGTAAGAGCCGTTTTACGGCACTTGCTGTGGGTTTTGATGCCTTTGTTTGGTAATGAAGTTTAGCACAACTTACTGTGGCTCTCTTGTTTTGGGTGACTAGTCAATTTGTGTCCTTTGAATTGATATATAAATTGCAATTTATATAGGCAGGTAATGAGGAGAATTTTCTCCAATTTAATTTTGATTTGAACGGCACCTTAAGTGCTACTTTGATTATAATATTGCATATTCTGCACCATTTTTGGCATGCATGTTTTTAGCGCACTTCGTAGGATGTGTTGCTTTTGTAATGGTACCAATTTGAGACTGGAAGAATCGCAACCGGCACCCTTCAGAGGGGACGCCCAATAGAGATATGTATGTTAAACATGGTCTTTCTTCTATAATGTACAGCACATTATTGACCCTTGACCCAAGGGTAGGTCGCTCCCCCTGCAGCTCCTCCAGGTTCCTGAGTTCCTGAGACCCACCCCACAGTAAGTACCCCCCACCTCCCAGCCCCTCGTTCTGCCCCGCGCTACTCACCCTCTCTCCTGCTTCTTTTCCTCTTTCCTTCTTCTCTGTTCTTCCTCCTCGCTCCTCGTCTGTATTTTTCTTTTGTACTCCTCTTCTCCCCGTCTTCTCTCCTCTTCTCTTCTTCCTCATCTTCTGCTGTGGTATTCTGCACTCTGTTTCTTCGTTTTTTGTATCTCCCTCCGTGTTCTTCTGTGTTCTTCTGTGTTCCTCTGTCTTCTTCTGTCTTCTTCTGTCTTCCTCTGTCTTCTTCTGTCTTCCTCTGTGTTTTTCTGTCTTACTCGGTGTTCTTCTGTCTCCCTCTGTGTTCTTCTGTATTCTTCTCTGTTCTTCTGTCTTCCTCTGTCTTCTTCTGTCTTCCTCTGTGTTCTTCTGTATTCTTATCTGTTCTTCTGTACTCCTCTCTGTTCTTCTGTGTTCTTCTGTGTGTCTTCTGCTCTTCCGGTCTTCTGCTCTTCCGGTCTTCAGTCCTTCCGGTCTTCTGCTCTTCTGTTCTTCTTTTCTTCTGTTCTTCTTTTCTTCTTGTCTTCTTGTCTTCTGCCTTCGGCTCTTCTGCCTCCTCCGTCCTCTTCTCCCCGCGCCTGCCCTCCTGCTCCTGCCTCATCCCCCTCCCCCACTGGCATCCCCCCCTCTATCTCCCCTATCTAACCCGTTCACTTTCTACCTCCCTCACTCCTCCTATCTACCTATCTCTCCATCTCTCTATCCCACTATCCAACTCCCTCACTCTCCACCTCCTCCTATCTTCCTATCTCTCTATCTTTTTCCCTATCTATCGATTTCTCTATCTACCTTTTTCTCTCTACCTATTTCTCTATCTCTCCCCCCCTCCCGCCACCCCCTCTATTACCTATCTTCCTATCCCCTCACTCTACCTCTCACCCTCACCCACCTCTACAACCCCCCCTCCCCTATCTTCACAACCCTACACCTATCTTTCTCCCTAATCTCCTAAACCTCCTAACACTCTCCCCCCTCCACCGTTAAACCCCCCTCCCCCAGCTCTTCTCACTCTACCTGTCCCCCCCCTCGCGCTTTCCCGCCGCGACCTCCTGCACGCCCCCGCCCCCCAGCTCCCATTCGCCCCCAGCTGACCCCTCCCCCCCCTCCTACCTCATATGGCGCGCCAGATGCAAGCCCGTCTGTGCCCGTCCGCGCCTGGCCCGCGCCCAGCGCCATGACCCCTGGTCCCCAGCGCTCCCAAGCCCCGATGATCCGTTATGACCCCACCACCCTCCATGCCCTCAACCCAGGACGCTCCAACACCTGCTTCCAAGCTCACCCCAAACGCACCCATGGACCCTTCGCCTGCAACTCCTGCAAACGCATCTTCCACCACGCAACAACTACGACCACAAGCCCACGCGCCATCAACCACCTCAAGTGCATCCTAGTCAACGCTCGCTCCGTTCACAAACACGCCGTTGAACTCTGGGACCTCCTAGACTCCACAGCACCAGACGTCGCCTTCATCACGGAGACCTGGATGAACGCCTCCTCTGCTCCAGACATCGCCACCGCCATCCCCGAAGGCTACAAGATCTCCAGGAAAGACCGCACCAACCAAGTAGGAGGAGGTATCGCCATCGTCTTCAAAGACTCCATCAGCGTCACCACCTCCACTGAAGACTCCCCTCTTGCCGCTGAACACCTGCATTTTCAGATTCGCACCGACCCGAGGACCACCCTCAGAGGATCCCTCGTCTACCGTCCTCCCGGACCTCGCACCCCTTTCAGCGACACCATCGCCGACTTCATCTCCCCGCACGCCCTCGCCTCACCGGACTACATCCTCCTAGGCGACCTCAACTTCCATCTGGAACAAAACAACGACCCCAACACCACCACCCTGCTCGACAACCTCGCCAACCTCGGCCTCAAACAACTGGTGAACACTGCCACCCACATCGCCGGACACACACTCGACCCTATCTTCTCCGCCAGCAAACACGTCTTCTTCAGCCACGCCTCCACCCTTCATTGGACCGACCACAGCTGCGTCCACTTCACATTCCGACGCGAGACCCGCCACCTCCGCACTCAACCCATCCCTCGCCGACAGTGGAACAAGATCCCTGAAGAGCAACTCTTCGCCGCACTCGCCGCCAACCAACCCACCCTCACCACCGACCCCAACGTCGCAGCCCTCAACCTCACAAACTGGATCTCCAACTGCGCAGACAACCTTGCTCCCCTCAAACGCTCGCAACGACAGAACAACACCAAGAAACCCCTCTGGTTCTCTGACACACTCAAAGAATCAAAGAAAACTTGTAGCGCACTTGAGAAAGCCTGGCGCAAGGACCGCACCGCTGACAACATGACCGCCCTCAAGAACGCTACCCGCAAACACCACCACCTGATCCGTACCGCCAAAAGGAATTTTTTCACCGACAGACTGGACAAAAACAGCCACAACAGCAGAGAACTCTTCAGCATCGTCAAGGAGTTCTCCAACCCCAGTGCCAACGCCAACGCAGTCACGCCCTCACAGGATCTATGCGAATCCCTCGCCACTTTCTTCCATCGCAAGATCGGCGTCCTCCACGACAGCTTCGGACACCAGACCCAACCTAACACCACCGAACCCACATCCCCAACCATCACCCTCAACAACTGGACCCACATCAGCACGGAATAAACCAAATCCATCATGAACTCTATCCACTCCGGCGCCCCTTCGGACCCCTGCCCGCACTTCATCTTTAACAAAGCCGACAACATCATCGCCCCGCACCTCCAGACTGTCATCAACTCTTCTTTTTCTTCTGCTACCTTCCCCGAATGCTGGAAACACGCCGAAGTCAACGCCCTACTAAAGAAACCTACGGCTGACCCGAGCGACCTGAAAAACTTCCGCCCCATCTCCCTTCTGCCTTTCCCAGCCAAAGTAATAGAGAAGACCGTCAACAAACAGCTGACCACCTTCCTGGAAGACAACAACCTGCTCGACCCCTCACAGACCGGATTCCGAACCAACCACAGCACTGAAACCGCCCTCATCTCAGTCACAGACGACATCAGAACCCTGATGGACAATGGTGAAACAGTCGCCCTCATTCTTCTCGACCTCTCGGCTGCCTTTGACACCGTCTGTCACCGCACCCTAATCACCCGCCTCCGCTCCACCGGGATCCAAGACCAGGCCCTGGACTGGATCGCCTCCTTCCTCGTAAACCGCTCCCAAAGAGTCTACCTCCCTCCGTTTCGCTCAGAACCCACTGAGATCATCTGCGGCGTACCTCAAGGCTCATCACTCAGCCCGACACTCTTCAATGTCTACATGAGCCCCCTCGCTAACATCGTACGCAAGCACAACATCATCTTCACCTCCTACGCCGACGACACCCAACTTATACTCTCCCTCACCAAGGACCCCGCCAGCGCCAAGACCAACCTACAAGAGGGTATGAAGGATGTCCCAGATTGGATGAGGCTCAGCCGCCTAAAGCTGAACTCTGAAAAAACTGAAGTCCTCATCCTCTGCAACACCCCGTCCGCCTGGGACGACTCCTGGTGGCCCACGGCCCTCGGCACGCACCGACCCCCGCAGACCACGCCCGCAACCTCGGCTTCATCTTGGACCCCCTTCTCACCATGACCAAGCAAGTCAACGCCGTGTCCTCCGCCTGCTTCCTCACCCTCCGCATGCTCCGAAAGATCTTCCGCTGGATCCCCGCCGACACCAGAAAAACCGTGACCCACGCCCTCGTCACGAGCCGCCTGGACTACGGCAACACCCTCTACGCTGGGACCACCGCCAAACTCCAAAATCGCCTGCAACGCATTCAAAACGCCTCAGCCCGCCTCATCCTCGACGTACCCCGCAACAGCCACATCTCCGCACACCTGAGACACCTGCATTGGCTCCCAGTCAGCAAAAGGATCACCTTCCGACTTCTTACCCACGCACACAAAGCCCTCCACGACAAGGGACCGGAATACCTCAACAGACGCCACAACTTCTACGTCCCCACCCGTCCCCTCCGCTCCTCTGGCCTCGCACTCGCCGCCGTCCCTCGCATCCGACACTCCACGGCGGGTGGGAGATCTTTCTCCTTCCTGGCGGCCAAGACCTGGAACTCCCTCCCCACCAGCCTCAGGACCACCCAGGACCACTCCGCTTTCCGGAGACTCCTAAAGACCTGGCTGTTCGAGCAGCGATAACCACCCCCTTTGTCCCTAGCGCCTTGAGACCCGCACAGGTGAGTAGCGCGCTTTATAAATGCTAATGATTTGATTTGATTTGATTATGGAATAAATACACTCGTGCTGATCCTGAGTTACGTTGGCCTATGCATGGGTCATTTGATTTGCGAAAGATTGAGTATGTGGAACAATGTATGTGTAAGCGAAAGTCTAGGCAAGATATGTTTGACTGTGTACGAATGTGGGAGAAAGAAGTGCATGGACGAGTGAAGCGTGAGCAAGCCTTACTTGAGAAAGAGCAGCAGAAGAATGTATATGTGAAAGCATTGGAAATGAGAAAGAAAGAAATAAATGACTTAAAGGAGCTAGAAGAGAAAGAACGTTAATTACAGGTAACTGGCCAATACACCGTTAGGCAACCTCTCTATCCTATCCTTAATAAACCACACAATGATTTTTTGTTACTAGATCGCCCTCCACCTCCGTATGTCGTTCCTTCTGCCCCTCATGAGTTAGCTAAGGTCTCCGGTTCGGAGCAACAGAAGATACGAGACAGTCGCTCTATGTTGCCTGCTGACCGTGCGTCTGAGCTTAGATCTATTGCTCGTAAAACAATTTGTAGCGTTGTCTCTGCTTCTGAACTTTTAGACAACATGAAAGGTTGGACGGAAAAGGAGCAGCTATATTTTACTGAGGCATTTGGCACAGAAGTTATTGAACTATATCGGAAATATTCTGATGAGTTAGAGCCCGATGATGTAGCCGCGGATCATAAGCAAATGCGTGATGGTCTTTTAGTTTTCTCCCAGGTGGCTGATGCAATCAGGCGTTTGATGAAATTATGTGTTGTGGCAGTCCGTTTGCAAGAGGAGAAAAGGGCCGTGGACGTAGTTGCACGGACATCTCAGATCGGCGGGGTGCAAGCTTCCATCTTCGGAACAGATAAGACTATGATAGTTCACGCGAAACCAATGCGGGAGGCCGCGCCTTTGTATGTTCCTCCTAAAGGATTGGGTACAAGTGATGATAAAACTTCTGTTGATGCTAAGGGTTATTTTATTTATAATTGGGTGTATACTCATTGGAATAGGGCAGATGTAATGGCACTTAAAACAGCATTACCTGACCCGCGGAAAAATCCAGCCGCCTTTTATGAGGAATTTGAGGGAGCAATTAGTTCTTGTACTATGACTTTGGCTGACATTGATTTATTTTTCGGATTGATATTACCGCCAGATATGTGGAGAACTGTTCGTAAAATTGATGATCGTGTAGTTTTTGGGGCGTCATGGAAAGAATTAGAACAGATGGACGGGGATAGGGAACCTGCGAAAAAGCCATATCAGTTGATTCTAGATCTTCCCGCAGCCATATTAGTTAAGTTAAAAACGATTATTCCCCCTAAAAAGATAGATTGGACTGTTTTAGCGTCTTGTAAGCAAAAGGCAGATGAATTGGTCTCTGATTTCTTTACACGCTTTGAAGAAGCATTTCATGATTTTAGCGGCCAGTTATTGACAGATGATACGGGCAGACATTTGTTTGTCGATAAATATGTTGCAAATCTGTTACCAGGAATAGCTAGTCGTCTAAAAGCTAGTGAAAGTTTATGGACTACTTCTACTCCGGTTTCTCTTTTGACTATGGCTCAGTATTATGAACATTAGGAATTAGAAGCAAAAGGTAGCGAGGATAAAAAGATTAAAGAATTAAAGAATTAAAGACGAAGGTTATGTTGGCTCAAGCTTATGGTCCTCCTTTTAGAGTGTGTATTGTAAGAAATTTTGACATTGGGCTGCAGATTGTCCAGCACTACGTGTTCAGCAGTGTTCACGTGGTCGGGGGCAAATGAGAAATCACTCAGGATATTCAGGGCCTAGAAGAAGCACAAATGATCATGCTAGGGTTGATGCTAATGTACGAGGGCAGGATGGGTTTAACACTTTTGATAGACGGAACCAATACCAGATGTCTAACTATGTGCAGCCTGATTTCCAAGATTCTGCTTATACATAGGATTGCCTAGGATGGGGTAAGGAATCAGTTGAAGTTCCAGTAGATCAGAGGGGTCCCTATGTTACAGCACATGTTTTGGGTTCTACTGATCAGTTTCTGGTTGATACAGGTGCTACTCTTAGCGCCTTGTCTAAACAATTGATTCCACGGGTTCCCCTGTCTGGCTTAACCATTACATCGATAGGTTCAATGGAACACCTTCCCCTAGCCCATTGTCACAACCACTTGCATTCCATGTTGATAAATTTACTGCTCCATGTCCATTTTTGCTTTCTCCAAATACACCAGACAATATTGTGGGTCTTGATATGCTCAAGTATTTCAGGGCTACAATACGATGCTCTCCTGAAGGGGTGCGTGTTATTTTGAATGATAATCATCCTGTGACGGAAAGAGTATGTCTTGTTAAAGAGGATATTGCATTAGCTTCACTCCCTAGTACTTTGTGGGCTACTTCATATACTGATGTGGGACAAATGATTATTCCACCAGTACATATTAGTGTCAAGGAGGGAGCTGTATTGCCACGTTTGCCTCAATTCAAAATTTCACAGGTGAGCGAAGAAGCACTCACACAAATTGTGCATGATCTTATTGCAGTTGGAGTTGTTGAGGAAGTTCCTTATAATGTTTGTAACAGTCCGATTCTTCCTATTCTGAAAAAGGATACTGATACTAGGATTTACCAGTTCATTATTGATTTACGAGAAGTCAATAAGATTGTGATACCACAATATCCTGTGGTATCTGACATCACAACACTTCTTACTTTGGTTCCCCCGACAGCAACTACGTTCTCTGTGATAGACTTGAAGAATGCTTTCTCTTCGATCCCTATTCATCCTGACAGCCGATATTTGTTTGGTTTTACTTTGAATAAACGATCATTTAGATTTTGCAGAGTTCCTCAAGGATATACTGAGAGTCCTAGTATTTATAGTCAAGCGTTAAAACGACAACTTGATTCTTTTGTTTTGCCTGAAGGTGTGACTCTCATACAATATGTCGATGATATTTTGTTGGCAGCTGATACCCCTGAGCAATGTGAAAAGTGCACTTTGTCCTTACTTTCTTTTCTTGCTTCACACCATCATAAAGTGTCACAAAAGAAATTGCAATATTGTAGACCAAAGGTAACCTATTTAGGTCACCTTTTATCTAAGGAGGGCCGTGCACTTACATCAGATCGTATTCAAGCAATTTTAGACACACCAGTACCCTCTACTCAGAAAGATGTTCGTGCATTCCTTGGTCTTACTTCTTTTTGTAGGCAATGGATATTAGGGTTTTCACACATTGTCAAACCTTTGCTAGCACTTTTGACTAAAGATACTCCAATGCCCCTCCCATGGACAGATAAATGTGAGACTGCTTTCCGGCAGCTACAACAAGCCCTTTGTTCAGCACCAGTGTTAGGTAATCCAGATTACATGAAGCCTTTTGCACTTTACATACAAGAGAAAGATGGATGTGCATTGTCAGTTTTAGTACAGACACATGGCGATAAGCAGCGTCCCTGTGCATATTTTTCAGCAGTACTTACTCCTGTCGCTCGAGCGTTACCTTAGTGTTTTCGTTCAGTTGCTGCAACAGCTGTGTCAATACGTCAGAGTGAAGGGATAGTTTTGTCACATAAGCTGTTGGTGTTAGTACCCCATGCGGTTGATGCTCTTTTAAATCAAACAAAGACACAACATTTAACTAGCGCTCA
Organism: Pleurodeles waltl; assembly: GCF_031143425.1. Lineage (NCBI taxonomy): Eukaryota > Metazoa > Chordata > Amphibia > Caudata > Salamandridae > Pleurodeles > Pleurodeles waltl. The sequence goes on along the minus strand of NC_090436.1, from coordinate 694,908,368 downwards.
CCTGACAGGATATGAATTGACATTGCTGGCTCCTCACATTACACTGAAGAGATGTGCAACACTAATTCGAGCCACTTTGTTGCCATATCCGGTGACTCAGCCTCAGTCACAAGAAACACATGATTGTATATTCCTTACCGAAGAACAGACAAAGGGTCGTATTGATTTACAAGATACGCCCCTTCCAGATGTAGACAGGGAATTGTGGGTGGATGGGTCTTGTTTGAAGTTGCCAGACGGTACGACCTCAGCTGCATATGCAATCACCACAATACACACAGTAGTGGAGACAGCTCGTATACCACAGAAGTCAGCTCAAGCAGCTGAACTAATAGCTTTGACACAAGCATGTGAGCTTAGTACTGACTTATGTGTGAACATTTATACAGACAGCCGCTATGCTTTTGGAGTGGCTCATGATTTTGGTTTGCTTTGGAAGGAGAGAGGCTTTCTCACATCCCATGGGATACAGATAATGCACGGAGAATTAGTGCATAACCTCTTGACTGCATTGACATAACCAAAGAAACTAGCTATTGTGAAATGTAGTGCACACAAGAAAGTGACCGATAAGATAGGGCAAGATATTGCCCTTGCGGACCGCGTAGCACATGAGACTGCGATGCAGCGAAGTACTACTTCTATGTATGTAGTGAAGTCACAAGCTGAACGTTGGCATAATGCTAGACAAGACGTATTAGATATACAGAAATCTGCTTCTGTGAAAGAACGTGAGCAATGGTCTGAAGAAGGAGAATTGGATGATGAGGGCTGTTGGCGAAATAAGCAGATGGATAAATGGAAATTGCCTATAGCTTTTGTACAACCTATGGTTCAGATGGCACATGGGCTGGCACATGTTGGAGCTTCAACAATAACGAAGTTGCTTACGCAAGTTTGGGAGCATCCAGAAATTTCCTGTACAGCTAAGAGAGTAGTACAGTCTTGTTTGATCTATTTTCAATACAATCCTGGAAAAGGGACACGTACTCCTGCGGGAGGGTTTGCTACACCAACTGCACCTTTCGAAGTTCTACAAATGGATTATATTCAGCATGAACGCTGCAACAATTTAAAGTATGTATTGGTGGTGGTATGTGCCTTCAGTAAATGGATAGAGGCGTACCCCACAAAGGATAATACTGACATTACCACAGCGAAGGTGCTTTTGAAATAATTTTTCCCTAGGTTTGGTGTTTGCAGACTTTTCTGGAATGATAACGGACCTCATTTTGTTGGGGAAGTTATTAAGTATGTCCTGAAAGGATTAGGGATCAAACAGAAGTTCCATGCGGTTTTCCACCCACAATCAGCAGCGTTGGTGGAAAGGTATAATGCTACTTTGAAGCTGAAGTTAGCGAAGATACAGGCTTCCACATCCTTAACTTGGCCGGATGCACTACCATTGGCATTATTAGGTCAGTGCCACACTCTCGAATCGGCCTTACACCTTATGAAATTGTGTTTGGAAGGCCAATGAACATTTGGGGAGTTCCTAAGCCAAATTCTGTATATGATGTACCCTGTGTCCTGATGAATGATTATTTGGCACAGTTAACCGACAATTTGGTTTCTATTCATCAACAGGTTCGAGAAGCACTTCCTGACAGATCTACAGGTGAAGGCCATGAACTCCGACCTGGTGACCAGGTGATGATTAAGTCCTTTGAAAGATCAAGCAGCTTGGAACCAAGGTGGCGAGGCCCAGAACAGGTGCTCCTTGCAACAAGGACAGCAGTTCGAATGACAAACCGAAAGAATTGGGTCCATGGTACTCACTGCAAGAGAGTGCTACCTACCTTGGTGGAACCTGCTGTGCTGACCGGTCATCGAGAGATTTTGACTACAGAGAAAGGCCGTGCTATATCACCTGACGAATCTGCGGAGTTCTTCCCGGACCTTACGATTTCTGGAGTGTCGCAATATAATTTGAGACCGAGGAAAGACCCCGTAGTGCTGGAGAAAACTGGTTGAGCTACCGCCCTGGGTTAGTGAAACGGAGAGCCAATGTGGCTAGGGGGGGATCAGCCATGCATTAGAGTAGTGACACCAGTCTTGGCCTGTGGTGAAGAAATCAGCGGCTGCCCAGGGATTAGAGCTCTAACGATTGTTTTTAATTAATTTCTGAAAGGGTCGATTATCACTGTTGCTAAAATGAATAACAAACTGATCATTAGTACTATGGGGTTTGTTATTGTTTTGGTGGTTATAGCAATAATCACCTGGTTTGTTGAAAAGAAGGCTCCTGCTCGTGAGTTTATTGTTGCCACTACTCCAGTACCAGAGGATCACTATTACTTTACGCTTCCCTATCAGGAGCAGAAGCACAGTAAATCGTACTTCAATAATACTTTTATTCAGATGTTGCATCATACTCATAATGCTACAAATACTACTAACTGTTGGGTATGTGGAATGATACCTGCGCATCAAAAGAAAGGAGGAACACCTTTCATTCCTCTTCCTTTTTCACACAATGGTTCTTGTCAAGCTTGGTATACGCTTTTGTTTGCATCTGGAAAACGTACAGAGGGCAGACTTCTTTTTCGCCTTAATAAAGTATGCTACCAAGACTAAGATGGGTATCCCCAAGCCAAAGGAACTAAATGGGAATGGGAAGAGTATCATCCGGACAATGTTTCAATACCATACGTCTTCACAAATATAAGAGACTCTGACAAGAAAGAACAATTTGTGATTTCTGTTACAAAAACTAAAGCAGATTTATGTATACGTAGCATTGGGCGAATTCCAGTAGGGATAAGCGATTGTACCTTGATTTTAACTATTGAGGGTGTAAATAATAGTAGTTTTACAGCTTCACATAATACATATTTTGTTTGTGGTAACTATGGATATTACCAACTACCTGTTGGGTGGTCAGGTGTGTGTTATGTATCTTTTCTTTTACCCCCTGTGTTTTTGGCCCCTGCATCATATCACCGAGATTTTAAACTGTTCAATGACATCATTAAAAATAGATATAAAAGTACAATAAGTACAAATGAGGTAGACCAAACGGATACTAGCCTGCAACAATATGTTGATTTTAATTTAGGGTTGTTCTCCTTTGTGGGTGCTGCGTTAAACAGTAGGAAAGTGAGACGATTGACTAGGGTTGTGGAAGCTGTTACCAATCAGGCAGCTCTGGCACTTGGGAATATTATTGAGGAGCTCCAAATTGCGAGGATTGTAGCACTCCAAAATCGTATGGTACTAGATGTGATATTAGCTGATCGAGGTGGTGCATGTTGCATCATCGGTAGTAGTTGCTGTGTTTTTATTCCAGATCACTCACCTTCAGTATATGATGCAATATCTAAATTGCATAAAATTGCTGCAGAAATCCACACAGAGACTGGTACTTGGACTTTTTCTGGATGGTTTTGGGCTCTTGTTTCCGCTTGTGGCTGGAAACTACTAACTATCCTGTGTGTAATGATTGCAACATTTTTCACATGCTGTATCTGTATTCAGTGTGGTCCAATGTTCTGCTCCATGTGTATTACTGCTTGTATGCCTTCCAAAAGAAATATTACAGAAATGAAAGCACAACATATGTTAGATAAGGAAATAGCTGAAATGATGAGCATAAATATACAAGATGAATATTTAGATTATCCCAGAAAGACGAATGTCATCAGCTAATGCTGAAAGGGTCGTCTGTTGTAACTTAATAGCGATTAGATCAAGCATTAGCAGAAGACATCTTGTATTTAGCAACTATTGTGAACATTTGGCGAAATCCATTTTGTATTCATGGCAGCCATTTTCTCTGCCATGTGCTCGCCATGTGCTCTGTCCTACCTTTCTGTTAACTACTCTTGAAAATCTGTCTAGTGACAAGTTATATTTAGTATCTCCCACTTTCGCACATGCTCAGTAAGATCTGCAGCTGTTAGTAATCAGTAACAGACAGTAATGTGTCACCTAGTCCTTGAAACTGTTAGCCCCTCCTACCTGTCGACTGTGCATTTCCATATGACCTTACATGTATGTAAGTCCTGCTTCTATAATTGTACCACCTTCTTTTAGCCCCTGCGTGGGTATAAAAGGACCATGCTCTCTCAGGTCAGTGTGCTACTTCAAACATTACCGAAGGGTGCTGTTTGAACTGTAGTACCACCTCATGAGGTTTAATAAACTTTGAGTGTCATTCTGACCCTGGCGGTCATGGACCGCCAGGGCCAACGACCGCGGAAGTACCGCCAACAGGCTGGCGGTGCTTCCGGGGGCATTCTGACCGCGGCGGTAAAGCCGCGGTCAGAAAAGGGAAGCCGGCGGTTTCCCACCGGCTTCCCGCTGCCCCAAGTGATTCCGACCCCCTTTTCACTGCCAGAACCTGGCTGGCGGGAACGGGTGTCATAAGGCCCCTGGGGGCCCCTGCAGTGCCCATGCCATTGGCATGGGCACTGCAGGGGCCCCCTAACAGGGCCCCACATAGATTTTCAGTGTCTGCGTGGCAGACACTGAAAATCGCGACGTGTGCAACTGCACCCATCGCACCCCTTCCACTCCGCCGGCTCCATTCGGAGCCGGCATCCTCGTGAAAGGGGGTTTCCCGCTGGGCGGGCGGGCAGTCTTCTGGCGGTCGCCCGCCAGCCCAGCGGGAAACTCAGAATGACCGCCGCGGTCATTTGACCGCGGGCGGTCATTCGGCGGCTCCCGCCGGGAGTGCAGTTACCGCCGCCGGCGGGAATCGGAATGACCCCCTTTGTCTTTTATTTCAGTTTCTGTGCCAACTTCTTCCTATATGGTCTGAGGACTTTGTGCAGAGAAGGGTGAATCCCTTGCACTAGAAGGCCTTGCTACTTCAACACCAGTGTGTCTAAAAAGCTTTTCCTATCAAATGTTGACCTCTTCCCTACACCTCCCACCCCCGTCCTTCCCCTAGGGCCCGCCTTTTCAGGTCCCAACCCAGAACCTCAGCCACCACATCACCGGGCACAGTGATGACAACAATAGCGGGATTTTGGAGTGCGCCAAGCAACAACGCTGCCAGTGTCCCAAGGAGCGAGGGCAAGGACATTCCGCCAACTCCAAAACAGAAAAAGTTGCCCACATCCCCGAGCGAGAAGGCGAAAACACCTGCCACCAAGGGCTCAGGCAAGACAAAAGTTGACAGTGGCAAGACAGCTGTGCCACCATCGAAGGTGGGGAAAGGCCTGAAAATGAAAGGCAAGTCCACGTCGACGCCAACCTGCATGACAAGACCGCCACCGCCACCTGCACCGTCGCCACAGACACCGCCCCCAGCACCCCAGACACTGAACCCTTCACCAGCACCGCAGTCAGTGAGCCCGCCACCAGCCCCGCCGCTACTGACACCGCCGCCAGCACCGCAGTCAGTGACCCCGCCACCAGCCCCGCCGCTACTGACACCGCCGCCAGCACCGCAGTCAGTGAGCCACCACCAGCAGCGCCAATACTGACACCGCCACCAGCACTGCAGTCAGTGAGCCCGCCAGCAGCACCGCCACCACAATGACCGCCACCAGCACCAATGCCACAGAGCCCGCCGCAAGCACCACCGCTACTGACCCCGCTGCCAGCACCGTCAGCGGCCCGCAACATCCTGAGCCAGTGGCACCACCGCAGACATGGCTGCCATCAGCCAGTTGTCATTCGTACGAGGCTGGTGGTCAGTTCCAGGGGCATGGGCAGCTTGCATGTTTCACCACCATCAGTGAAGTGTCACATCCACTACCTCAGTACTTGGCAGGATGAAGCACTCTGGGCACAATGCCCCCTCCAGAACCAGTGGAGAAAGGCATCCACTACCTCAGTCCTTGGCAGGATGAAGCACTCTGGGCACAATGCCCCCTCCAGAACCAGTGGAGTATCACATCCACTACCTCAGTCCTTGGCAGGATGAAGCACTCTGGGCACGATGCCCCCTCCAGAACCAGTGGAGAAAGGCATCCACTACTTCAGTCCTTGGCAGGATGAAGCACTCTGGACACAAAGCCCCCTCCAGAACCAGTGGAGGTTCACATCCACTACCTCAGTCCTTGGCAGGATGAAGCACTCTGGGCACAAAGCCCCCTCCAGAACCAGTGGAGAAAGGCATCCACTACCTCAGTCCTTGTCAGGGTAAAGCACTCTGGGCACAAAGCCCCCTCCAGAACCAGTGGAGATTCACATCCACTACCTCAGTCCTTGGCAGGATGAAGCACTCTACGCACAAAGCCCCCTCCAGAACCAGTGGAGATTCACATCCACTACCTCAGTCCTTGGCAGGATGAAACACTCTGGGCACAATGCCCCCTCCAGAACCATTGGAGAAAGGCATCCACTACCTCAGTCCTTGGCAGGATGAAGCACTCTGGGCACAATGCCCCCTCCAGAACCTGTGGAGAAAGGCATACACTTGAGATACTGTGGCTTTGCATTCCCCAGGATAAAGCAGTGGGCAAACCATCCACTGGAAAGACTTGAGAGACTGTGGCTTTGCACTTCCCAGGATAAATCAGTGGGCAAACCACCCACTAGAGAGACTTGAGAGACTGTGGCTTAGCACTCCCCAGGATAAAGCAGTGGGCAAACCACCCACTGGAGAGACTTGAGAAACTGTGGCTTTGCACTCCCCAGGATAAAGCAGTGGGCAAACCACCCACTTGTGAGACTTGAGAGACTGTGGCTTTGCACTCCCCAGGATAAAGCAGTGGGCAAACCACCCACTGGAGAGACTTGAGAGACTGTGGCTTTGCACTCCCTAGGATAAAGCAGTGGGCAACCCACCCACTGTAGAGACTTGAGAGACTGTGGCTTTGCACTCCCCAGGATACATCAAGGGGCATGGAGCCCCCTTGTGAAGCTGGCATTGTGCACTTGTCCGGCTGAGGTGCCCCCCCTTCCCTTCCCCCTGAGGTGCCTGTTTCGTTTCGATCTGATGCCCCAGCACTGTTCTCTCCGTTTCGAGTCTGGTATCTAGTGTGGGCCTCGCCCATGCATTTTGAATGGTGCACTACCCGAACTTGATTGGTTGGTGTACATATTTTTTTATACTATATATAAAGTTTTGACTAATGGATTTTTCATGATTACAATCGTTGAACTCATTTCCTTTTGTCCGTGCGTTCTTCCAGGGGGGCGTAAATGTAATGTAGCAGCATGTATTGGTGTGTATGTTGTTGTGGGTGGGGGTGGGGTTGTTGCGTGTGTGTGTCACTCTCTTTTCCCTCCCCCGTCCCCTGTGTTGTAGGTGCAGTACTCACCGTGGTCGTAGCCGCCGTCTTTGGCGCTCCTGGTAGAGGAGCAGGAATACTATCGCAGGGAGTATTTGGAGTTCAGGCTCCATGGCGTCCTCGTTCCTCGTGGGTTGTGTAGAGGTGAGTGTTTCCCCTTCCAAGTCCTGTTTCCGCCGTGTTTTTATTCGCATTGAATCCTCCCCGGAAAAGGTGGAGGATTGGCCTTTCATAATAGTGTGGGCGGTACATTGTCTTCCGCCTGTCTGTTGGCGGTGACCGCCAAGCTGTTTGTTTGTACCGCCGTGGCCGTAATTCCATTTTTTTTCCGGCCGGCCTGTTGGCGGCATTACCGCCGCTTTAACACCGACCGCCAGGGTTGTAATGAGGGCCAAAGTGTCTTAAGTCTTTTGAAAACAAAGTCTCTTTTAGCACAAAGTACCTGGTTCGCAGGAAGAATCTCCTCAATGGGCCACAGAGGAGGAGAAGCGTGGAAACAAAGGAGGTGTGCGTCAATTTCTCCGGCCACACACGGTGATGCGTCGTTTGGTTTCCATGCAGGGATGGCTGTGCGTCGATTTCCGGTGCTCAGTCGTGGATCCTCTTCGGGTTGCAGGGTTTTCTAACGCCCCGGGGTCTGTGCATGCAATCCTGAGCTTGTGGAGCAAAGTCACAAGCGCTGCGTCATTCCGGTTCGGAGTGTGGTGAATTTTTCACCACGGGGCAGGCTGTGCGTCATTTTTAGCAAGCTGTACATCGAATTTTTACAGCACAAGGAGTCCAGTTGCAAGAGAGAAGTCTTTTTGGTCCTGAGACTTCAGGGATCAAGAGGCAAGCTCTATCCAATCCCTTGGAGAGCACTTCTTCACCACAGCCAGGGAGCAGCAAGACAGCAGGGCAACAGCAAGGCAGCAGTCCTTCACAGAAAGCAGTCAGGTGAGTCCTTTGGGCAGCCAGGAAGTTCTTCTTGACAGGATGCAGGTTCTGTTTACAAGTTTCTTCTCCAGGAAGTGTCTGGGTTGTAAGGGGCAGAGGCCCTGTTTATATACCCAAATGTGCCTTTGAAGTGAGGGAGACTTCAAAGAGTGGCTTAGAAGTGCACCAAGTCCCCTTTCAGTTCAATCCTGTCTGCCAGGGTCCCAGTAGGGGGTGTAGCAGTCCTTTGTGTGAGAGAAGGCCCTCCACCCTCCCAGCCCAGGAAGACCCATTCAAAATGCCGAAGTATGCAAGAGAGGCTGAGTATCCTGTGTTTGGGGTGTGTCTGAGTGAATGCATAAGGAGCTGTCAACTAAACCCAGCCAGACATGGATTGTAAGGAACAGAAAGATTTATGTGCATAGAAATGCTCACTTTCTAAAAGTGACATTTCTAAAATAGTAATATTAAATCCAACTTCACCAGTCAGCAGGATTTTATATCACCATTCTGGCCATACTAAATATGACCTTCCTACTCCTTTCAGATCAGCAGCTACCACTGAAACAATATATGAGGACCGCCCCAATGTTAGCCTATGAAGGGAGCAGGCCTCACAGAAGTGTAAAAACGAATTTTGGAGTTTTACACTACCGGACATGTAAACTACATAGGTACATGTCCTGCCTTTTGCCCACACAGCACCCTGCCACATGGGTCACCTAGGGGTATCTTATATGTAGAAAAAGGGGAGTTTTAGGCTTGGCAAGTACATTTAATGGTCAAGTCAAATTGACAGTGAAACTGCACACACAGGCCTTGCAATAGCAGGCCTGAGACAAGGTTAAGGGGCTACTTAAGTGGGTGGCACAACCAGTGCTGCAGGCCCACTAGCAGCATTTAATCTACAGGCCCTGGGCACATATAGTGCACAGTACTAGGGACTTTTAAGTACATTAAATAGTCCAATTAGGTATGATCAAATGTTACTCTGTTTAAAGGGAGAGAGCATATGTACTTTAGCAGTGGTAAAGTGTGCAGAGTCTAAAAACCAGCAAAAACAGTGTTCAAAAAGTGGAGGCAGGCAGGCAGGCAAAAAGTTAGGGGTGACCACCCGAAGGCTACCAGGTCCAACACTGTCCATGTGTGCATTTGCTTCATGTGGTCGAGAAGCAGGGGCACCGGCTACTGAGGGAGCTGCATCCCACTGGACCCAGGAAGCAAAGTCCACCGACGCTGACAGGACCAGTGGGACAGAGGGCGAGGGGAGCACCACGGCGGAGACAGGAGGTGACAACACTGACTCTGATTCCTCCTCCGTTGGAAGCTCCCTGGTGGTGGTAGACACCTCTGGAACAACCACAGCTACAGGTACAGCCACCACCCCTGTACCAGCACCACCCTCCCAGTAGACCCAGACTGAGTTGCCCGTGCCCGCTCACCAAGGAGGGTGGGCATCTCCTTTTCCCCAGGCACCTCAGGCCCTGCCCCAGTGAGCTCTGCTGCCCTCAGTGAGGAGGCTATTGACCTCCTGGGATCCATTTCTGTAGGGCAATCAGCCATTGTGATTGCCATCCAGGGGCTGGCATCCCCGATGCAGCAATGCAATGCCTACCCGGAGGGCATTCACAGTGGGTTGGTGGCCCTACTGAGATCGTTTCAGACTCTGGCCTCCTCTCTGATGGCAGCCATTGCCTCTGTTCCTACTGCCCCCCCCTCCAACTACCACTTCCCAGTCCCAGGCTCCTCAAACATAACCTCTCCCATGCACACATACACACAAGCATGCACACAAAACATCACACAAGAGTGGCACAGACAAACATAGTCAGCACACTGCAGGCCACAAGCACTCACACAAACGACAGACAGTTGCACACACAATGACATCCACTGCCTCCACTGTCTCCCTCTTCTTCTCCTCTCTCACAGTCACATCCGCACTCACACCTGCATACACTGCATCAACAGCCACCACCACCATCACCACATCATACAGCACACACACCTCACTTGCAGACACCTCCACAACATCCATCCACGTGTCCAGTTGGACCTCTCCCATCCTGTCTGTCCCCCTCCTAAGAGACACAAACTCTTGCACTCAGACACCCAACAGCCATCCACCTCACACACGTACACTGTCCATTCACCTGCACCCAAGTCCAGCAGACGTACACCTCCAACAACCACTCCCTCTACCTCCACTCCCATCCCTCCTCCCACATTCCACCTCAATGTCCGTAAGAAGCTTTTCCTTGCCCAACTTGACCTCTTCCCTCCCCGCTACCCCCTGTCCTGCCCATAAGATAAGGGTCCTAACAACCTAGCCCAGCACCTCAGCCAAACAGTCTGCCACTGCTCCCACCAAAAACTCAGCTGCTGGCACAAAGGGGCCCCTGAGTTTGGTGGCAGCCACTGCTAGTAAGAGCACACCTCTGCCTCAGAAAGGGAGGACTAGGGTGGTGAAAACCAAGAGACAGAGGAAGGGGACAGTGGAGACACCTCCTAATCCTGGAGGCTAGAACACAAGTCACATGCCAAAGGCCGAGGTGACCCGTCCCAAGAGGGAACACGTGGATCCCCCAACACCAGCAAAGACCACCAAGGATCCTCCTCCACCACCAAAAGAGAGCCAAGGATACCCCTCCATCACCAAAGAAACCCAAGGTTCCCATTCCACCACCAAAGAAAAGCAAGGTTCACACTCTACCATCAAAGAAAGGCAAGGGCCCCCCTCCACCAGCAGAGGCCAAGGAGCCCTCACCTTCAGCAGAGGCAGCCAAGAAGACACCTACACCAGCAGAGGGCAGGGAGCCCTCACCTCCAGCAGAGGCAGCCAAGGAGACACATCCACCAGCAGAGGGCAAGGAGCCCTCTCCCCCAGCAGAGGGCATGTTGGCCACCCTCCAGGGACTGTTCGGCAAGGAGCCCCCTCCAGAACCAGTCAGCATGTTATCCACTTCAGAGACTGTGGCCTTACACTTCCCACCACAGACAATTGGGCAAGGAGCCCCCTCCAGAACCAGTGGGCATTTACCCACTTCAGAGACTGTGGCCTTGCACTCCCCACCAAAGACAATTGGGCAAGGAGCCCCCTCCAGAATCAGTGGGCATGTTACCCACTTCAGAGACTGTGGCCTTGCACTCTCCACCACAGACAATTGGGCAAGGAGCCCACTCCAGAACCAGTGGCATGTTACCCACTTCAGCTGAGGTGCCCCCACACCCTCCCTTCCCCCTGAGGTGCCTGCCCATTTCCAACATAATGCCCCTGAACAGTGGAGTCCAGAAATTGTCAGGAGTTAAGTTGGGCCTTGGACTGTGCCCTGTGGCCATGTGGCCCTCTTATACTTTGTACTGGCCATTGGCCCAATCTGGACATTGACACCCGAATTTGATTTGACATTATGGTGACTGTTGGTAACAAATTACAGTCTTCGTTCACTCTAATTTTTGTCCTTATTTTTATTTAACGTGGGTCCTGTGACATTTGTGTTGCTCTTCAGGTGGTTCTGTGTATGGTGAGTGTGTGTGTGAATGGTATGTGTTGTGTGTGTGTGTGTAACTCTCCTTTTCCTCCCTCCCTCCCTTGTGTGCTAGGCGGCTGTACTCACCGTCGTTTTCTTCGTTGGCGTTGGTGTTCCAGGATGGCCATGGCGTAGTAGAAAATTGGGAAGACTTGAAGTTCCGGTTCCATGGCGGTGGCGGAATCCTCTATGCTCCTGTTGGTGAGTCTTTCTTTGTCTGTGCGTGTTTCCGCCAGACTTTTGATGGCGTTGGTATTGCCCCGGAAATCCTGGTGGTTTGCTATGTCATAATATGGTGGGTGGTACCTTGGATTCCGCCTGGCTGTTGATGGCTACGCCCTGGCGGTTGGTGTGGTACACTGGCTGTTTATGGGAGGTATCACCGCCATGGTCATAATTTGGTGGTAATTACCGCCAGCCTGTTGGTGGTATTACCACAACTTTAACAGTCACCGCCAATGTCATAATGACCACCAATGTCTTTTACCCATGTGTTTTTGTTTGGAGTGTTGTGGAAGTATGTGGTGTGGATTGTAGTTATGTGGGTTGCATTGGAATTGTTAATTGTGGAATAGTGTGAAGTGGCATTGTGTGGTGTGTAGTGTATTTGTTTAGTGAAATTACACCACCATGACCCACCAAGTCAACTCAGGCACATCCTCCTGCTTTCACACACTCCAATTTCCACTGGAATATTGGTAAATGGATCCCAAAGGACTGCTGCAAAACCGTAACCCATGCCCTGGTTACACAGCAGACTTGACTATGGCAACGTCGAGAAGAACCATCAAGAAATTACAACACATCCAAAACACCTCCGCCAGACTTATCCTGGATATTCCCCGCTGCAAACATATCTCCAATCATCTAAGAGACCTCCACTGGCTTCTTATTGAGAAGAAAATTAACTTCAATCTCCTTGTCCATGCTTACACGACCCTCCACTACCTAGGACCTGCCTATACCAACCACTGCATCACCTTCTACTCCCCCACCGGACCTCTCCACTCCACTCAACAAGCACTAGCCACCGTACCCTGCATACAGAAGACCTCGACTGGTGGGAGATCCTTCACCTACTTCACAGCAAAGAGCTGGACCACCCAACCCCCTTGCACATCAGGCAATAACCATCACTACCCCAATTCAGGAAGGACCTTAAAATCTAGCTCTTGGACTGAAGCTCAGAGGACAAATCCACTTAACGCCTTGAGATTCTTACGAGTGAGTAGTTGTGCTTTAGAAACCCTGATTTAATTTGTTTTGGAATTATGTGGCATGGTGAATAGACAGAGGTAAGAGCTACAGAAGAAGAAAATCAAAGCATCAGCCTTTTCACTGCACATGACCAAGTCCTTGAGCCAGTCCTCATAGCTAAGGGGCTTACTTCTCCCCTATGACATATTAATGCACCTCCTATCACATTTCTAATATGAATGAAGCAAGCTCCTATACAAACTCCTTATAAAACATCACTGGAGTGCACTGCTGCCCAAGTCCCCACCATTACTCATAATCTAGCACCTTTTTGATTTTCTCCAATACAAGGGGGAGCATAAGTCAAATTGACATCATTTAGAGGCTGCCAGGAGTCACAGCTGTGTCCCCTGGGTTCCCCTTTGCTACCCCTGGCGCTGCCTTTGCGATCCTCTTAGAGGTGGCAAATTCAGTGGCAGGAACACACAGTTAGCTCGTCTTCTAGAGCATCAGTTGGGGCTCCACTCTTTTTGTTTTCTGTCAAATTTGTATTACACTAATGGTGAATAATACTGTATTATTCACCATTAGTGTAATAAAAATGGAGCACAGTTAAATAGAATATGCCCTTCCATGGCAGCTGAGGTAAGTAGAAAAAATGGTTTCAAATGTGTGTTTTATGCGTGCTTGTGTATGAGGGTGTTTATGTGAGAGAGAAAGTGTATTTAATTGTGAATTTGTGTGTATGTGCAAGTGTATGTGAGTGAAAGTGGAGGTCAATGAGCATGTGATGTCACTTATGCTACCCCTGGCATTTCGGTGAATTGATGTCCATAATAAGGACTCTTTCTTCTTTGCCCCCGCCCATGCCCGTTTAGCTGTGTGGACATTGTGATAGGTCAGGTTAAAGGACAACTCGAGGCCCTGGAGTATATTTTGAATGTGATTTATTGAAGAAAATAGTGAAGTAACGAATAGGCTTTTCTCTGGGTTTCTTGTAGTGTTTTCTTGGCCAGCTTCGGTCTCGTTTCCCTGGATCCTTGCTTCTTCGTTGTTCCTTTTTTCTCTTTCAGGGCTCCCAGGAAGCACATGCGTGGGAAAGAACAAGAGAAGTATTGGTAAGTGGTTGTATTCTTTACCTGCCTCTTATCCTTTTCTAAGTCTTCTTTTCCTTCCTCTTCAGTCTCATGCACGTCTTGCTCTCTTTCTTTCCTCCTTTCTCTGTAGTGGTTATTACTGGGTCCTTTTCTTTCTCTCTCTTATATCTCTGTCCTATCTAAGACTCTGTGCCTCTGTTCTTCCGTTCCTGTCTCCTATTATTGGTTTTCCCTTTCTGCACGTAGCTTTTCTGATTTTCTTACTGCCCTTTCTGTGGGTTCTTTTCTCTTATAGCTCCTTCCCCTTTTATTACTGTGCTCTTGGTGGTCTTCCTAGTAATGCCCTTCCTGCCGGTGAGGTCACTACGTGGGGTCTTAATACTTTGATGGGTTTATACCGCTGTGCATTCATTTAATGAGGTATTGCTCTTGAGGTGCCCGGATTCGCTCCCCTTTTTGTTCTTTCCCACAACCCACTCCCCCTTGCTTGGTGTTCCCGCTCCTCCCGTCCTCCCGTACCCCTGGTTATTCGTAGTGGGGTGTAGACACGCATCTGATATTGCCACGCTTCACCAGAAGCGTGGCGGGGTTCTTTGTTCGGCTTCCCGGAGCCGACGCGGTGTTCAGTCCTCTGGCTGCTGCTTCCTCGTCTTCCTCTTTCCTGCGGGACAAAAACTGCTCTCCGACGTCTCCGTTGCTTTCCTCCTCCTCGCCGCTCTCTTTGTCTGCCTCGGATACCGGCGTTATCTCTTCTCCCGCTTCCCTGTTTCCGCCTCTGCCCTTCCACGTCACAGCCTCTGACGACTCCTGATTGGCTCCTGCCCCAGGCTGTTCCGGAGCACCTGGGGCAGGGTCAGCACCAGCTACGGTTGAGCATGGGCTGTCTCCTACCGGCCCGTCACATAGACTCTCCCTAGTGAGCGGCTGATAGAAACTCTCCGACAAAGGATAGCGCGATAAAAAGTCAGCATTTGGCATGTGGGAACCCGGGGAATGTTGTATCTGAAAGGAGAAATGCTGCAGTGAGAGGAACCATCGCAGAACATGGGCATTGGTATCTTTGTTGTGGGTGAGCCAGGTAAGAGGAGCATGATCAGTCACTAAGGTAAAAGTCCTGCCCGCTAAATAGTATCGTAGGGACTCTACTGCCCATTCCTTCTCTAATGTAGGATAGTGTTGTTCCCTTGGCAGGAGTTTCCGACTAATGTATACAACGGGGTGAAGGGTCACATCATCCTGTTCTTGTGAGAGGACGGCCCCAAGACCCACATCTGAGGCATCGATTTGTACGATAAAGGGTTTCTGGAAATCCGGACAACACAACACCGGTCCGGATGTCTGCGCTGTTTTAAGTGTTTCAAAGCTCTTTTGTTCTCTATCAGAAAGAGGGGGTAGGGTATTGGGACATGATTTCCGTAGGAGGTCGGTAAGTGGTCCTGCTAAGGTGGAGAATTGGGGGATGAATCGCCTTTAATAGCCAACGAGACCCAGGAAAGCCCTTAAATCTTTCTTTGTACGTGGGAGGGTGATGTTTGTGATGGCCTGTATTTTCTCAACCTGTGGACTAACCTGTCCTTCTCCCAAAATATATCCCAAATATTTGATTTGTGTGTGTCCCGACCTGCATTTCTCTGGATTGGCTGTCAGAATGGCCTTTCTCAAGGCCTGTAAGATGTTGTCTAAGTGTTTCAGGTGATCCTCCCAGATCATGCTGTATATTACAATATCATCCAGATAGGCTGCTGCATACTGATGGTAAGTTTGCAGTATCCTATCTATAAGTCTCTGAAAGGTTGCTGGAGCCCCATGAAGACCACATGGGAGGACCGTGAAGTGATAGAGTCCGGATGGGGTCGTGAATGCATTCTTTTCCTTATCCTCTGGCTGCAATGGTATTTGCCAGTAACCTTTCGTCAGATCTAATGTGGACATATACCGAGCATGTCCCAATCTATCGAGAAGTTCATTGATGCGTGGCATGGGGTATGCGTCAAATTGTGACAGGTCATTGACGTCTGAAATCAACGCAGAAGCGGGTGCTTCCATCAGGCTTTGGTACAAGCACCACAGGGGAACACCATGGGCTAATAGATGGTTCAATAATGCCAGCTTTCAGCATGGATTGCACTTCCTGTTCCACGATTTTCTGTTTTGCTTCCGGGATACGATAGGGTCACTGGCGGGCTATACTGTCTGATTTACTGCGAATGGCATGCTGTACTATTGATGTTCGACCTGGGGTTTTAGAGAATACGTCTCGTTGTTATCAATCAGATGGTTGAGTTGCCTAAGATAGGGCTCTGTGAGTGCGGGATGTATTTGAGGGGACGGATCCTTGTAGGGGGAATCAATGGAAAGGGAAGGGTAGGGAATCTCATCATTAGTTTTCTGTGTGATATACATGACGGACTGATCGCATGAGGGTTCCTACCATTTTTTTAGCAAATTGATGTGATATATTTGCTCCCTTCCTGAGCCTTGGGGTATGGCAAGCTTATATGTGGTGGGATTGATCTGCTCTATGACATCATAAGGTCCCTGCCACTGAGCTAATAGCTTATTTTCACAGCTAGGTAAGAGGACTAACACCCTGTCTCCAACCGTCAGACTACGATAAACACTTTTAGCAACATGCTATTATGGTTGCTTGTGAACACCAGGAGGGACACTGTGGCACAACAAGGGGCCGCTGACACTAACCTGGACGATGAACTGCCAACCACCTTCGCCGGCACTAGTGGACAGGAGGCACCGCCACAGGACCACGACACCAGCACCCCACCCCCTGCAGATGGAGAACCACCCCACAAACGGTCCCTGAGATCCAGGACAAAGACAGAGAACAATGCCAAGACCCCCGCCAAGAAATGAGACCACCCTGAATGTCATCCTTCTGTCCCACTTCGTCACCCTGTCCATCCATCAACTGCCCTAGCTTCACTTCCTATGCCCCTTTGGACAATGCACCTGTGAGACAAATAACTGGACTCTGCCATGGACATTCCTCCACCATCACCCTTGACCATTTTACAACCCCCTCCACTATTTTGCACTTAAATAAACACCCTTGAATCATAAAACAATCTGGAGTCAGTCTGTGCTTTCACAAATGCGTATTTGCAATAACTGAGGAAAATAGCAATGTCCATTGTATTGTCAGCATACCTATGTCACACAGCTCTAGTCCATGAGGTAACATAGCAGAGGTCACACAGTGGGACCCACATCTGTGAAATAGAAAGGCAAAGTGACAGGTCAGAGTCCATACACTGGGTGAAAGTGACAGACATATGATAGGTCTAACAATTGTATGAGATGTAGGAGGCAGTGATGTCTTCTTACCTGTGTCTCACTGGAAGTATTGCTGGATCACGTTGTTTCTGTTGTAGATATATCTTCTTCTGTATCCTCTTCTTCACTGTCCACAGGCTCCACAGCTGTTACAACACCTCCTTCTGGACCATCCTCCTGCAGAAAAGGCACCTGTTGTCGCAAAGCCAAGTTGTGCAGCATACAGAGGGCCACAATGATCTGGCACACCTTCTATGGTGAGTAGTACAGAGCACCACCTGTCATATGGAGGCACCGGAACCTGGCCTTCAGGAGGCCGAAGGTTCTTTCTATAATCCTTCTAGTTCGCCCATGTGCCTCATTGTAGAGTTCCGCTGCCCTTGTCCTGGGATTTCTCACTGGGGTCAGTAGCCATGACAGGTTGGGGTACCCAGAGTCACCTGCAAATGAGGGACAACTGTTAGACACACACTAACCCTTAGGGACAACCCCAGACTCAGACAACTATTCACACGGTATAGGGTCCTTGTCCTCACCTATTAGCCACACACTGTGCCTCTGGAGTTGTCCCATCACATAAGGGATTCTGCTATTCCTCAGAATGTAAGCGTCATGGACTGAGCCAGGAAACTTGGTGTTCACATGGGAGATGTACTGGTCGGCCAAACACACCATCTGCACATTCATAGAATGGTAGCTCTTCCGGTTTCTGTACACCTGTTCACTACTGCGGGGGGGTACCATGGCCACATGTGTCCCATCAATGGCACCTATGATGTTTGGGATATGTCCCAGGGCATAGAAGTCACCTTTCACTATAGGCAAATCCTCCACCTGAGGGAAAACGATGTAGCTGCGCATGTGTTTCAGCAGGGCAGACAACACTCTGGACAACACGTTAGAGAACATTGGCTGGGACATCCCTGATGTAATGGCCACTGTAGTTTGAAAAGACCCACTTGCCAGGAAATGGAGTACTGACAGGACCTGCACTAGAGAGGGGATTCCTGTGGGATGGCGGATAGCTGACATCAGGTCTGGCTCCAACTGGGCACACAGTTCCTGGATTGTGGCAGGATCAAGTCTTTAGGTGACTAATACATGTCTCTCTTCCATTGTCGACAGGTCCACCAGCGGTCTGTACACCGGAGGATGCCCCATCTCCTCACCTGCCCCAGCGCACGTGCCCTATGGACGAGAACAGTGAGCACAGAGCCAGCCAACACTGAGGTAGTAAAAAAAGGATTTATTGCACACATTTGTCAATCCGCTATGTGCCTGTCTCTGTGTGTATGCAAGGCCTAGATATGTGTGACACATTTAAAAATAAAGCCATGCGGGCACCTGAAATGGCGGCTGCCTGACCTGTAATGTGGGACAATGGGATATGAGGTAACTGCGCTGGCGTGGTACACCGTCACGGTAGGCAGTCAAAGACCACAGGACAATCCTGCATTGGTTAACATTGGACCCTATGGGTCCCAGGAGCCAATGACGATGTACGCCGGTGGTGATGGTACGCACCGCCGTGGACGTGACTGCCATTTTCTCTCTGTTCACTCACTTGATACCTGACCTTCAACAGGAGAGGACCTACACTGCAAGTGCTGCTGTGACCTCAGTCTGGAAGCGACAATAGCTCATGTGTCTGGGAAAAGGGCCCCTGCCTTCACATCGGAGGAGTTGGAGAAACTAGTGGATGGGGTCCTCCCCCAGTACACTGTACTCTACGGTCCTCCAGACAAACAGGTGAGTACACTGTGAGCATGCTGTATGGGCAATGCATGTTTGGAAAGGTGTGGATGGAAGATGGGAGGGGATGAGGCCTGCATGAGCGGACGTTGAGTGTATGTGCGTCAGGGCAAGGGTGGGAACGTGGGACAATGACTTTGACGGTCCGGACGGTTAAAGTTTTTCCTTTTCCCCTGTACTATTCCTCTAGGTCAGCGCCCACCAGAAGAAGGATATTTGGCGTGCCATCGCCAAGGACGTCCGGACCGTGGGGGTCCACCACAGACGGAGCACCCACTGCCATAAAAGATGGGTGAACATTCGCCGCTGGAGCAAGAAGATGGCGGGTGGCCTCCCAACGTGGGAGGGGTGCCCATCGCACCATGGCCCCCCTGATGATCCGGATCCTGGTGGTGGTGTATCCGGAGTTAGATGGGCACTTGAGGGCATCGCAGCAGCCACAAGGGGGTGAGTACATTCACATCCATCTGACTCTGCGCGCATTACGAGGTTTCTGGTTGGGGGAGGTGAGCAATGGGTTCCACTAGGCTAGGGCGAGCTTTGTAGGCAAGGACCCTTTGTGAGGTAGGCTAAGTGGCACCCCAACCCCACCAGTGGTTAGAGACATCTACACCTAGTCAGGCTCCTGTGACTTCCATGTGTGCAGCAATCGGGCATAGGTCATGTACCCCATGTCCCTGTGATTAATTAGGGAACTCTAAGTGCATGGCATAGTGCAGAGGGCTGCTGTGTCTGTAGTGTCCA
Source organism: Pleurodeles waltl (assembly GCF_031143425.1). Classification (NCBI taxonomy): domain Eukaryota; kingdom Metazoa; phylum Chordata; class Amphibia; order Caudata; family Salamandridae; genus Pleurodeles; species Pleurodeles waltl. The sequence continues at coordinate 694,888,655 of NC_090436.1, read as the reverse complement.
CCAACGGTACCGGTATTGCATGCACTGAACGTGTCTTTCTTCTGTCTTTCCCCCCCCTTTTTGTGGTCTCCCGGTTCTTGTGTGCATTAGCATCATCAGACAGAGGAGCAGTGCCACCCGAGCAGGAGGGAGCTGCATCCCACATGGCCCTGGAGGGCGAGACGAGTCTGAAGTCACCAGTGGGACAGAGGGCGAGGGGAGCTCCACAGCGGGGACAGGAGAAGAGAACAGCGACACTGACTCCTCCTCTGATGGGAGCTCCCATGCGGTGGCAGGCCTCTCTGAGCCCAACGCATCTACAGGTACAGCCGCCACCTCCCCTATCAGCACCGACCTCCCAGCAGCCCCTCAGCGTATGTCCCATGGCCGCTCACCCAGGAGGGTGGGCATCTCCTTTGCCCCAGGCACCTCAGGCCCTGCCCCAGTTAGCCCTGCTGCCCTCAGTGAGGAGGCTATTGACCTCCTGAGATCCCTCACTGTTGGGTAGCCTACCATTCTGAATGCCATCCAGGGTGTAGAGAGGCAGTTGCAACAAACAAATGCATACGTGGAGGGCATTCATTTTGGCCAGGCAGCCCAACAGAGAGCATTTCAGGCTCTGGCCTCAGCACTGATGCCAGCCATTGTCCCTGTGTCCAGCCTCCCCCCTCCAACTTCCTCCACCCAGACTCAATCCCCAGTACCTCAGCCTATCCCAAGCACACCATCAGACCAGCATGCACACACCTCAACACACAAGGGTGGCTCAGGCAAACATAAGCACCACACATCCCACAGGCACTCACACAAGCATCATACCCATGCACACATACCAACATCCACTGCCTCCACTGTGTCCCCATCCTCCACGTCTCCCTCCTCCCTCCCTGTCACGTCTCCACTCATACCTGCATGCACTATATCCTCAGCCACTACCTCCATCACCAGCACGCCTATCACCACACACCGCTCACATGCACTCACCACCCCCACCACCATTCACACATCCCCTGTGTCCTCTCCCAGTGTGTCTGTGAGCCCTACTCCCAAAGTACACAAACGCAGTCACACACCCACCCAACAGCCATCCACCTCACAACAGCCTACAGCCCATGCACCTTCACCCAAAGTCAGCAAACGAACACCTCCTACAACCACTACCTCTTCCTCCATTCCCAAACCCCCTCCATCTACCCGTCCCAGTGTTGTAACTTAATAGCGATTAGTTTAAGCATTAGCAGAAGACATCTTGTATTTAGCAACTATTGTGAACATTTGGCGAAATCCATTTTGTATTCATGGCAGCCATTTTCTCTGCCCTGTGCTCACCATGTGCTCTGTCCTACCTTTCTGTTAACTACTCTTGAAAATCTGTCTAGTGACAAGTTATATTTAGTATCTCCCACTTTTGCACATGCTCAGTAAGATCTGCAGCTGTTAGTAATCAGTAACAGACAGTAATGTGTCAACTAGTCCTTGAAACTGTTAGCCCCTCCTACCTGTCGACTGTGCATTTCCATATGACCTTACATTTATATAAGTCCTGCTTCTATAATTGTACCACCTTCTTTTAGCCCCTGCGTGGGTATAAAAGGACCATGCTCTCTCAGTTCAGTGTGCTACTTCAAACATTACCGAAGGGTGCTGTTTGAACTGTAGTACCACCTCATGAGGTTTAATAAACTTTGGGGGTGATTCTAACCCTGGCGGTCGGTGACAAAGCGGCGGCCAACCCGCCAACAGGCCGGCGGTCCAAAAAATGGAATTCTGACCCTGGCGGGAACCGCCAACACAGCCCGCCACTTTAACACTCCGACCGCCACGGCGGGACAAACAAACAGCGCGGCGGTCACGCCAACAGACAGGCGGCAGACAATGTACCGCCCACACTATCACAACTCACCAATCCGCCACCTATTCCGGGGCGGGAGCACCGCCGATAAAAACACGGCGGAAACAGACTACGAATGGGAAAACGCTCACCTCTACGCACTCCACGAGGAAGGAGGACAGCATGGAACCCGAATTAAACATACTACCTGCTCTCGTCTACCTGCTCATCTACCACGAGTACGAACGGCGGCGCAGATGACAACGGTGAGTACCGCACCTACGACACAGGGGAGGGGGGAGGAGGAAAGGTTACGGTACACACATATGCGACCCCCACCCCCCCAAACTATGTACACACCAATGCAGAGCAACAAGTCACAGTGACACCACCCAAACCCCCGCTGAAAAATGCAAAGACATAATTAAATTGTGAATCAAAATTTATGTAAAAATAGCCTCTGATAAGTCATGGTCAAATAGCAATAAAAATTTAAATAATTCAATTCAATATTTAGTGCAATCAATAAACCGAGGCAATTAGTCCTGCACATTTAACGAAATTCCAAGTGTCCGTGGGCCAAAGTGTATCAACACAAGGGCAAAGCCCACACAGGAGACCTGAGTCTTTGGAGAGAACACTGCAGGGGCATCTGATGACAAAACTACAGGAACCTCAGGGGGAAGGGAAGGTGGGGGCACCACAGCCACATGAGTCCACGACGCCAGATCCACGAAGGGGCCACCATGCCCACTGTGCCATCCTGGGGAGTGCAAAGCCACAGTCTCTCAAGTCTCTACAGTGGGTGGGTTGCCCACTGTGCCATCCTGGGGAGTGCAAAGCCACAGTCCATCAGGTGGATAACAGTCACCACTGGTCAAGGAGGAGGCATGGTGGGCACAGTGAACCGTGAACAGTAGCTCGACACAGATCCGGCACTGTCATTGTGCCAGTGGTGCTTGAGACGGCGGGGCCCAGCGGAGCGGTGCTTGACAGGAAGGGCCCAGCGGAGCGGTGCTTGAGACGGCGGGGCCCAGCGGAGCGGTGCTTGACAGGAAGGGCCCAGCGGAGCGGTGCTTGAGACGGCGGGGCCCAGCGGAGCGGTGCTTGACAGGAAGGGCCCAGCGGAGCGGCGCTTGAGATGGCGGGGCCCAGCAGAGCGGTGCTTGAGACGGTGGGGCCCAGCGGAGCGGTGCTTGACAGGAAGGGCCCAGCGGAGCGGTGCTTGAGACGGCGGGGCCCAGCGGAGCGGTGCTTGACAGGAAGGGCCCAGCGGAGCAGTGCTTGACAGGAAGGGCCCAGCGGAGCGGTGCTTGACAGGAAGGGCCCAGTGGAGCGGTGCTTGACAGGAAGGGGCCAGCGGAGCGGTACTTGACAGGAAGGGCCCAGCGGAGCGGTGCTTGAGATGGCGGGGCCCGGCGGGGCCCAGCGGAAAGGTGCTTGACAGGAAGGGCATAGCGGAGCAGTGCTTGAGACGGCGGGGCCCAGCGGAGCGGTGCTTGACAGGAAGGGCCCAGCGGAGCGGTGCTTGAGACGGCGGGGCCCAGCGGAGTGGTGCTTGAGACAGCGGGGCCCAGCGGAGCGGTTCTTGAGACGGCGGGGCACAGAGGAGCGGTGCTTGACAGGAAGGGCCCAGCGGAGCGGTGCTTGAGACGGCGGGGCCCAGCGGAGCGGTGCTTGACAGGAAGGGCCCAGCGGAGCGGTGCTTGACAGGAAGGGGCCAGCTGAGCGGTGCTTGACAGGAAGGGCCCAGCGGAGCGGTGCTTGAGACGGCAGGGCCCAGCGGAGCGGTGCTTGACAGGAAGGGCCCAGCGGAGCGGTGCTTGACAGGAAAGGCCCAGCGGACCGGTGCTTGAGACGACGGGGCCCTGTTCAGCGGTGCTCTTCTGCACGGCGGGGCCCTGTTCAGCGGTGCTCTTCTGCACGGCGGGGCCCTGTTCAGCAGTGCTCTTCTGCACGGCGGGGCCCTGTTCAGCGGTGCTCTTCTGCACGGCGGGGCCCTGTTCAGCGGTGCTTGTCCAGTAATTCACAGGAGCCAGACCAGGCCTGGACTTCCTGCTCAGTCGCCCTCCGACCGTGCAGTTGCTGGACCCTTCGGTGACTGAGTCCTGGGCCCTTTGAGGTCCTCCCTTACAGCCGGGATGGGGCTTAGGAGTGGAGGAAGAGGATGTGGTTGTAGGAGAGTCAGGTGTGCTGTCTTTGGGTGCAGGTGATTGTGACGTAGGCTGTCGTGAGGTGGATGGCTGTTGGGTGGGTGGCTGCCTGCGTTTGTGTGTCTTGGAAGAGGGGGTGACAGACACAGTGGGAGAGGACACAGGGGACGTGTAAATGGCAGTAGGGGTGGTGACTGCACGTGTGCGTACTGGACTGGAGGGTGTGCTGGTGATGGAAGCTCTGGCTGATGGTGGTGTGCATGCAGGTGTGAGTGTAGACGTCACAGGGAGGGAGGAGGGAGACGAGGAGGAGGGGGACACAGAGGTGGTAGTGACTGTTGGCATGTCTGCATCTGGGTGTTGCTTGGGTGAGTGTTTGTGGGATCTGTGGTGCTTGTGTCTGGATGAGCTGCCCTTGGGTGTTGAGGTGTGTGCAGGCTGGTCTGATGGTGTGGATGGGATAGGCAGAGGAACAGGAGACAGAGACAGTCTGGAGGCAGTTAGAAGAGGGAGGCTGGAAACAGGGACAATGGCTGCCGTCAGTGCTGAGGCCAGAGCATTGAACGATCGTTGATGGGCAGCCTGACCCGAATGAATGCCCTCCAGGCAGGCATTGCTCTGATGCACCTCCCTTTCTACCCCCTGGATGGCATTCAAAAGGGTAGTCTGCCCAACAATGATGGTCTGAAGGAGGTCAATGACCTCCTCACTGAGGGCAGCAGGGGTGACAGGGGCAGGGCCTGAGGTGCCTGGGGCGAAGGAGATGCCCGCCTTCTTGGGCGAGCGGGCACAGAGCGTAGGCTGAGGGGCTGCTGGGAGGGCGGGGCTGGTGCGCTGGGTGGCGGCTGTACCTGTAGAGGCGGGGGGCCCGGATGTTGCCGCCACCGCTAGGGAGCTCCCATCCGAGGCCCGTTGTGGTGCTCCCCTCGCCCTCCGTATCACTGGTGCCCTCGGTGTCTGTACCACGGCCAACCGGGGCCTTGTGACTTGCAGCTCCCTCGTGCTCCGATGCCAAATCTCCTCCGCCTGATGATGCTAATGCACAAGCAGATTAAGAAAAAGGGGGGGGAGAAATGATAAAACAGGTTGAGTGCATGCAATGTCAACACCGTTGGCGGAGAGGACAGACACAGGAGCCTCATGCACTACGCTGCGCAATCGGGGTATACTACTCAGTACTTGTGACCAGGCCTACAGGTCTATGCACAACAAATACACACCTGGATGATGCAGGACCATGGATAGCTGTACTTGGCACCCTACAGAGGTGGGGGGCGGGGGCACAGGGCCATGCCTAAAGAGAGGACTACACTACAGGAAACGCCCTGGCCTAATGTCACCCACAACCCTCCTCCCCCACCCAGACGCCTCCACTGCACATAAAGATAGCAGAATGTGCTGATACTCACCCCCTTGTGTCTGCTGTGATGTCCTCAAGCGCCCATCCAAATCAGGGTAGGCCACCGCCAGGATCCGGGACATCAGGGGGGTCAGGGTACGACTGGCACCCCTCCTAGGTTGGGAGGCCATCCCCAGCAGTGACTCGGCGGTCTTCCTGGTCCCGCGGCGGATGTCCTACCACCTCTTGCGGCAGTGGGTGCCCCGTCTGATGTGGACCCCCAGGGCCCGGACTTCCTTGGCGATGGCACGCCAAATGTCGACTTTCTGATGGGCGCTGACCTATTTGACATGTACAGGGTGGGAAAGGAAAATTCATCATTTATCTGCATGTTAGATGCGATTGCCCCCACCCTCCCCAACTTTGCCATGTGGCACATGCTCTCATCTGTCGTGCGTTGCACTCCTCATTCGCTCCCCTCCCCACCATCTTACATCCACCCCACTCAACACAGGCATAGCCCAATCAATGTGCACCCAGTGTACTTACCTGTTGGTCTGGAGGACCGTAGAGTAACGCATACAGGGGGAGGACCCCATCCACAAGTTTCTCCAACTCTTCAGACGTGAAGGCAGGGGCCCTTTCCCCAGTCGCAGCAGCCATTGTCTCTTCCAGACCGAGGTCACAGCAGCACATGCAGTATAGGTCCTCTCCTTTGGATGATCAGGTCTCGAGTGATTAAGCAGATAGAAAATGGCGGTCACGCCCGCGGCGGGGCGTACCGCGGCGGTGCGTACCGCGACCGCCGGCGCACCTCGTCATTGGCTCCTGAAACCCATAGGCTTCAATGTTAACCAATGCGGCTTCGTATAGCGGTCTTCGACCGCCTACCGCCACGGTGTGCCACGCCAGCGCATTGACCTCACATCCCATTGTCCCACTTCACAGGTCAGGCAGCCGCCATTTCAAGGGCCCACATGGACTAATCTGTACTTCGTCACACAGGCCTAGGCCTTGCATTGACACACATACACGCCTTTCAAAACATAGACAATCGTGTGCTATGCAAGCTGTGGTGAACGTACCTGTGATTTGCTTGACTCTGTGCTCCATGTTGTCCTTCCTAGGCACCGTCCGCTGGGACTTGCGAGGAGAAGGATGAATCCTCGCGTGTACCGACCGCTGGTGGACCTGTCGACAATGGAAGAACGCCATATCATACTACGATACCGACTTGACCGAGCAACTATACATGAACTGTGTGCCCAGCTGGAGCCAGCCCTGATGTCCCCCATCCGCCAACCCACAGGAATTCCCCCTCTTGTGCAGTTTCTGTCAGTCCTCCATTTTTTGGCAAGTGGCTCATTCCAGACAACAGTGGCCATGTCATCTGGAATGTCTCAGCCTATGTTTTCTAAGGTTTTGTCCAGAGTGTTGTCTGCCCTGATGAAACACATGCGGAGCTACATTGTTTTCCCTGAGGAGGTGGATTTGGCCACTGTGAAGGGTGATTTCTATGCCCTTGGACATATCCCCAACATCATTGGTGCCATTGATGGGACCCTTGTGGCTTTAGTACCCCCAAAAGACGATGAGCAGGTGTACAGAAACAGGAAAAGTTACCATTCTATGAATATCCAGGTGGTCTGTTTGGCTGACCAGTACATCTCCCATGTAAATGCCAAGTTCCCTGGGTCAGTGCATGACGCGTATGTTATGCGTAATAGCAGCATCCCTTATGTGATGGAACAGCTACAGAGACAACGTGTGTGGCTAATAGGTGAATCTGGTTACCCCAACCTGCCTTGGCTATTGACCCCAGTGAGGAATCCCCGTACCAGGGCGGAGGAATGGTACAATGAGGCCCATGGGCGAACTAGGAGGATCATAGAAAGAACCTTTGGCCTCCTGAAGGCCAGGTTTAGGTGCCTGCATATGACAGGTGGATCCCTGATGTACTCACCAAAGAAGGTGTGCCAGATCATCGTGGCCTGCTGCATGCTTCACAACCTGGCTTTGCGACGCCAGGTGCCTTTCCTGCAGGAGGATGGTCCAGATGGTGGTGTTGTGGCAGCTGTGGAGCCTGTGGAGAGTGAAGAGGAGGAAGACGATGGGGACGACACAGACAACAGGGACACAGTTATCCAACAGTATTTTCAGTAGCACACAGGTAAGAATCAACCACGCCATTTAACATTTACAGAAAGCCTCCTGCATCTTTACTTTGTGTATTTCCCCCCAGTTCTTTTAAAATGATGTTCGATTTTCCCTTCCCTTTTCAGTGCTGTATGACCCACTGCGTGACTTCAGCTTGGTTAGCCCATGGACTAATGCTTATTGACATCGGTATGTTGTCATCACAAAATTACCTGAACATTATTGATCAATAATGTGTTATACAATTGTAAATAATACAGGCTGACTCCTGAATGATTTCAGTGCAATGAGTGATTTATTTTAGTGCTAGATATTGGTACATGATATTAAAACGGTGATGGGTGAGGGTGGAGTTATGTCCATGTCAGAGTCCAGTTCTCAGTCGCACAGGTGCATTGTCCATATGCCTGTGGAAGGATGGAGCAGGGGCAGTTCAAGGTTGGACAGGGTGACAATGTGGGACAGTGGGATGACATCCGGGGGTATCTTATGCTGGCGGGGGTCTTGGCATCCTACTCTGTCTTCCTTTGGGATCTCAGGCTCCTCTTGCGGGGTGGTTGTTCTTCAGCAGGAGGTGGGGTTCTGGTGGCCTGTCGTTGTGGTGGGGCCTCCTGTCCACTAGCGCCGGCAGAGGTGGTAGGCTGTTCCTGGTCCTGGCTAGTGACAGGGGCCCTTTGTGGTGCCACATGGTCCCGCAATGTGGTTTCTATACGGTTGAGGGCCTGGACTATGGTCCCCATAGCGGTACCGATGTTCCTGAGTTCATTGCTGAACCCCATGTACCGCTCCTCCTGCTGTGCCTGGATCTCGGTGAACCTGGCCAGTACCGTCGCCATCGTCTCCTGGGAGTGATGGTATGCTCCCATGATGGTGGTGAGGGCCTCTTGGAGAGTCGGTTCCCTGGGCCTGTCCTCCCCCCCCGTCGCACAGCAGCCCTCCCAGTTGCCCTGTTTCCCCGGGCCTCTGTCCCCTGGACGGTGTGCCCACTACCACTGCCCCCAGGTCCCTGTTGTTGTTGGGGTGTTGGGTCAGCCTGGGTGCCCTGTAGTGGCGGACACACCGCTGATTGACGCGTCCTGGAGACAGAGGCATGGGCCCGCTGGGTGGGAGCTGTGCTGGTGGTCCCAGAGGGGGTTGGGTCTGCTGTGGCCTGTGTCTGTGTGTGGGGAACCGACTGTCCAGAGGTCCCCGATGGTCCTAGCTGGTCATCAGGTTCTAGGTCGACAGAGCTGCTGTCCTCACTGGGGGCCTGTTCTGGGGGTGGGATGGACATATCTGGACCCTCCGTGGCGGTGTGTTGGCGTTCGGGCCCTGCAGGGGTGAAAGAGTATGGTTATTGTTTTTGTGTGTGCCATGGCGTGCATTTTGAGTGCCCTTGTCCCCCAGTGCTGGCATTCCCTTGTGGGAGGTGTTGTGAGGGTGGGGGGGGGGTGTATGGGTATGTGCAATGGTCATGCTTTGGTGATGGCTGTCTATGGGTTGTGTTGGCATTCAGGGGTTTGTGTTGTTTAGGGTGGGTTGTGCTGGTGAGACATTGGCAGGGAGGATGTGTGCTGGGGGGTTGAGATTGGGGGTGAGGGTGGGGGTTGGCATGCTGGTGGTTGGGGGGGGGTGAAGTAGTTGAGATTCGACTTACCAGAGTCCATTCCTCCGTGTACTCCAGCGAGGCCATCAGGATGCAGGATGTTTACTACCTCTTGCTCCCATGCTGTGAATTGGGGTGGTGTGGGTGGGGGTCCGCCGCCAGTCTTCTGCACAGCGATGTTGTGTTGCGACACCATTGAGCGCACCTTCCCCCGTAGGTCGTTCCATCGCTTTCGGATATCTTCCCGATTTCTGGGATGCTGTCCCACAGCGTTGCCCTGTCTACGATCCTTTGCCATAGCTCCGCCTTCCTTGCTATAGTGGTGTGCTGCACCTGTGTGCCGAAGAGCTGGGGCTCTACCCTTATAATTTCCTCCACCATGACCCTCAGTTCTTGGTCCGAGAACCTGGGGTGTCTTTGGGGTGCCATGGGGTGGTGTGGATGAGGTGTGGGGTGGTGTTTGTGGTGATGTGCGTGGTGATGTGTGGTGATGTGTGCGTAGATGTGGTGTGTGTGAGGATGTTGTGTTCCTGTGTGTGTTGTGCTTTGCGTTCCCTGTGCTCTCTCTCAGTGTATTGCGCCTTCTCTCAGATATTTGTGGTTGTAGGGGTTTGTGGGTGAAGTGGGTGTGTGTTTTATAGTTAATTGGGTGTGTGGGAGTGGTGTGTGTATGTGTCTCAGGTGTGTGGATTTCGAATTGTCCAATGTGGCAGTGTTTTGGAGCTGTGTGTGTATTTTGAGCGCGGCGGTGTGTACCGCCAATGGAATACCGCGGTTGAAAGACCGCCGCGTGGATTCGTGGGTCAGAATGGCATGGGCGTGATTGTGTTGGCGTGGCGGTGGAGGTTTGGTCATCCCCAGTTTATCGCTGCCCGCTGATGAGGCGGAGTTCCGTGGATGTCGGGTTTTTGGCGGTTGCACAGTTGGTGGTCAGAATGACCGTGGCGGTTTACCGCGGCGGTAGAATGGCGGACTTCTGGCCGGCGTAAAGGGCCTTTTACCGCCGAGGTCAGAATGACCCCCTTTGTCTTTTATTTCAGTTTCTGTGCCAACTTCTTCCTATATGGTCTGAGGACTTTGTGCAGAGAAGGGCGAATCCCTTGCACTAGAAGGCCTTGCTGAGGCTTACTTCAACACCAGTGTGTCTAAAAAGCTTTTCCTATCAAATGTTGACCTCTTCCCTACTCC